>NC_137454.1:21001810-21425754 GCF_964235325.1 Thermobia domestica | reverse complement strand
ATTTATCGTAGCGATGTACGAGCTTGGAAATTCCTTCGTCGAAAAATTCGGCCGCCTGCGACTTCAACCACTTCGTTACCTCTTCTTGCAGCTGTTCGTCGTCATCAAAACGCTGCATAGCCAGCCACTTCTTCATTGCTGGGAATAGGTGGAAGTCGCTCGGTGCCAGGTCGGGACTGTACGGCGGATGAGGAAACAACTCCCACTGAAAAGATTCAAGAACTTCACGCGTGACATTTGCCATGTGGGGCCGGGCGTTGTCGTGAATCAACAAGATCTTAGAGCTCAACATTCCTCTGCGCTTGTTTTGAATTGCTCTCCTGAGGTTTTGCAGAGTTTGGCAATACCTTTGAGCGTTTATTGTAGTGCCTCTTTCCAGGAAGTCCACCAAAATCACACCTTTTCTGTCCCAAAAAACAGTCGCCATCATCTTCCTTGCCGACATTGTTTGCATGCATTTCTTGGGTTTTTGGGGAGAACCTGTGTGCCCCCACTGCATTGATTGCAATTTCGTTTCACAGTTCACGTGTTTCACCCATGTTTCGTCACCAGTAACGATGCGATCGAGTAAAGAGTCACCATCCTTATTATAGGCGTCCAAAAAGTTCAACGCTGCAGCCATTCGCTGATTTTTGTGGTCCTCTGTCAATATTTTTGGAATCCATCTTGCACAAAACTTGTGGTAACCAAGCTTTTCGCTGATGATTTCGTGCAACAAACTTCGCGAAATTTGTGGAAAACTCAAAGAAAGTTCCGTTATTGTGAACTTTCGATTTTCACGGACTTTAACATCGACTTTTTCGACAAGTTCGGCAGTCACTTTGCTGGGTCTCCCACTTCGATCTTCGTCGTGAACATTGGTTCGGCCATTTTTAAATCTTATGACCCACTGTCGCACTCCACCTTCAGTGATAATGTTGTCCCCATACACTTCACACAGCTGCCGATAGATTTCTATCGGTTTACAGTTTTTTGCTGTCAGAAACCTTATTACTGCACGCACCTCGCAGCTCGCGGGATTTTCAATTAACGCAGACATTTCAAACCGTCACAGTATCTTAACGGAGCACAGCACGAACCTCTCACTAGCACGGCTAGATGCCGACTGAGCTGCGCAACGCTCTGACCCCAAGATGGCCGCGCTAGCCCCGCCCCTAGCGGACACAGACGAAAACGTAATCTACTTTCTGGATAGCCCTCGTATATGTATAATAAGTGTTTGTAAATACAAGCACGTGCTACGTTACAATGTACATACAGGGTGAATTTCAAAGATGTGAACATACTTTCGGAGGTGATTAATGATATCAAAAGAAGACAAAAAAGTCCCCTTGTATTTTGTCGAATTCTGTGTCGTGTACGAGTGACAGTGATGCCAACTTGGAATCGAAAATCGAATCTTGACAATTGGAACGGAACAGATAGCTGTACACATACGTTGGGAGGTGATTCGTGATATGAAAAGAAGACAAAAAGTCCTGTCACATGTTGTCGAATTCCTCGCCGTGTACGAGTGATAGGGGTGCCAACTTGGAATCGAAAATCGTGCACATACTTCGACAGGTGATTCGTGACATGTAAAGAAGACAAAAAGTCCTCTTGAATGTCAGGAAACACCTCCCGAAGCATGTGCACACTTTTATGTCTCGCTCCAATTGTCCGAATTCGATTTTCAATTCCAAGATGGCACCACTGTCACTCGTACACGACGCGGAATTCCACAATATGCAACAGGACTTTTTGTCATCTTTTGATATGCATCATGCAACAGGTCTTCTTTTGATATCACGAATCACCTCCCGAAGTATGTGCAGATCTTTTGGGTTCACTCAGTATATATGGAATGCATAAGAAGCTTCGTTTTCATATATACAATAAAATAAAATAAGATATTAACAAACAAGTATGTTTCTATATGCTTTGAACATTATCTATGATCTGAATCTATTTTCTAATGGTATTGAGTATTTATCTTCATTATTTCGTTACATTTTAGTGCCTATTTTACTGCCTATTTTTAAAATTTTTAGTGCCTATTTGCCTACCTATTTTACAGGTTTTTAGTGCCTATTTGCCTAACTATTTTACAGGTTTTTAGTGCCTAAACATCCGGTCTCTAGTTATCACCGAGGAACGTCATCTTTCATACGTGACAGGTTAACATGGCCATAGATGCCGAAAGCCCAGAAATCTAATTCCTAATCCTAATCCTTGTAATGCATAATAATTGGCATCAATGAGAACCACATCATTTCGTAAAATTTCTCCAACAGTCCAGGGCTGCTCGTCAAACAACAATTGTTTCACCGAAGATGTATCACAATTTGTGTTTCAATTGTTGTCAATAACAGCGGAAAGTTAATTCCAAGAATAACTAAACATATTCCAAGAATAAGTAAACAAGAATTTAAGACTATTTAGGATTTAGATTTCTAAGCTTTCGGCATCTATGGCCATTTAGCCGGTCACGTTTGAGGGATGACGTCCCCCGGCGAGCACCTGAGGAAAGGGAAGGAAGTAAGTGGTCTGGGACCTATAAGATAGGTACCGGTACCACCCCGACATTGCCTAGCGTGAATGAGGAAAACCCGGGAAAACCTAATTTAGGATAACTTGCCTGAAAAATCTTGTTACACTTTTTCGACCGTGTGCCCCCAACGGGAATCGAACCCGGGACCAATTTAAGACTATTATAAAACGGGAGAATATAAAAATGAACAAAAACATCTTTGATGTCTTACGGTTCGTATTCCGGGATATCTGAGACAACGAATTATAGAATTTTTTCCCTAACATTGAACCTCTAGTGATACCACATTTAAGAAATGTGGCAGATTCAACTTTCTACTTTTCGTCTTGTGGAATTTCTTTTCATCGTAGTAGTCCAAAACTGAGAGAAAGAAAACAGCTCAAATGTCGGTCACAGTACATAACAACGAATAGGGAGCTGAAATTGTACTGCATTTCATGGCACGCCTCTTTTTTTTTTCTATTTAAAGAAGTACCTGAACACTTTACAATACCTGTAGAAAAAATCTGACTGTCTCAGAATTGAAGTGGATAGAGAGAAGGTGGATCCACGAAAACCTGGTTTCCCAAAAGACCTTCAGCAAGAAGTCTTCAATCCTCCAACTAAAGCTTGTTATTTAAGAAGCCTCTCAAGCTATTTGTATTTGAAATTGTTAACGGGACAACTGGACCCCTCAGGAGATCCTTTGAGAATTTTTGTTCTTCACGTTATGCTTTCCAAATACAATCCTCTGTCCGTACACAACAATCCTTGAAGAAGCGGTCGGGAAAGTACAGACCAGTTGAAATACAAAAATGTACAAATCAGTAGAGTACCTTCAGATTTTGTAGTTGATACTGAAAACCGTGTTTTCTAATGAAAACAAATGTACAGTGAAATCTCAAAAATATGATACTCTATTATACAAGATTCTTAGCTATTTCCTCCACACCTAACCGAAATATTAACAATCCAAAGGATTTCTACAGGGTGTTTCAAAACAACACCGACAACGTTTGAGAGGTGATTCCTGACACCAACATAAGACAAAAAGTATAGACCATCCTGGGTGCCGAAATCCGTCATTTCGGAGTCATAGGCTGCCGAAAACATGAATAGCTATATGAACTTTAAAAAGTCCGTTGGTCCAATACTATGGGACCTATCGTAATCGGGTCAAGACTTCACTTCAAGGAACAAATATGTGCGCTATCTAAAAATATCTATTTCAGGATCCGGTACTCAGGCCATAATTTTTATACACGGAGTTTGACTACGGACATATAATTTGAAGTACTCATCAACTACTTCTATAGAAATTGTTGCGGAAGTACCGCAGGATTTTGAAACATGTGTATCTGGATAGGGCACCTACTAGTTCCTCAGTGGGGTCTTGACCCGACTACGGTAGGTCCCATAGTTTTGTCCCATAGTCAAGTTCATTTTTTCCATATTTTCGGCAGCCTATAACTCCGAAAGGAAGTATTTGTACACCCTGATTGGTCTATACTTTTTGTCTTTATGTTGGTGTCAGGAATCCCCTTCTTAACGTTGTCGATGTTGTTTTGAAACACCCTACATACCACTCGTAGGTTTGAATTATTTTTGTTAAGGTACCTAAATGTCAATTATTTAACAAGAAAAGGTCTGGACTTTGGTAAACTCATTTAGAGAAACCTAACGATTTTCCTGAAGTGCAGCACACTAACTCTTTAACAAGAAAAGGTCTGGACTTTGGGGAAACTCATTTAGAGAAACCTAACAATTTTCCTGAAGTGCAGTACACTAACTCTTTTCATGAAACTACTTTTAGGTGAAAGAAAATTGTTTCTTTAAAAAAATGTTTCGGATGTTACCAGATACGAGAAAGTTGTTTTGGCTTTGACTCCGGGAAAAATAATTTCTACGGAATTTTTCTTTTCTTTTTTTCTTTTTCTTTTTCTTTCTTTATTATTTTGAGAAAGTGAAATAACTTTTATTCAGAAGTTCCTACCCGAATCCAAGTTCCACTCCATTTACCTCAGGTTCCTATGTATCATTGTTAAAAGAAAAGAAAAGACAATGAAATCTTCAAGTTTTACGTCCCACGTTTATGCAGGTTATTCTAAAGGAGATGGTGATGATGAGAAATGAACGAAATGATGGAATGAAGAAAGTAGGAGGAAACGGAAGAACCTCGAGAAAACCCATACATAACATGATGTTTGCCCACAACAACAAATCTCATTTGGCGCGGGATGGGATCGAACCAAGGATCCCCATGCACCAGAGAAGAACGCTCTACCACTGAGCCACTACGGCCCCTATGTAGCATTGCTAACTAAGACATGAAGCATGAACTTGAAATAAGCCAAACACATTATTTTGGGAACAAAACACATATGTTGTATACTTTGTGGGATTTTCAAGAAAGATTCGAGAGAAACACTCATCAAAGAATTTATGGGAAGTATGGAGTTTTATGAGGCACACACATGGTGAGTATTCAAAAACGGCAATAAACTATTAGAAAGTTCCTAAATGGGGATGTTGAAAAGAATGGAGCAAACTACATAGTCGAATGGAATATCAATAAGGAAATGCTGGGAATTGTAGGTCAGTGAAGAACAACAATATTACATCTAATTAAAAAGAAATTAGTTGAAACAGGGTTTGGGAAGGAACTCTATTCTAAGGGAAATAAAGTATGGTGGAAGGAAAAAGAGTAAGAAGCAGAAGAGATTAGAATTGACAGAAGGTACTAAAACAAGTCATTGATACATGGGGTTGAAGAAATTAGCTGAGAACCATACGAGTAGTATATCTCATTGTCCACTAATGATCTGTTAGCGATGGCAAAATATCTATTATGGTGATGATGATATAATAAAGAACCTGACTTCTTATGATGATAAGAAACCATATTCTTATTCAATGCATCAGTACAGCCGAATTTGTTGCACATTTACTGATTTTGGTTATTTTAATATTTCAATATATCAGTTTCTATCTATGAACTAAAACTAAAATTTTTGGAGTTACCAGTTGTCCGACATATTAAATTTGGGTATCGAAAATCGATAGCAATAAAATAAACTTAGCTGATATATCAAAATATGTAAAAATATTGACAAAATATCGAAAGCATTAAATATCGAACACACAATATCGAGAAATATCGACTGTCAGTATCGAAAAATGTTCAATATCGATCAATGACAATTTTTATATTCGATATCTCCATATCTGAAAATGTCAATCGATTAATCGATCTATCGAAACATCGCACACGGAGAAAATATGTAATTGACTTACGTAAAAGCATAGGTTGCATGCGTATATCATGTAGTTTTTGGACTAAATGTATGGCTATATTTAACGTTCTACATTCTATATTCTATAATACTTTCCGTATAAGTGTTCCATCATCATACGTAGATTTCATATGAAAAAAGATAGGCTGTAAGGATCTCACATATGACACATAACTGACGTATGTAGCACACGTATACGTATGTCATATACGGAAAACTGTTAGATGTCAGACATTCTCCAGCGACACAATGTAATAACATCTAAGCGAGAAAGAGGCAGCATGTTGAATCCGTACAGATTTCCGTAGTAAACATATGGATCCCGTATAGCTATTTGTACAATATACCGCTGTTCGGATAACAGATTTTTCTCAATGTAAAGTAGGCAACGACACTCAGAAAAATTTCTCGCCTCGTCTCGTTTTCGAGACGAGAATTGTGATGTTCCTCGTCTCGTTCTAATTTAACAAAGTACTTCTCGTCTAGTTTTCGAGACGAGACACAAAAGTTCTCGTTTCGTGGGTAACACTATTTATAAATGGATTATTCTGCCTTGTTTTGTTTGACATCTTTTATGAGAGAAACCTCATATGTGAGCGAAACCACTAAATATAGGAGAGAATAAAGAAAAATACCCACATGGTTAGAGAGAGAGAGAGAGAGAGAAGAAAAAAAAATATGTGAGTAGAAAACCGTGGGACCGGAAGAAGTTCTTCGTTTTCCGAAGATGATCATTCAATAGGCTGCAAGAAGCACGTCCACTCAAAGTATAAGACCGTGTGTGCGTGTGTATGCGTGTGTGTGTGTGTTTGTAAGAAAGATGGAACGATAGGCCTATACCATAGGGGATGATGATGAGAAACTTCCCAATTTCCGCTCATGTGGAAAACATAACACCCACCAACCACAATCCATTTCCTTTCCTGCTGCTAAATATGATACTACCAGCATTTACTACAACCAAGGTTTGATCCTTCAAATACCTTCACACACACACACACACACACACACACACACACACATATATATATATATATATATATATATATATATATATATATATATATGTATGTATGTATGTATATATTACTGTGAAACAGGAGATATAATCAGTTTAAAAAAAATATATTGTGAAAATTTTTAATGCAGGTTAAATAGATGTCCAGTGTTCAATACTAGTTTTGTGATTATCATGTGGCAAACAGCATGAGAATCTGAAATATTAAGCGAAAATCGAAATTTCTGTCCTGCATCAGGCGAGTGTCGGATTACAAATAGGAGTGAGATTCTCTTTTTTTAGCTAATGCAGTGGTTCCCAACCGATGTGTCGAGAAATTTTAGAATTAAAAAATAGTTGGTACACTTTCTACTACCTATGATTTTGATTTTGCACAATGTCAAAAGTCATATTTCAACTGCAAATAATAATAATAATAATAATAATAATAATAATAATAATAATAATAATAATAATAATAATAATAATAATAATAATAATAATAATAATAATAATAATAATAATATAGCGCTCGGTTGCTTGCTGTTTAGTGTCCTACTTCAGCCCCAGGCTATATGAAACGTGAGCGTACTGTTTCAGGTAAGATCCAAACCACTTTCAATGGTATCCCTCCGAGAATCGAACCCAAGAACCCATGCACTAAAGATGCACGTAGTAACCCCAAGATCAGCGCCAGGGTAACGGCGAAAGAAAAGGGAAAAAGAAACAATAAAACATTTCGGGTTCCGGTCAAGCCAGAGAAGTTTAAATTCTCAACTGGACAAGACAGGGCTCTACATCTATAATTGATCGTGTGTTCTATAGCCTATGTGCTTCATCTGACTGGTTCGATCAGAAGATGCTGTATTAACACAAATAAAATGTAAATTGGATACTATTAAACATTTTAAATGGACGGAAATTTGTGATGATGATTTCATTTTTTTCTAACACGTATTTCTAACACGTATATAGACTTTCCCATTATACCATATTTTTGCGTGCTAATCGTGGGAGGGTAAGTTGTTTTTTTCTTCTTTCTTTTTTTTTTTTTTTTACATAGAGATGCAGTCAAATGTAAAACCTATTTCCTGCACTGGACATGAAATACTGAAGACCGTTGAAACAAAAATCTCAACGTAAAAGAAAGGCTGAATCGAACAGATGGGCTTTTAAAAACCACTGTTCCCTTACTCACTCTACGCAACCGTTGCGTTAATTTAGGTTCGTCTTTTCCCCCTCCAAAGCAAAACACAACGGACGGATGACAACCAACGTTCTGTTTTGTTACGGTCAGACATTAGTATGTAAAACTCTGTAGTAGAATAGCATTGAAATCATGGCAAACAGGGATGATTTATTATCGTCATTTTTTCTTGACGTCCCATGAATTTGCTTCGAGGCTAAGTGAGTTAGATGATTATGATGATGATGATGATGATGAAGGAAATGATGAAATACGAAAGGGGAAGGAAACGGGAGAACTCGAGAAAAATGCATGCACACGGTGTTTGTCTAGTACAAAACCGCTTTGGCAACAGCTAGGATCAAACCAATGAACACTAAGCATGGCGGTCCCATAGGAAAATGAAAATGAAATGAAATTTTTGAGTTTTACGTCCCACGCTTATGCCGGTGAGGCTAAAGGAGACGGTGATGATGAGAAATGAATGAAATGGTAGAATGAAGAAAGTGGGAGGAAACGGGGAGAACCCCGAGGAAATCAATACACACGGTGTTTGTTCACCACAAAGTTCACTTGCCGGGGGCAGGTTTTAAACCTGGGACCCCATGCATCAGAGGTGAATGCTCTACTACTGAACCACCGCGGCCCCCATAGGAAAATAAAATCAAATTAAATCAGAGGTGAATGAAACGGTTATGCCCTTTAGGCTGAGGAAAACGATGGTTAAGGGACGAGAATGATAATGGAAGAATTGATGGAATGAGAAAGTGGAAGGAAACGGGAGAACCTCGAGAAAACCTACGCATACGATGTTTGTCTAATCACTTGGCGAGAGCCTGGATCAAAGCAGTGACAACTGAGCACGGCAGCCTCATATCGGTGAACACAAGTTGGCAGGAGGAGTTCTCTCCAATGAAAACCGGAAACTGGTTTCTCTGAGCCACTTTCTGTTTCGATAGAAAGTCAGGAGAGATATTACCTGTTCTTAGAACGCTAAATCGATTTAACAAGAATTTTAGGAATGATCCAAAAAAAAAAAAAGATCAAAAGATGGCGATCTGGGCCAATAATTAGATGTTGGGTCAGGACCCAGAAAATTTTTAAACGGCCTCTAAATCGGGTTTCCGTATATTTTACGGAATAAGCACATCATACTGAATTAAGTGATAGTTTGTGTTTAGCTAGTAGTATAGTGTCCCTTTTTCACGAGAATTGGAGAAAAGTGCAAATTTCTCACGAGAATTGGTATAATTTCGCCTTATTTCTTACGAAAATTGATACAAATTTCCTTTATTTTCACGAGAATTGGAGAAAAGTGCAAAATTCTCACGAAAACTGGTACAAATTTCCTTCATTCTCACAACAATTGGTCAACAGTGCAAATTTCTCACGAAAATGAATGCAAATTTCCTCTTGAATGTTTTATCATATATTTTAATACAATTTTATATTAATTTATACAATTTATGCTGATTACTTACCGTTTTTCCCCAAGCCTTTAAGAAACTTGTTTCTTCCTTGCTTATTCCTCCTTCAAATGCTGAAAATACCTAAAGGAACTTCAGAACATGTCCACACAAGTCTTTCTCGTTAATTTTGAACGCAGTTGGTCTTGGTATTCAAGAAACTAATTCTAAAGAAAGAAGGCACATATAATAAAAGAATGGGATGTTGTAAGATGAGGTAACTAAAGGGGGAAGAGCACAGGAGGAGGGAAAATCGAGTAGGCTTATGGCTGTTTCTATCCAAAAGAAGGGGTGGTATTAGAACAATGGATCGCCGACAATCAGCCTTTGTAAACGTGAGAGAAGCTCTTATGGAGCTGTCTCGTAATTTTGTCATTGTGTCAATTAGAGAAAGAAGGAGCTGTCAATTTAATGTAACATATGGATGTTGCACAATACTTTAACTGTTGGAAGTCAGAAAGACATGTCAAATAATTTAGAAAACATGGGAAACTCTGGATAAAGAACAATTGTTAAAAGACATTGCCTGTTTAAGATAGAGGGCGTAGGAGGGATAGAACCCTTTCATAGGGAGTAACGAAAGGAACATAGACACAGGTGTACTGTAATTTTGGGTGGTCTAGAGTGATGGAGTTGGGGGAGCGAAGTGTACTGCCCATGGAATAAAAGACCATGTTTAAGGGGGAGTGTGACTTCTACCGCATGGAAACTGAAAAATATGCGAAAAAAAGAAATAGGAATCATTATTCTAAGGACAAAGATTTTAAGAATGAGATAGTTACGTGTCACTTTTTAAAAGTTAATGTATTGCTCCCCATACTGAGAGACCTCACATAGCATTGGAGGGAATTGTGTTGTTATTTTGAGCAAAGAACCACTTTAAATAGCCGTGTGAGATGTTACGCGTTTTGTTAAGACCTTGCCACATACGTAGAGGGGAGAGAAAGGGTGGCCCTTCTTACCTGAGTTTGAAAGAGGAAAAAGACTGAATGAATTGTGTAAGCAAGGCAATTTTGCCTTTTGTGCTTTTTGGAAGAAGTCTTCAAACAAGATTTCTTTTTAAGGTATTTCCGCATAAATGATTTTATCCTTTTAAAAACTAGAGTATTGAATTAATTATTTATGAATATTAATGAAATGATAATGAATATTAATGAGATGGTAATGAATATTAATGAGGGGGTATTTTATGTATTGATATTGTATTTTCAGTAGCTGATATGTGATTTTAGCATAGAATATCATCTTTTGGATACTGTATGGGTCTAATGGTGTACGAAACTTAGACGAATGACAAATTGCATGTATTTGTGATTAGTTTGTAAGTGGGTACATGTATGTGTAGCTGATATGTCATTTTAGCATAGGATATCATCTTTTGGATGCTGTATGGGTCTAATGGTGTACGAAACTTAGACGAATGACAAATTGCATGTATTTGTGATTAGTTTGTAAGTGGGTACATGTATGTGTAGCTGATATGTGATTTTAGCATAGAATATCATCTTTTGGATACTGTATGGGTCTAATGGTGTACGAAACTTAGACGAATGACAAATTGCATGTATTTGTGATTAGTTTGTAAGTGGGTACATGTATGTGTAGCTGATATGTCATTTTAGCATAGGATATCATCTTTTGGATACTGTATGGGTCTAATGGTGTACGAAACTTAGACGAATGACAAATTGCATGTATTTGTGATTAGTTTGTAAGTGGGTACATGTATGTGTAGCTGATATGTGATTTTAGCATAGAATATCATCTTTTGGATACTGTATGGGTCTAATGGTGTACGAAACTTAGACGAATGACAAATTGCATGTATTTGTGATTAGTTTGTAAGTGTGTACATGTATGTGTAGCTGATATGTGATTTTAACATAAAATATCATGTTTTGGATACTGTATGGGTCTAATGGTGTACGAAGCTTAGACGAATGACAAATTGCATGTATATATGAATAGCTTGTATGTGGGTAGATGTATGTATGTATGTATATTGGTTTTTTGATATCGGAACAGGAATATATGTATCATATTGTAGATATATTATCTTTCGTTTGCATGTAAGTGTTTTAATCATGTGTTGTTGGTTGCGTAGCTTTAGGGGCTATACTAGATTGGATGCAAACACCTGAAGTGTTTCTATTGTATTAATATTGGATTGTAGCCTTATTTTATCGTATTGTAGAGCTGTATATTTTGTTTGGTGATATGCTAGATGAATGCAAACACATGAACTGATTTCTTATGTATATAGATTACCTTGAATACCATGTTAGAATGTATATATTGTGATTTTGTACATACGCAGATACTTGTTAGACATGCTGTACTGATATTTTAACCACAAAGGATATCACTATGATATAAGGCATTTACATATACACATGTTTTCACTAGAGTATTCTAATGATATATATTTTGGTTTTTACGTATTTATCCTCTCGTAATATTCATTGGATCGCTTGCTAAGCAAGCTCCGAGGAACTATGTTCCGAAAAAATACTAAAATGTATGAGCATACCAAATATGTTCCGAAAAATACTAAAATGTGTGAGCATGCCAAAGATGACCTAGTGGTATTTGAAACACAAAGGATATCACTGTGTTATAACCCATTTACATATAGATATCTTTTCACTACAGTATTCTAATGCCGTATATTCGTACCTTTACTTACTTTTAAGATGCTTGTTCACCTTATAGAAGACATTGTGACATCAACATGGTTTCCAACTTGGGATGATTTATTGTAGGAACATAAAATACGTATAAATAACCTTATATGAAGCATAGGCATTCTTCCTTTATCTTATATAGAATACAGATACTTCGTATTATATGAATATTTGTTTGGAGAAATAAAACATATTATTATAAATTGTAACGCTTTATTGTATTTTCCAATATTGGCATATTGATATACATATATAGATATATTTAAATAAGATATTTACTATACTTAGAATATTCTTAATAACTTATTGACATATTTACATTATATATACGTACAAGTACCAACAGATAGGAAACTTATGGACATATTTGATGATATTATGACCATGTTACTCCATGATGCTACCTTTAGACAGTTTACTATTTACATATACATAGAATACCAATCATTTCACACACTTAATACTTTGATAACCATATGGCAATGTTCTATAGTCAGTAATACTGTTATGATTTAATCGTCGTCTTTTATTTTGAACTTTCTGATGTGTTTTAGTTTCAGACTTGGATACGATGACAAACCCAGGCTTACGAACAATTCTTCCTGGATTGTGTAACTGTTTTTTCTCAGCTTTATCCCGAACTAGCTGATAAAAATGATCAAAGTTAATTTCTTGTCGTGTACGATGATTTAAAGTTATTCCTCTAATTTTAAATACATAATCTACTTTCCCTGTTTGAACTTCTTTCATCCTATAGGCATAATTTTTTGGCCCTAAGCCTATAAATGCATCAATTTCCCACCCATCAGGAACTTCATTAGTTAACTCACCTAAATAGGAACCCAAAGAAAGTGGAGGCTTTTCATTACGTTGCTGCACAAACATAATACTATCAGTGTCGCAGTACAATACACGCTCAGGATCTATAGCTGTTAGTAATTCGTAAAGTTTTAGACGCGCCCAAGAGGTGATGAAGGCTGCAAGCACGACATTTGAAAACTTCCATGGCTTGTTTTTGTTCTCAATGTTTTTATATGATACAATGAGATGTCGCTCTCCAATAGGCAATACAGTTTGTACCTCATATTGGGGTGCCCATAGATAACTTAAAAATTTTTCTGGAGTATCCACAATTACAGATTGAGATAAATCTGTTCTTTGTCCCCATTTCCCATACAAGGAATTGAGAAATATTTTGGAAATATATCTTAGACCAGGATTTGATTCAATGTTATTTTCCGTTAACTGAATGCATTCATGTTCATAATAGTCTGCAATATATTTTTCTTGATCTTGTTTACTTTTGCACCAGCTAGGAAATCCTGAAGACTCCTGTTTCATTTTTAAGAAGGAATTGACATAATCTTTAAACAGATTATCTTCTGATCCAGATAATTTGAATTCCCAAATTTCGATAGTTTGTAGAATTTTGTATCCGAGATCTAAAGCTATATGAAGTTCAGGAGTACAGTATGTACCAATAAGGACACGCTCGGTATCATTGTGCATGCAATTGTTGTTACTTTGTTCCATACACGTACGACATAACCCAAACAAAAGGCGTTCATTACATGTATATGGTAAAATTGGAAAATATAAGTCTTTGGGAGGTAAGATACTACATTTCACTAATCCATGAATACTTTGCACTTGTGGAAAGTCAGGCCCCTTGTATATTATAGGTTTTCCTATAGGCAACGGCTTACGTGCCATCACCCAGGGGTAAAGACTGGTAATATCATAATATGACACAAACTCTTCGCTGGTACATTCGTACAAGGCATTAAAACATTCTGTACGTCCACCATGAAAACTATCTTTAGGTACAAGATGATCAACAAGATCATGACACTGTGTTTGAATAAACTGCTGTAATATTTTGTCATTTTTTACCATATGATCCCATTCACACTCCCACATTTCAACGACATTAAGATTTAATTTTTTAAGAAATGCTATTTTTATGGTAGTGTTTTCATACCGATCTTGTAGTGATGTGCCTTGCTTACAGGTAGAATCTAGCGACACGTGTCGTAGTGTAGGATAACAGTTTAAACATCCGTGATAGTAACATCCATGAAATTCGTAAACTGTATTTGTTTTAGTTTCAAATCCATCAACCTTATACCTCCCAAATCGTTTTTCCAAGCCATTCCCAGAATGGAGAATTTCACTACCAGTAGTACGTTTTAAGTATCGCAGCCAGTACATTGCCTTCAGACTTTGACGATCACGATGGTCAAACCCATAAGGTGGAATAATTGGAATAATTTCTTTGGGTAAATATAAGGTACGATATGTTAGTATTGCCAAACTAGCAATAGTTGGTGCAGCGATAAAACATTGGATACCATTTGTTTTGTCTTCAATTAAGTTTGAAAATTTAATGACAGCCTCTGCTAAAATTTTAACATCATTCCGACAATATTCAATCATTTCCTTTTGGAGATTATACTCCTCATTACTTGTAACACGTTCTTTGTGCCATGTGATAAGTTGCTCTCGATCTTCACTGATCCTTGAATCAGGATCAAAATATTTTAGATCAGGAATTTTCCCTATATAATTTTGGTTTTCTAATGTATTAAACAAGTACGGAAAATCTCCCTTTCGTAAATTTGCAGAAAGACCTAACGTCTTAGGTAATTTAGATAATTTAACTCCCATATACAAATATGTGTCACGAAAGTAAATCTTTTGTCCTAAACGCATTTCAATAATTTTTTGCCCTGACATTATTACTTCAGGTGTAAAATGATGGTTTATGATCAAAGTTTTAGCACAGAATTGCATATCATAATTACTGCCATTATGGGAAAGCACAACGATTTTTTTAAACATTGGTCGAGTTATTAATACATGATTAACAAATTCTTCAATGTTGTAAAAATCAAACGAACGGAACCCATTTTTATCACCGCATACAAAGCATGTATCATCAAGTTTCATGTCCTTACACTTGTAACAAGCATGAATACAATTTACAAAATTTACATGATGTTCTTGTTCTCCCTGTTCATTTTTAGGAAGCAACATTGTTTCTACATCAAAGATAATGTACAAAAAGGTATCTACATGTTGCATTATAGCCGTTTGAACAAAACAAATATGGTCATCGCTTACATATGTGTAACATGTTTTACAATAACGTTCACCACATTCATGTTGAGACTTGCGTGAACGCATGTCATTCATAGTACCACAACGGACACAAATTTTCTTTGTTTCGCATAAACTTTTTCCGCAAACATTTATTGTTTTATGATTAGCAAAACATTGTTCTGAAGAAAACAGTCTATGACAATCAAGGCATTCAACTTTAATATTATTATCATTATTAGAAACATTATGATACTTTTCGCACATTGGACATTTGAAGTTACACTTATGATTTTGTGTATGATGATAACCTTTCAAACAATACTGACAATATTTCCGTTTGTTTAATAGTGTTGTAATGTTGGTAATTAATTCGTAGTGTCCTTCACTGTATAAAATCAAAATTTTCTTTGATGCATGTATTCCAGGATAAATTACATTATAGTTTCGAGTCAATCCGTTCTTTTCGTAAACAACAATTTGATAATGAGGCGCTAGCTTATTTTGAAACTTTTTTACATCATCAATAGTACACCCATTACGGATTTCAATGTCAACTTTAGCACTGACACACAATTGCTTTGCTTGTTTCATCAATCGTTCAGGATGATTTTTCAATTCATATACGTAGTTATAACGATGATCAGCCTTACCCATTCCAAGAATAATACTCTTGGGAAGACAATACACATCCTTTTCTACAGGAATAGTACATTGTTCCAGGTGTGTTACAAGATCAACAAATTTTGATGAACCCCTTGTTCGTCCCCTACCTTTACGTGAATCAACAATATGAATTTTGAAATTTACTTCTTCACCTAATAAATAATTTTCATTACTATTTAAAACATTTTCAATTTTACGAAATAGAATGTCGGAGCTTAAATTTGACTTTTGACGCCACGAAATGTATATTGGTTTATTAATCGTAGAAGCGGAACTTTCTATTGTTATACCAACATACATATCATCATCGGCATAATTTAAAACATGATCCTTTACAAATTGAAATAACAACTGAATATATTTTTCAGGATCATCTATTCCGCTAGTTTGCATACGTTCAATTGTGACTTCCTTTCCTGTAAGTCCAAAATAAGTATATTGTTTGATTCTACTATTAACAATACGAAAATATTAATTTGTTTTTCCACTCCCATACATGGTAGGTTGTGATACAGTATTAGTATTAGGACTTGGAAAGTTTATAAAATTTTCCATGAACACGCTAAAATCATTTGTAGTTAAACTATTAGCTTTTCCTTCAGACACAAGTTCCATAAACTTTTCACGAGCTAAATTCTTTATATTATCTTGACGAAAGAAGCCTACATGATATAAATCAATAATATCTTTTGCAGACTTACATTTTTTCAAAACAACATGAGGATCACAACCAAAATGCATAAACAATGCCTGCAATAGCTTGGAATAAGCTTCATTGCTTACCCTTGCACCCGTAGCATGACATTGTGTTATCACTTCCCATGTAAATAAAACTTCGTTTGGATTTTCATATCCACGTGCTTCTTGTGCTGACAACATGGTACAGATGACAGACTGTCCTTCCATTGTATTATTGACACACTAAATATGTAATTGCAATTTGAATTATTGTGTTTTATACAGTAAATATTTTACACAATGATGTACACAGAACTTTGATATTTCTTTTCACAGTTTTTTAAATGACAAGGTTTCGTAAGTAGACTTTTATATGATTCACAATGTGTTGACCAAAGATACACTTTTTAAGAATTTTTACACTTACCAGTAAATATAATAATAAAACTTTCCCGAACTTGTTTTAGTTCACAACAGATTTAGTTGTAAGTTTACCGACAGCACACTTAAAAGCTTGTCGGCAATTGCACTAACACTTGCCGTTAACTACAATCATAAAACTTCCCGTAACTTTTTCAGTTTAGTATCGATGCACTACCACTTGTCACTCACTAACTATATTTTAGTTCACCGAAGATATACTTTTAAGTTTATCGGTTAATTCTTTAGCACTTTCCGATAATTGTAATTTACAAAGTGCCGTAATAAAATTGTTTTAGACTAATTACAGCACGCAAAGTACAAACAGGAAGTGTTTACTTTTTATTGATTGTTTATTATCAACACTAATAAATGGAAATTCCAAGAACTCCACACGAAGATTCCCGAAGATTGCCGAAGGTTCCCGAAGTTTCCCGAAGTTTTCCGAACATTGCCGAACCTAACCGAAGATGAACATGAGAGTTTATCCACAATTCCTGTACATAATGGTTAATGTACTACACGAATGGTTCCGAAAATTGCCGAACTTAACCGAAGATGGACATAAGAATGTATCAACAATTCGTGTACACGTTTAGTAAATGTAACTTCCAAAAGATTTGTAACTTTAAGATATACTTCAAAGTTTATTACTAGATGTAACTTTATAACAAAATTGGTATTTTAAAATAAATGATTTAACAACAGAGAGTATACCAATGATTGGCTTTACTTTAACAGTAGTAATTTTATAGTGCGCGGCGCGGCTTGCTGCGCTGGATTTATACTTTCAAAAATTAATATCGTACCCAAACACATTTCGTTTTGTAATCTCGAACCCAAAAGCAAATAGTTTGTAGTCTCGTACGCAGGTGCTTTAACATATTTTAAATTAGTAACAGTAATATTACACAATGAGATGTAATTTGTAAATGCACTATTAAAGTTTGCAACACTTCAAATAATTATAGCTACTTGTTTTGTATGCTTTTCCACTGTGTTATTGGTTTTAAAAAAATTGCTTTCTTAGTAGTGCTAAGAATTTCTTTTGTTTGCATTGTTACAGGTGTTTAAACTGGTTTAAACCGGTTTAAACTAGTTTATTGTTTTTTGTTATACAATTATTCAATTCTGCAAGAACTTCGTTGTTAATTTTTTATTTGTTGGTTCGTTTGCTGTGCAAACTCGTTGTTAAATTTGATTGTGAAAATATAAAAATTACTTTGCAAACTCCTTATTTATTTATTCTCTTATATATTTTATTGTATTGTTTCCTTTGGAAACTCGTTGTTAAAAATGTGAGCATACCAAAGATAATTGGAAAATATTAAAAGTTGTGTCAACCTACAAATAATTCCGATAGAAACTCAAAGTAACATAGTTGCAATTATTTTATTCGTTCGCTTCATTACAAGCTCCGAGGAATTACATTCCAAAAATATTAAAATTATCAAAACAACTTAAACATAAGAAAGTTATTTTAGCATGACACAAGATAATTAAACTTAAAATTTATTACATGAAGCTCTTTGATTGTTAAATGGAGAAGTAAAATTTAAGTCAGTGTTGCAATTCAATACATGAACTAAAAGTAAAAGTACAAGTTCCCAAAAGTAAAGTGTAGAAACAAAACTTAAAACACAATGTTGCAATCTAAATTGCAAAACAAAATTAAAAATACAACTTACAAACAAAATATAGAAACCGAAAATAAAAAGGGCACAAACAAAATTAAAAACAATGTTGCAATCTAACATACAAAACGGAAAATAAAAAATATAGAAGCAAAACTTAAAACACAATGTTGCAATTAAAAATGCAAAGCTAAAAAATACAGAACCAAAACTTAAAGCAGTGTTATCATCAAAAATACAGGAGCAAAAGTTTAAAATACAATGTTGCAATCCAAATTGCAAAAGAAAAAATTAAAAATACAAGTTTAAAAATTCAAACATTCAAAACTAAAAATACAGAATCAAAATACAATGTTGCAATCCAAATTGCAAAAGAATATTAAAAGTACAACTTTAAAACACAATGTTACATTACAAAATCCGAAACAAAATTAAAATTACAAGTTAATAGAATTGGAAACTGAAAAAAAATACAGAAACAAAAAAATTTTAAAGAACACAATGTTGCAATCCAAATTGCAAAAAAAGAAAAATTAAAAGTACAAGTTAAAATTTGAAAAATGTAAAGTTAAAATAAAAATACATAAGCAAAATTAAAAACAATGCTGCAACCAAAAATACAAAAAGGAAAAAATACAATCATGAGACATACGAACATTAATTAGTAGTATACGGACCTTATTTCCCCAAAATGTGTTGCAAACTCATGTCATTAAAATAATGACGGCAAAAGTGCAGGTCCGTATACTACTAATTAATGTTCGTATGTCTCATGATTGTATTTTTCCTTTTTTTATTTTTGGTTGCAGCATTGTTTTTAATTTTGCTTATGTATTTTTATTTTAACTTTACATTTTTCAAATTTTAACTTGTACTTTTAATTTTTCTTTTTTTGCAATTTGGATTGCAACATTGTGTTCTTTAAAATTTTTTGTTTCTGTATTTTTTTCAGTTTCCAATTCTATTTCTTAACTTGTAATTTTAATTTTGTTTCGGATTTTGTAATGTAACATTGTGTTTTAAAGTTGTACTTTTAATATTCTTTTGCAATTTGGATTGCAACATTGTATTTTGATTCTGTATTTTTAGTTTTGAATGTTTGAATTTTTAAACTTGTATTTTTAATTTTTTCTTTTGCAATTTGGATTGCAACATTGTATTTTAAACTTTTGCTCCTGTATTTTTGATGATAACACTGCTTTAAGTTTTGGTTCTGTATTTTTTAGCTTTGCATTTTTAATTGCAGCATTGTGTTTTAAGTTTTGCTTCTATATTTTTTATTTTCCGTTTTGTATGTTAGATTGCAACATTGTTTTTAATTTTGTTTGTGCCCTTTTTATTTTCGGTTTCTATATTTTGTTTGTAAGTTGTATTTTTAATTTTGTTTTGCAATTTAGATTGCAACATTGTGTTTTAAGTTTTGTTTCTACACTTTACTTTTGGGAACTTGTACTTTTACTTTTAGTTCATGTATTGAATTGCAACACTGACTTAAATTTTACTTCTCCATTTAACAATCAAAGAGCTTCATGTAATAAATTTTAAGTTTAATTATCTTGTGTCATGCTAAAATAACTTTCTTATGTTTAAGTTGTTTTGATAATTTTAATATTTTTGGAATGTAATTCCTCGGAGCTTGTAATGAAGCGAACGAATAAAATAATTGCAACTATGTTACTTTGAGTTTCTATCGGAATTATTTGTAGGTTGACACAACTTTTAATATTTTCCAATTATCTTTGGTATGCTCACATTTTTAACAACGAGTTTCCAAAAGAAACAATACAATAAAATATATAAGAGAATAAATAAATAAGGAGTTTGCAAAGTAATTTTTATATTTTCACAATCAAATTTAACAACGAGTTTGCACAGCAAACGAACCAACAAATAAAAAATTAACAACGAAGTTCTTGCAGAATTGAATAATTGTATAACAAAAAACAATAAACTAGTTTAAACCGGTTTAAACCAGTTTAAACACCTGTAACAATGCAAACAAAAGAAATTCTTAGCACTACTAAGAAAGCAATTTTTTTAAAACCAATAACACAGTGGAAAAGCATACAAAACAAGTAGCTATAATTATTTGAAGTGTTGCAAACTTTAATAGTGCATTTACAAATTACATCTCATTGTGTAATATTACTGTTACTAATTTAAAATATGTTAAAGCACCTGCGTACGAGACTACAAACTATTTGCTTTTGGGTTCGAGATTACAAAACGAAATGTGTTTGGGTACGATATTAATTTTTGAAAGTATAAATCCAGCGCAGCAAGCCGCGCCGCGCACTATAAAATTACTACTGTTAAAGTAAAGCCAATCATTGGTATACTCTCTGTTGTTAAATCATTTATTTTAAAATACCAATTTTGTTATAAAGTTACATCTAGTAATAAACTTTGAAGTATATCTTAAAGTTACAAATCTTTTGGAAGTTACATTTACTAAACGTGTACACGAATTGTTGATACATTCTTATGTCCATCTTCGGTTAAGTTCGGCAATTTTCGGAACCATTCGTGTAGTACATTAACCATTATGTACAGGAATTGTGGATAAACTCTCATGTTCATCTTCGGTTAGGTTCGGCAATGTTCGGAAAACTTCGGGAAACTTCGGGAACCTTCGGCAATCTTCGGGAATCTTCGTGTGGAGTTCTTGGAATTTCCATTTATTAGTGTTGATAATAAACAATCAATAAAAAGTAAACACACTTCCTGTTTGTACTTTGCGTGCTGTAATTAGTCTAAAACAATTTTATTACGGCACTTTGTAAATTACAATTATCGGAAAGTGCTAAAGAATTAACCGATAAACTTAAAAGTATATCTTCGGTGAACTAAAATATAGTTAGTGAGTGACAAGTGGTAGTGCATCGATACTAAACTGAAAAAGTTACGGGAAGTTTTATGATTGTAGTTAACGGCAAGTGTTAGTGCAATTGCCGACAAGCTTTTAAGTGTGCTGTCGGTAAACTTACAACTAAATCTGTTGTGAACTAAAACAAGTTCGGGAAAGTTTTATTATTATATTTACTGGTAAGTGTAAAAATTCTTAAAAAGTGTATCTTTGGTCAACACATTGTGAATCATATAAAAGTCTACTTACGAAACCTTGTCATTTAAAAAACTGTGAAAAGAAATATCAAAGTTCTGTGTACATCATTGTGTAAAATATTTACTGTATAAAACACAATAATTCAAATTGCAATTACATATTTAGTGTGTCAATAATACAATGGAAGGACAGTCTGTCATCTGTACCATGTTGTCAGCACAAGAAGCACGTGGATATGAAAATCCAAACGAAGTTTTATTTACATGGGAAGTGATAACACAATGTCATGCTACGGGTGCAAGGGTAAGCAATGAAGCTTATTCCAAGCTATTGCAGGCATTGTTTATGCATTTTGGTTGTGATCCTCATGTTGTTTTGAAAAAATGTAAGTCTGCAAAAGATATTATTGATTTATATCATGTAGGCTTCTTTCGTCAAGATAATATAAAGAATTTAGCTCGTGAAAAGTTTATGGAACTTGTGTCTGAAGGAAAAGCTAATAGTTTAACTACAAATGATTTTAGCGTGTTCATGGAAAATTTTATAAGCTTTCCAAGTCCTAATACTAATACTGTATCACAACCTACCATGTATGGGAGTGGAAAAACAAATGAATATTTTCGTATTGTTAATAGTAGAATCAAACAATATACTTATTTTGGACTTACAGGAAAGGAAGTCACAATTGAACGTATGCAAACTAGCGGAATAGATGATCCTGAAAAATATATTCAGTTGTTATTTCAATTTGTAAAGGATCATGTTTTAAATTATGCCGATGATGATATGTATGTTGGTATAACAATAGAAAGTTCCGCTTCTACGATTAATAAACCAATATACATTTCGTGGCGTCAAAAGTCAAATTTAAGCTCCGACATTCTATTTCGTAAAATTGAAAATGTTTTAAATAGTAATGAAAATTATTTATTAGGTGAAGAAGTAAATTTCAAAATTCATATTGTTGATTCACGTAAAGGTAGGGGACGAACAAGGGGTTCATCAAAATTTGTTGATCTTGTAACACACCTGGAACAATGTACTATTCCTGTAGAAAAGGATGTGTATTGTCTTCCCAAGAGTATTATTCTTGGAATGGGTAAGGCTGATCATCGTTATAACTACGTATATGAATTGAAAAATCATCCTGAACGATTGATGAAACAAGCAAAGCAATTGTGTGTCAGTGCTAAAGTTGACATTGAAATCCGTAATGGGTGTACTATTGATGATGTAAAAAAGTTTCAAAATAAGCTAGCGCCTCATTATCAAATTGTTGTTTACGAAAAGAACGGATTGACTCGAAACTATAATGTAATTTATCCTGGAATACATGCATCAAAGAAAATTTTGATTTTATACAGTGAAGGACACTACGAATTAATTACCAACATTACAACACTATTAAACAAACGGAAATATTGTCAGTATTGTTTGAAAGGTTATCATCATACACAAAATCATAAGTGTAACTTCAAATGTCCAATGTGCGAAAAGTATCATAATGTTTCTAATAATGATAATAATATTAAAGTTGAATGCCTTGATTGTCATAGACTGTTTTCTTCAGAACAATGTTTTGCTAATCATAAAACAATAAATGTTTGCGGAAAAAGTTTATGCGAAACAAAGAAAATTTGTGTCCGTTGTGGTACTATGAATGACATGCGTTCACGCAAGTCTCAACATGAATGTGGTGAACGTTATTGTAAAACATGTTACACATATGTAAGCGATGACCATATTTGTTTTGTTCAAACGGCTATAATGCAACATGTAGATACCTTTTTGTACATTATCTTTGATGTAGAAACAATGTTGCTTCCTAAAAATGAACAGGGAGAACAAGAACATCATGTAAATTTTGTAAATTGTATTCATGCTTGTTACAAGTGTAAGGACATGAAACTTGATGATACATGCTTTGTATGCGGTGATAAAAATGGGTTCCGTTCGTTTGATTTTTACAACATTGAAGAATTTGTTAATCATGTATTAATAACTCGACCAATGTTTAAAAAAATCGTTGTGCTTTCCCATAATGGCAGTAATTATGATATGCAATTCTGTGCTAAAACTTTGATCATAAACCATCATTTTACACCTGAAGTAATAATGTCAGGGCAAAAAATTATTGAAATGCGTTTAGGACAAAAGATTTACTTTCGTGACACATATTTGTATATGGGAGTTAAATTATCTAAATTACCTAAGACGTTAGGTCTTTCTGCAAATTTACGAAAGGGAGATTTTCCGTACTTGTTTAATACATTAGAAAACCAAAATTATATAGGGAAAATTCCTGATCTAAAATATTTTGATCCTGATTCAAGGATCAGTGAAGATCGAGAGCAACTTATCACATGGCACAAAGAACGTGTTACAAGTAATGAGGAGTATAATCTCCAAAAGGAAATGATTGAATATTGTCGGAATGATGTTAAAATTTTAGCAGAGGCTGTCATTAAATTTTCAAACTTAATTGAAGACAAAACAAATGGTATCCAATGTTTTATCGCTGCACCAACTATTGCTAGTTTGGCAATACTAACATATCGTACCTTATATTTACCCAAAGAAATTATTCCAATTATTCCACCTTATGGGTTTGACCATCGTGATCGTCAAAGTCTGAAGGCAATGTACTGGCTGCGATACTTAGAACGTACTACTGGTAGTGAAATTCTCCATTCTGGGAATGGCTTGGAAAAACGATTTGGGAGGTATAAGGTTGATGGATTTGAAACTAAAACAAATACAGTTTACGAATTTCATGGATGTTACTATCACGGATGTTTAAACTGTTATCCTACACTACGACACGTGTCGCTAGATTCTACCTGTAAGCAAGGCACATCACTACAAGATCGGTATGAAAACACTACCATAAAAATAGCATTTCTTAAAAAATTAAATCTTAATGTCGTTGAAATGTGGGAGTGTGAATGGGATCATATGGTAAAAAATGACAAAATATTACAGCAGTTTATTCAAACACAGTGTCATGATCTTGTTGATCATCTTGTACCTAAAGATAGTTTTCATGGTGGACGTACAGAATGTTTTAATGCCTTGTACGAATGTACCAGCGAAGAGTTTGTGTCATATTATGATATTACCAGTCTTTACCCCTGGGTGATGGCACGTAAGCCGTTGCCTATAGGAAAACCTATAATATACAAGGGGCCTGACTTTCCACAAGTGCAAAGTATTCATGGATTAGTGAAATGTAGTATCTTACCTCCCAAAGACTTATATTTTCCAATTTTACCATATACATGTAATGAACGCCTTTTGTTTGGGTTATGTCGTACGTGTATGGAACAAAGTAACAACAATTGCATGCACAATGATACCGAGCGTGTCCTTATTGGTACATACTGTACTCCTGAACTTCATATAGCTTTAGATCTCGGATACAAAATTCTACAAATTATCGAAATTTGGGAATTCAAATTATCTGGATCAGAAGATAATCTGTTTAAAGATTATGTCAATTCCTTCTTAAAAATGAAACAGGAGTCTTCAGGATTTCCTAGCTGGTGCAAAAGTAAACAAGATCAAGAAAAATATATTGCAGACTATTATGAACATGAATGCATTCAGTTAACGGAAAATAACATTGAATCAAATCCTGGTCTAAGATATATTTCCAAAATATTTCTCAATTCCTTGTATGGGAAATGGGGACAAAGAACAGATTTATCTCAATCTGTAATTGTGGATACTCCAGAAAAATTTTTAAGTTATCTATGGGCACCCCAATATGAGGTACAAACTGTATTGCCTATTGGAGAGCGACATCTCATTGTATCATATAAAAACATTGAGAACAAAAACAAGCCATGGAAGTTTTCAAATGTCGTGCTTGCAGCCTTCATCACCTCTTGGGCGCGTCTAAAACTTTACGAATTACTAACAGCTATAGATCCTGAGCGTGTATTGTACTGCGACACTGATAGTATTATGTTTGTGCAGCAACGTAATGAAAAGCCTCCACTTTCTTTGGGTTCCTATTTAGGTGAGTTAACTAATGAAGTTCCTGATGGGTGGGAAATTGATGCATTTATAGGCTTAGGGCCAAAAAATTATGCCTATAGGATGAAAGAAGTTCAAACAGGGAAAGTAGATTATGTATTTAAAATTAGAGGAATAACTTTAAATCATCGTACACGACAAGAAATTAACTTTGATCATTTTTATCAGCTAGTTCGGGATAAAGCTGAGAAAAAACAGTTACACAATCCAGGAAGAATTGTTCGTAAGCCTGGGTTTGTCATCGTATCCAAGTCTGAAACTAAAACACATCAGAAAGTTCAAAATAAAAGACGACGATTAAATCATAACAGTATTACTGACTATAGAACATTGCCATATGGTTATCAAAGTATTAAGTGTGTGAAATGATTGGTATTCTATGTATATGTAAATAGTAAACTGTCTAAAGGTAGCATCATGGAGTAACATGGTCATAATATCATCAAATATGTCCATAAGTTTCCTATCTGTTGGTACTTGTACGTATATATAATGTAAATATGTCAATAAGTTATTAAGAATATTCTAAGTATAGTAAATATCTTATTTAAATATATCTATATATGTATATCAATATGCCAATATTGGAAAATACATTAAAGCGTTACAATTTATAATAATATGTTTTATTTCTCCAAACAAATATTCATATAATACGAAGTATCTGTATTCTATATAAGATAAAGGAAGAATGCCTATGCTTCATATAAGGTTATTTATACGTATTTTATGTTCCTACAATAAATCATCCCAAGTTGGAAACCATGTTGATGTCACAATGTCTTCTATAAGGTGAACAAGCATCTTAAAAGTAAGTAAAGGTACGAATATACGGCATTAGAATACTGTAGTGAAAAGATATCTATATGTAAATGGGTTATAACACAGTGATATCCTTTGTGTTTCAAATACCACTAGGTCATCTTTGGCATGCTCACACATTTTAGTATTTTTCGGAACATATTTGGTATGCTCATACATTTTAGTATTTTTTCGGAACATAGTTCCTCGGAGCTTGCTTAGCAAGCGATCCAATGAATATTACGAGAGGATAAATACGTAAAAACCAAAATATATATCATTAGAATACTCTAGTGAAAACATGTGTATATGTAAATGCCTTATATCATAGTGATATCCTTTGTGGTTAAAATATCAGTACAGCATGTCTAACAAGTATCTGCGTATGTACAAAATCACAATATATACATTCTAACATGGTATTCAAGGTAATCTATATACATAAGAAATCAGTTCATGTGTTTGCATTCATCTAGCATATCACCAAACAAAATATACAGCTCTACAATACGATAAAATAAGGCTACAATCCAATATTAATACAATAGAAACACTTCAGGTGTTTGCATCCAATCTAGTATAGCCCCTAAAGCTACGCAACCAACAACACATGATTAAAACACTTACATGCAAACGAAAGATAATATATCTACAATATGATACATATATTCCTGTTCCGATATCAAAAAACCAATATACATACATACATACATCTACCCACATACAAGCTATTCATATATACATGCAATTTGTCATTCGTCTAAGCTTCGTACACCATTAGACCCATACAGTATCCAAAACATGATATTTTATGTTAAAATCACATATCAGCTACACATACATGTACACACTTACAAACTAATCACAAATACATGCAATTTGTCATTCGTCTAAACTTCGTACACCATTAGACCCATACAGTATCCAAAAGATGATATTCTATGTTAAAATCACATATCAGCTACACATACATGTACCCACTTACAAACTAATCACAAATACATGCAATTTGTCATTCGTCTAAGTTTCGTACACCATTAGACCCATACAGTATCCAAAAGATGATATTCTATGCTAAAATCACATATCAGCTACACATACATGTACCCACTTACAAACTAATCACAAATACATGCAATTTGTCATTCGTCTAAGTTTCGTACACCATTAGACCCATACAGTATCCAAAAGATGATATCCTATGCTAAAATGACATATCAGCTACACATACATGTACCCACTTACAAACTAATCACAAATACATGCAATTTGTCATTCGTCTAAGTTTCGTACACCATTAGACCCATACAGTATCCAAAAGATGATATTCTATGCTAAAATCACATATCAGCTACTGAAAATACAATATCAATACATAAAATACCCCCTCATTAATATTCATTACCATCTCATTAATATTCATTATCATTTCATTAATATTCATAAATAATTAATTCAATACTCTAGTTTTTAAAAGGATAAAATCATTTATGCGGAAATACCTTAAAAAGAAATCTTGTTTGAAGACTTCTTCCAAAAAGCACAAAAGGCAAAATTGCCTTGCTTACACAATTCATTCAGTCTTTTTCCTCTTTCAAACTCAGGTAAGAAGGGCCACCCTTTCTCTCCCCTCTACGTATGTGGCAAGGTCTTAACAAAACGCGTAACATCTCACACGGCTATTTAAAGTGGTTCTTTGCTCAAAATAACAACACAATTCCCTCCAATGCTATGTGAGGTCTCTCAGTATGGGGAGCAATACATTAACTTTTAAAAAGTGACACGTAACTATCTCATTCTTAAAATCTTTGTCCTTAGAATAATGATTCCTATTTCTTTTTTTCGCATATTTTTCAGTTTCCATGCGGTAGAAGTCACACTCCCCCTTAAACATGGTCTTTTATTCCATGGGCAGTACACTTCGCTCCCCCAACTCCATCACTCTAGACCACCCAAAATTACAGTACACCTGTGTCTATGTTCCTTTCGTTACTCCCTATGAAAGGGTTCTATCCCTCCTACGCCCTCTATCTTAAACAGGCAATGTCTTTTAACAATTGTTCTTTATCCAGAGTTTCCCATGTTTTCTAAATTATTTGACATGTCTTTCTGACTTCCAACAGTTAAAGTATTGTGCAACATCCATATGTTACATTAAATTGACAGCTCCTTCTTTCTCTAATTGACACAATGACAAAATTACGAGACAGCTCCATAAGAGCTTCTCTCACGTTTACAAAGGCTGATTGTCGGCGATCCATTGTTCTAATACCACCCCTTCTTTTGGATAGAAACAGCCATAAGCCTACTCGATTTTCCCTCCTCCTGTGCTCTTCCCCCTTTAGTTACATCACCTTAGAACATCCCATTCTTTCTATAGAATTAGTTTCTTGAATACCAAGACCAACTGTGTTCAAGATTAACGATAAAGACTTGTGTGGACATGTTCTGAAGTTCCTTTAGGTATTTTCAGCATTTGAAGGAGGAATAAGCAAGGAAGAAACAAGTTTCTTAAAGGCTTGGGGAAAAACGGTAAGTAATCAGCATAAATTGTATAAATTAATATAATATTGTATTAAAATATATGATAAAACATTCAAGAGGAAATTTGCATCCATTTTCGTGAGAAATTTGCACTGTTGACCAATTGTTGTGAGAATGAAGGAAATTTGTACCAGTTTTCGTGAGAATTTTGCACTTTTCTCCAATTCTCGTGAAAATAAAGGAAATTTGTATCAATTTTCGTAAGAAATAAGGCGAAATTATACCAATTCTCGTGAGAAATTTGCACTTTTCTCCAATTCTCGTGAAAAAAGGACACTATACTACTTTGGCTACACTATATGTAGTTCTCGACTTATGAAGCGTACAAGAAAATCTTTGATCGAATGAAATATATTGGATTTTTTGGATCAGGAGCCACAAAATTTTTTGAATGAACCCTAAATCGAGATTCATATTTTTTTACGGAATAAGCACACCATACTGAGTTAAGTCGTAGTTTTGTTTTGGCTACAGTATAGTAGTTATCGAAATATAAGGCGTACAAGAAAATTTGAAATTGAATGAAAAACATTGGGTTTTTTTGGATCAGGGGCCATAAAAGTTTTGGATGTCCCCTAAATCGAGTTTTCGTATTTTTTACGGAATAAGCACATCATACTGAGGTAAGTGGTAGTTTTGGTTTGGATACACTATATGTAGGTCCCCAGATATAAGACGTACAAGAAAACGTTTGGTTGAATGAAATATTCTATATTGGATTTTTTTGGATCAGGGACCACGAAAATTTTGAATGGACTCTAAATCGAGATTTCATATTTTTTACGGAATACGTAAGCACACCATACTGTGTTAAATAGTAGTTTTGCTTTGGCTACAGCATATGTAGTTCTCCAGATATAAGACCTACAAGAAAATTTCTGCCTGAAATATATTGGATCTTTTGATCCAAAAAAAGAAAAATCGCCCCACTATCTCTTTTATTGCTTTCGCTACACTTATCAATATTGAAACCGGAAGTTGTAGCGGATGTCTATCACTTCCGGTCTTAGTAAAAGGCTAAGAATGAAGATGAAATGTATTCTTGGGACGCGTCGATTGTAGGAAACCAGTTCTCGCTGTCTATTACCGTTTTTGCTCTATAATCATCAACGTTAAAACCGAAAATGGCTAATTTCTACTACTTCCGGTAAATGGATCATCTCCATCAAAAGAGTCGATTTCTAACTTCTGACCTGTCTATTTCTGGCAAAAATTGATGGTAATCCATCTGTAATATTTCTTGAGATGTTTTGTCTCCGAAAAAAAAAAACAGACTAAACCACTTGGTCTAACAGCCCTTTGTGGGCCTACGCCGCTTCAACGCCATCTGTTAGCGACCGACTGAACTACGTCCACTCTAGTGACTAACACCTGGTCACGGCGCTGCGTTGCCTTGTCTCTAGGAGGTGTTTCAGAAGTTTTCTAGATCTAGTGGCCATCACGTTTTTTATTCACGTCGACGTGACAACCCAGTTTCCCTCATGACGCTGGATGGACGCCAGAAACTGGGAAGCACCGGCTGGGAATCGAACCCAGGACCACGCGGACGTGAGTCAGTCCAACGCTCCAACCACTCGATTACCGTGTCTCTTTGTTTTGTCTCCTGGACAGAGAGACTAAATATATACGAGATGTTTTGGTAAATCAAATTTCTTTTAAAATGATAAAAGAAGAAGTAAATAGAAAAATGAAATGAAATGTTGAAGTTTTACGTCCCACGGTTATGCCGGTTAGGCTAAAGGAGACGGTGATGATGAGAGATGAGTGAAATTATGGAATGAAGAAAATGGGAGGAAACGGGAGAACCCCGAGAAAGCTCACGAGCACGGTGTTTGTCCACCACGAAGTCCACACGGCGCGAGCTGGGTTCGAACCAGGGACCAAGAAGAAAATAGAGTTGAAAACTACAAGTTGCGCAAATTCCATCTGACCCACCCGTTATACTCAAAAGATGAGAAAGAGACTAGACTCTGAGATATTAATTCACTTTTCGGTTATTGATTCACTGATTGATTTTTTGATTGACTGACTGACTGGTTGATTTATTTATTTATTTATTTATTTATTTATTTATTTATTTATTTGTATTTACGCCCTTCGTCAGCAGCAGGGGTATTTACAACGAGACCTACAGTCGAAATTAGAATCGAAGGCAATGTAGTGCATTCGATTCTCATTCCGATCGATAAATTGAAGCCGGGACCTTATGCACCTAAGGAACTCTCTCTCTACACAAGCGAAAATCCATGGAGTATTGTGCATCACTTAATACGATATTACTAGTTTTGACGTAATTCTGCACTTTTTTTGGGGGGGAGGGAAATGAGTTCTACGCACAAAAGTATTATCCTTTAACGTTTTTTCTTCTTTATTTTTAATGCTCAAAGATGTGACATCCACCAATCAACATATTTAATCAAGTTTACCAAAATCATATGGGCGAGCGTAGTTTTTGAGAAAATTGAGAAAAACGAATTACTTGAAAAAATACGGTGTTATATACCATTGTATGTATTATTGACTGTAGGATGCGCAATCGTAATAGTTGAATGACCGGGAGGGGCGAAAGACAGAAATTATAGAAAGAAAAACTCTTCGCACTGGAATATTTCAACATGGATAATTGTCATATCACTACTAAACTATGAAGGATTAGGATTATGAATTAGATTTCTGGGCTATTGGTATCAATGGCTATGTGACTCCCATCACAAATATAAGGGATAACGTCCCTCAGCGATCACACTGCCTAGCGAATTGGGGAGGGGAAAAAACAAAGCGACATGGGACTATAATGTTAGATACCATCCCAGCATTTGCCTGGTGTCAATGAGCAAACTCCAGGAAAAAGCTTACTCAGGATGGCTACTAGCCTGGAAAAGCTGTTACATCTTTTCGACGGAGTGTCCCCACCGCGAATTGAACCCAGCATGTGCTTCTATTTGCAATCATCAATCGTGTGCGTCTTACTGCGGAGTATTACAGCTGGAGACGACAAAGAAAACAACGACCGAACTGGTCACGTGACGACGGAGGAACAACATCGCCATCATCTCCCTATATAACAGAGAGGATTTCAACGATAAATATCAGCTTCTACTGGTTAAATCTGCTTTCTTGACTTCCAGTGGAGCCTTGGAAGTATCTCACCTAAACCCAAAGCCTCTAGCTTGCACAGTGGAGCCTTGGAAGTATCTCACCTAAACCCAAAGCCTCTAGCTTGCAGTGGAGCTTCTGGCTTCCTTTTCCTCCTAGCTTGCAATGGTGCCTTGGAAGTACCTCACCTAAACCCAAAGCCTCTAGCTTGCAGTGGAGCTTCTGGCTTCCTTTTCCTCCTAGCTTCCAATGGAGCCTTGGAAGTACCTCACCTAAACCCAAAGCCTCTAGCTTGCAGTGGAGCTTCTGGCTTCCTTTTCCTCCTAGCTTGCAATGGAGCCTTGGAAGTACCTCACCTAAACCCAAAGCCTCTACCTTGCAGTGGAGCTTCTGGCTTCCTTTTCCTTCTAGCTTGCAATGGAGCCTTGGAAGTACCTCACCTAAACCCAAAGCCTCTAGCTTGCAGTGGAGCTTCTGGCTTCCTTTTCCTCCTAGCTTGCAATGGAGCCTTGGAAGTACCTCACCTAAACCCAAAGCCTCTAGCTTGCAGTGGAGCTTCTGGCTTCCTTTTCCTCCTAGCTTCCAATGGAGCCTTGGAAGTACCTCACCTAAACCCAAAGCCTCTAGCTTGCAGTGGAGCTTCTGGCTTCCTTTTCCTCCTAGCTTCCAATGGAGCCTTGGAAGTACCTCACCTAAACCCAAAGCCTCTAGCTTGCAGTGGAGCTTCTGGCTTCCTTTTCCTCCTAGCTTGCAATGGAACCTTGGAAGTACCTCACCTAAATCCAAAGCCTCTAGCTTGCAGTGGAGCTTCTGGCTTCCTTTTCCTCCTAGCTTCCAATGGAGCCTTGGAAGTACCTCACCTAAACCCAAAGCCTCTACCTTGCAGTGGAGCTTCTGGCTTCCTTTTCCTTCTAGCTTGCAATGGAGCCTTGGAAGTACCTCACCTAAACCCAAAGCCTCTAGCTTGCAGTGGAGCTTCTGGCTTCCTTTTCCTCCTAGCTTGCAATGGAGCCTTGGAAGTACCTCACCTAAACCCAAAGCCTCTACCTTGCAGTGGAGCTTCTGGCTTCCTTTTCCTTCTAGCTTGCAATGGAGCCTTGGAAGTACCTCACCTAAACCCAAAGCCTCTAGCTTGCAGTGGAGCTTCTGGCTTCCTTTTCCTCCTAGCTTGCAATGGAGCCTTGGAAGTACCTCACCTAAACCCAAAGCCTCTAGCTTGCAGTGGAGCTTCTGGCTTCCTTTTCCTCCTAGCTTGCAATGGAGCCTTGGAAGTACCTCACCTAAACCCAAAGCCTCTAGCTTGCAGTGGAGCTTCTGGCTTCCTTTTCCTCCTAGCTTCCAATGGAGCCTTGGAAGTACCTCACCTAAACCCAAAGCCTCTAGCTTGCAGTGGAGCTTCTGGCTTCCTTTTCCTCCTAGCTTCCAATGGAGCCTTGGAAGTACCTCACCTAAACCCAAAGCCTCTAGCTTGCAGTGGAGCTTCTGGCTTCCTTTTCCTCCTAGCTTTCAATGGAGCCTTGCAGGAATCCTTACCTTCCTTACCTCTCTGACTGCTTGCAATGAAACTTTCTCGGGACTCTAATCCCTCTACTTGTAGTCGAGCATTGAATGTCCTACACCTCCTCACGTAGCTTGCTTAGTAAGGATTGCTTCCCGAGACCGTCTCACACAGTGGTCGGAAACTTGGAAAAAGCGGACAAAAAAGTTTATTCCGAAATAACGGAAGTTGACGGACGTTTATCTATCATTCTAGACTTAATTGTCCTTTCTAAATCGATTGCAACTACTATGAAAGTGATTCGAAGAACCCCTGATACAATACGTGCAGTTATATGTACAGGGTGGTTCAAAAGTGTGGAAACCCTTCGTATAAATGTCAAATACTGCAAAATATAACCAAAGGAACAATGTAGGGGAGTAATAAAGGTGAAGAAGAATTGGGGAGGACATAGAACATTGAAAGTCACCATCTTGAAATCCATCATCGTGAATCATATCATACATACAGTTTATAAATTGAAAACATAACATGTTGACGCCTTATCTGAATTGGACATCGCTAGTCAGTATGAAGTTATGACAGATGTTAATATTCATCCAAAAAGCGGTTATATACAGGTTCAATGTGCTCTCCCTCTAATTGTATGTGCAGCTAATAAAAAAAAGACGGTATAAAACAATTGAATCTTTGGCCTTAGGATACAAAATCAATGTTCGTGATTTTTCACCTGCACTATCTTCGAAGAAACACTAATACTTATTGGAATATAATTTAGTTCAGGATTATATTATTACTATATTGACGTGTAATGTACAGCAGCTCCACATGACTGATAGTTTATCACTACAATATGCTTGAGGCTTTCACTACAACTTTGATTCAGGGACGAAAGGAATCCAAATTACGTATTAGACAATATGCCTTTTCCCTTTGTAAGGCTCAGATAACGGATCTCAATTGTGATCACAACAACATTACTCACAACGCTTTTCCAATTAGATTGACACTGGGTCCTTCAGGTGCACTTGGCTGTAGTTACTTTCAATGCTCAATCTTTGTACTACTCGTAGTCAACTCAATAAGCTTTATTTTGCAGATAAGCAAGGATAAGCTTAGACTGCAGAGCTACTAACATCAGCGTATGTGTAACTTTTCGGTAACACTAACAAAGCCATCATATAAATGACATGCTAATGGATAACAAATAAAACTTTTCACTAAACACACAGTATTTGAGTCCAATGTACTATTCAACCGCTTTCATCGACCTCAGAAACGATATAAATGGTTAAAACATATATTGTTTGGTTCATTTTTTACTGATTTTTCGGCAATTTTAATTGTTCATGTTTACATGCATTTTATGGACAGTGAAAATATTCCTATGTCCTTACACTCCGGGTTTGAAAGCAGGAGGATAATTATAAATTATAATCAAATATCAATACCGATTTCATAGGGGCGAACTTGACAAAATCGATTTTTGACCACTTTTTCCCAGTTTCCGACCACTGTGCGTCAGGTCGAAGGAACACTTACTTCTATCCAAACATTAGAGAATTTATATCTATTTTGTTTTATAGTAGAATTTGCTCTCCAGACTCCGGACTGGAATTTGCTCTATCACACCCACACTTGCACAAGCATAACTTTACAATACGTTAATTAGCGCTATTGTATGAATTACTGTAATTAATTTGTGTCTGACAATAGTATCATCTTAGTCACCGCTTATCACTACACCAGTAAATTTTTAGTTACGAGGATTTACTTCTTTTACGATTTCCACTTTTTGAAGCAAATTTTAGACTTTCAGTCAAACAGCTATTGCTTCCTTACTATTTATCGCAGGATCATCGTTCGTACCTGTTTTCTTTTTCTTTTTTTCTTTTTTTTTTCAAAATAGAGCATCCTTTCCAACGGTACCATTCCCTTGCCCGTATTATATACCAGAAATGGGAAAATCAGGGAAAACCGCGAGTCTTTTCGAAAAAAAAAATCAAAATTTTTCCGCCTCTCGGGCGCGGGCCTGGGTTCACATAGGGACCTGAAAATTTCTTGAAAAATACATAGTTAAGTACACAATGTGTGTTCAAAATTTCAATCTTGCCATCATTCAAACGCCTTTTCTTCACTATAACGTGCCCTTTCCAACGGTAGGCTACCACTCACATTTCCGTATCGTACACCTGAACAGGGAAATTAAGGAAAAACCTTTTTTTGTGTGTGTGTGTGTGTGTGAAAAAATTACCCCCTCGGAATATTTGTGCCCCTCGAGTCCGGGTTCGTGTTGATGGAGGGATTTCAAAAATAAATAAATAAATAAATAAATAAATAAATAAATAAAATACTCAAAGGTTCACACAATCCATATTCAAAATTTCAATCTATCTTGAAAACTTAGGTCATGATTTTTTTTTTTTTTGAAATTTGCTTTAAGAAAAAAAAAAAAGAACAATGTCACACCCCTCCGCCCTCACTTGGCACTGTCAAGTTCACCATTCTGTTCCAAAACGCATCTGGGGTGCTTTTTGGTCCATACTTGCCTTGACCAATGAAAAAAACGGATTAAATCCCTGTTATAGGACCTAAAAAAGCAGTCAAAAACAGCACTACGCTATGGTAACAAAAGTTTCCATAAATCCTTAAGTCTCTTCATCCCGGCGAAATTAAAATACCGCTAATTTTACAGTAATTATGTGATATCTTCAAATAGATAAAAGATAATTGAAATATGGAACAAGAGCGCCCTAGGCAATATTATTTTGCGTGAGGTACCGTTATCACAAGTCACCTAGTGGCTTTATGTTTTCAGCTGTTTAGAAACGCGAAAATAAATGCCGATTTTCAAAATGGCTCGAAATCGAAAGCAGATAAGTGAGTCGTGATAACGGTTTCTCATGTAAAATGATATTGTTCAGGGCACATCACATTTCGATTATCTTCTATCTATTTGAAGATATCACATAATTAATGTAAAATTAGCGGTATTTTAATTTCGCCGAGATGAAGACTCTTAAAAGGTTAAAAATATAATAAAGTAGGGAGAATTCCCCTCTCACTCCCTCAGGATCTCGCCCCCTGGTTGTCTTCTTGTAAAAGTGAACACATATTAACATTGGCACATATTCTCCTAATATTGATGCACATATGACGTTGTAAATCAGTCAAAAAAAATGGAATTTTTCTTTACAGTAAAACAACAAATGTTGAAAGCATCTGCGTTCGATATTCTTTTCTCTTATCATAATTTACAGTGATCTCCTGCTTTGCGATCAGTTGTCCTTATCGTTTTGGCTGTATCAGAGGAACAAATTCATTTTGTGTGTTCACACGCACGAATGCTTTATTCAGTCATTCTTATCCTTTGACAGACAGGCAGGCATAGCATCTGTTCGATGATCCATTCCACTTAATTCACCCTCGTCACATCCGTCGGTGCTTCATCAATCATAGAACTAAGATTGTATCTTGCGTATCCCTTCTAATCTTTTCTAATACAATAGTTCCGCTTAAAATATGCCGAAATGATGATAAAAATGTGATGCGTTTATTCTTGTTACCGGGATCTGTTGTTATTAATTTTTCAACCTTTCCAATATTTACTATATTGAAAGTGAACGCATACAGGGGAAATTTTTTCTTCTTCTTTTCAGTTTCCCACTCACATTTCCTTGTAATGTACAGTCATGTCCAAAATGATTGTCGCATATATCTATAACTGTATTGTTGTGGGAATATAATTTGATAATGATTTTCCAGGATACTTTTAATACTGTTACTATGTATATGATTGGAAAATGTACATTTGTGCTAAATTTCATAGGAAAAGAATTATAAATACGAAAATTAGAATGAGTAAAACAAAATGTTGCTAAATGGACCAGAAAGTTTTATTTTCGTTTTATTGTTTTTATTTACTGCTCTTTTGACATGAAATTTATCACATACATGTCTTTGCCGATTATACACATACTAACATTATAAGAAATACCGGGTGAATTCGTTATCAAATTATATTCCTACAAAAAACATATTTATAGACATGCGACAATCATTTTGACACTACTGTACATTAAAAAAGACAAAAAATATTACATATACAGAAGTATCCAAAAATACCAATCCACATTTTAATTTTACAAATATTACCGTAAAATCGCAACCACTGTATTCATTCAAAAACCTAATTCACCTGTATACAGGAGTGTCATTTAGTTTCTGAACATGAGTAGCACGGTGGTTCAGTGGCAGAGTGCTTTCTTCCCGTTCCTGGGGTCCCTGGTTCGATTCCCAGCCAATCAAGTTTGTGGTTGACAACATCACGTCTGTCCGTGGGTTTTCTCGGGGTGCTCCCGTTTCCTCTCACATTCTCATTCTACCAATTTTTGCATCACCATCACCATCACCATCATCATCATTCGCTTGCTTTAATCGTCTAAAGAGCATAAACGTGGTACGTTAAACTGAGATATTTTATTTCATTTTTTTCTGAATTAAAGTAGGTCTTCGAGCTTGCCACCATTAACATCAATACACTGTATATACCACCCAACTGCTCCACAAATCATGTTTTTCTAGTTTTCTTTTTTAAAAAAAATCGTTGACGATCTCCCATACGCAGAAGACAGGAGGTGTTAGGTTTGGGGAAACGTGGAGAAAACTCTAAAGCAACTTCTCGACACCATTTTTGGTTCTTCAAACGACATCCATAATCAGCCATGTTTCTTCATTGTCTAATTGCCCAAGATCACCACCATCTATTGAGGAACTTTAAACTACACTCTCGCTCCAAAAAATAAACTTTCATACAATTTATCCCAAAGCTTTCGGCGCATAAAGGCCATGTACATTTTTTTGAGTTCCCCCCCGTATTAGCACTAATTGCGATGGAGTTATTGTTACAATTATTATTATTATTATTATTATTATTATTATTATTATTATTATTATTAATAATAATATTATTATTATTAGGGAACGAAAGAAGTGGAAGAACTTTTGGAATCTTGAATATATTGCATTGAAGATTTCAGCGCATTTTCAAATTCTATGATGCCAAAATTATTTTATTAAAAAAAAAAAAAAAAAAAGTTGTCCACCTGTTTGATCATCCACCCGTATGTGGTCTCGATGGTACACCATCAACATATCAAACTAAAATATAATACTTAATATTTCTATAAGATTCTCAAGGTTACTTTTCTTGGGTTCAGAGCTTAAGTTAGTATGGGAACGCCTCTAGTTAGTATGAAAGTGCGTGATATTCAATTTTGAAAGTTGTAGTTACTACGGAAGTGCACGATATTAAAGTTTCAGATTTCTAGTTAGTATGAAAACGCGTGATATTCAAGTTTGAGAGCTGTAGTTACTATGGAAGTGCACGATGTTAAAGTTTCAGATCTCTAGTTAGTATGGAAGTGAGTGATATTTGAAATTCAGATCTCTAGCTAGTATGAAAGTGAGTGATATTTAAGTTTCAGATTTCTAGTTAGTATGAAAACGCGTGATATTCAAGTTTGAGAGCTGTAGTTACTATGGAAGTGCACGATGTTAAAGTTTCAGATCTCTAGTTAGTATGGAAGTGAGTGATATTTGAAATTCAGATCTCTAGTTAGTATGGAAGTGAGTGATATTTGAAATTCAGATCTCTAGTTATTATGGAAATGAGTGATATTTAAGCTTCAGATCTCTAGTTAGTATGCAAATGAGTGGTATTTAAGGTTCAGATCTCTAGTTAGTATGGAAGTGAGTGATATTTGAGATTCAGATCTCTAGTTATTATGGAAATGAGTGATATTTAAGCTTCAGATCTCTAGTTAGTATGGAAATGAGTGGTATTTAAGGTTCAGATCTCTAGTTAGTATGGAAGTGAGTGATATTTGAGATTCAGATCTCTAGTTAGTATGGAAGTGAGTGATATTTGAAATTCAGATCTCTAGTTATTATGGAAATGAGTGATATTTAAGCTTCAGATCTCTAGTTAGTATGGAAATGAGTGGTATTTAAGGTTCAGATCTCTAGTTAGTATGAAAGTGAGTGATATTTAAATTTCAGATCTCTAGTTAGTATGGAAGTAAGTGATATTTAAGTTTCGGATCTCTAGTTAGTATGGAAATGAGTGATATTAAATTTTCAGATCCTTAGTTAGTATGGAAGTGTGTGCTATTTACGTTGCAAGATTTGACCCTTAACAAACAAACAAACGGAAAAGTAACAGAAAAAACATTGTAATACAAGTAATATAATAATATTAATACGAATAGGTTTCTGTATTTAACTTCGGAGTGTGACTTTACTTACTGGAAAAAGCCACGTTTCTCTGGTATTCGAGCAGTGTATCATTCATCATCCTTCTGACATTCACGAAGCCAATATCTGCTCATTAGAGCAATGAATATCTCCTAAAACCATATACACACCGTATAAATAAGAGAGGCGCTGCCTAGAAGCAACGATTTGATAAAATGAAATATATTTCTCCTCACACAGAATGCACAAGCAGAGTGGGAATACCATGTGGTTTCCTTATATATATATATATATATATATATATATATATATATATATATATATATATATATATTTACTTGTATGTACGTGTACTTACGAAACAAACTCTTCAACTTTTACCCTCTCCAGGGATTTGGAAGGGTCTTTCGGGGGTTCAAAAGGCAGAGAGTGCCCAGCTCAAGGCAAATACATACATTCAGAGAGGTTATATGTATATACATACATATACACATGCGGATCGAAATGGTGGCTTATCTCCTTCTCCAAATCCCGGGGGACTAATAATTTCCATGGAACGTTGCAAGTGAAAAGATAAACGACAGTCACATGGGGAAAATGAGAGATCTCCGTGAAGTTAGCCCAGCCACATTCACCACATCAACTTTGTTAAAAAAAAAAAATAAAAAAAAAAACAGCTCGGAATACTTGAGATATTTAGGTATTAGGTGACAGTTACCTACTTTCAGAATTTTTGTTGGTTACAATTTGATGCAAAATACGAGGGCGATTCAGAAAGTAATATCACCAAGGTGATACCTTTATTTGTATTTGACAGATAGCACCGATACAGGTATCAGTGGAAAGCTTGCAATGTCAGCTACAAATGGTGGCATCATTTTCCAACATAATTCCCATTACGGACAACACACTTGCGCCAACGCGAAAGAAGATTTGTCATGTCGTCGACGAATAATTTTGGTGGCTGCTGGAGACACCATTCCCGAACTGCTGCTTTCACCTCCACGTCACAACTCTAGCGTCGGCTCTTAAGGTGATCCTTAAGTTTGGGAAAGAGCTAAAAGTCGCAGGGAGCAAGATCCGGACTATAGGCAGGATGAGGCAGAATATCAACTACACTTTGCCAGCAAATGGAATAACTTTGAATTTTTTGGCGGAGGAGAGGACGTGTGGCGGTATTCCATAGATTGACGCTTCGTTTCCGGGTCGTAGTGGTGTATTCATGACTCGTCGCCAAGGATGAATGCTCCTGGGAGCACAACCTTCCACAGTCAGAAATTCAATGACAGTCCGCTGTTTCAACTGGACGTTACTACTGGATGCTATGGATTGCTCCGTTACTCTGGAACGAGAAAAGATTGGAAGGTGAATCAAGTTACATTCTATAGCTTAAACATCAGTGCATTAATGATAAATATTTCAGAATGTTTGCAGTACTATTGGCCAAGTAGTGGACTAGTAGTGGCCAAGTAGTGTAGTTTGATAGTAGAAGCATTACTATCTGAATCACCCTCTTACAAACGCAATAGAGCAATGTACACCATTTTAAAATACAATTTTCGTTCATTTTTATTCTTGTACAGAAATATTCTTCTTCGTCTCGTCTCAAAAACGTGACGTGGAGGTAGTGTCTCGTCAGAGAAAGTGTACTTGTTCCTATTAGAAAAGCTCTGTCTCTCCTCATATCGGTCAGGAAAATTATGTCTGGTCTCCTCCCGTATCGTGATCAACGCCTGTCATTAGCAATAATTACAACGGGAAAGGACCATATTCACTCGTTGAAACTAAGGAAAAAAAAAACTTTTGAAATACATTAGTCTGGTGACCTGTAACGGGATTTGAACACAAAACTTCTCAATTGCAAACACTAAGTTTAACTCCATCTTTTTCAACTGGCTTTCTGCACTCACACAAAGAGACCCCTCTTCTCTATTTTAGCAGACTTGTTTAGAAAAAGCAAAGAACCACCAGACGTTGTCGTGCTTCTGGAGAAAGTTCTTGTAGCGCAGTGGTTCTCAACCGATGGTGTGTCGCGAAAGTTTAGAATTTAAAAATCATGAACAATTTAATAATAATTAGTTAAAATCGAGAGAGACTGTACCAGTCAACACCTCCAGCTTTAGCAATAATACTCAGTGCTAAATAGAGTCAGTATAGAAACTAATTGGTTATACTATACTAGTACTAGTACTACTACTACTACTACTACTACTACTACTACTAATAATAATAATAATAATAATAATAATAATAATAATAATAATATCAAACAAGTGTGATTTCCCATCTCTCATTAGTTTACTGTTCAAACATACATAAACTTCTCCATTCTTCTTTACACACATATTTCAAATGTCTATTATATTATTATTATTATTATTATTATTATTATTATTATTACATTGGTTTTACGTAATGCTCATATTTCTACTCCGTGCAGTATAACCCTTCATATGGTGCGATTGTGGTCGGGCTTAGTTTACTCATATAAAGGAGAATAAAGAGAAGTGTGCAAAAATAGCTGCCAAAAAAAAAAAAAAAAAAAAAAAACCCTAGTGAGTATAGCTTTTGTGTCTGTGTGGTTAGAAGGCCTATTGAAGATTTTTGCCACGGTTGGATTGTTACTTCCTCCTTCCGATCATGCATCAACACACACACACATATATATATATATATATACACACGCACAAATACTGCCGTATATTAGCATATCCCGTCCGCCACTGTATTGTCATGCTAAGCTAAGGGCTCCGGCGATGTGCAAAAAGAGAGAAGACTTTGTCAATGGTTGCAACCACTTACATCTGCAGGGCTACCAACTTTCAGAATTGGTAGGAATGATGGAGACTTACTGGCAGGGTTCTCGACTCTTATATACAGTTTACCATGTTCGAAACGTAGCTGAACGCGTTATTATTATTAATATTATTTAACAAACAGAAATCATGTAGTAAGTGAAGGGGCCAGTCTTTAGTGTTACTGCTTTGAGGATAGAAGGTTACGTGTTCATACTCATTGTCAAGACAAGCTTTCTGATTCTTAAATTATTTTCTTTAAGAGTCTTCATCCCGGCGAAATTAAAATACCGTTAATTTTACAGTAATTATGTGATATCTTCAAATAGATAAAAGATAATTAAAATGTGGAACAAGAGCGCCCTAGACAATATTATTTTGCGTTAGGTACCGTTATCACAAGTCACCTAGCGGCTTTCCGTTTTCAGCTGTTTAGAAACGCAAAAATAAATGTCGATTTTCAAAAATGGCTCGAAATCGAAAGCAGAAACGTGAGTCGTGATAAAGGTTTCTCATGTAAAATAATATTGTCTAGGGCGCTCTTGTTCCACATTTCGATTATCTTTTATCTATTTGAAGATATCACATAATTACTGTAAAATTAGCGGTATTTTAATTTCACCAAGATGAAGACTTAACTTCAGCAAATGAATGCTGGGACGGCAACTTTAAACACAGGCTACTCCTGTGACTCCTTTCTCATGATAGGGGACACGGTGCGGTGGCTCAGTGGTACAGTGCTTACCTTACCTTTGATGTGGGGGGTCCCTGGTTCGAAATCCCGCCAAATAAGTTTCTGAAGGACAACATCGTGTCCGTGGATTTTCTCGGGGTACTCCTATTTCTTCTACAGTATCATTCCACCAATTCATAAATTGCCATTCACATGCTTGAATCATTGTGTTTCAGCCTGAAGGGCATAAGCGTGGGACGTTAAACTGAAAGATTTCGTCTCATTTCTTTTTTTTTTCATTGTTGTTGATATTATTCAGACTGTAACACACCTGTGATGTCTTTTCTATTCTTTTTTTTCTCATTCTTTGTTTCTCCTTTTAAAGTGGTTGGGAATTTAATGGTTTGTTCTTTCTGAAAATCTGAGCTCCCTTGTACCTAAGCGGTTAGCGCACACGACTTTGGCGTGCAAGACCGGGATTTGATTCCCAGCGGGAGCTACTGTGGTTTTGATTAGGGATGGCCATTTCCGGAAATAACATTTTCCGTTCTTCGTTTTTCCGGAAAATTTTCCGTCTTCCGTTTTTCCGGAAAATTTTCCGTCTTCCGTTTTTCCCGGAAAATTTTCCGTCTTCCCTTTTCCGGAAAATTTTCCGTCTTCCATTTTCGATTTTCCGGTGTCCGGAAAAAAATTATTTTCCGTTTTCCGTTTTTTCCGGAAAATGTGGCCATCCCTAGTTTTGATGTCCATGTTAACTTGTACGTCCACGTCTCATATAGCTTCGCTGCTGAAAGGAATACTAAACTCAAACTCACATCAAATCTTTCGAAAATCTATTTCAATAATCCTTGTAACATGTAGCAGAGTCATGTGTACTGCACGTGATGAAGTTTGATTTTTATGGCATGATAATTTCTCAATTATTATTAAAATCGAAAGTGGTATTGTTTCTACCACTTCCGGTCTTAATGGAGAGATTAAATATGGAATTTATTCTTGGGACGCTTAAATAATTGTAGAAACCTTCTAATTGTCATCTATTACGTTTTTACTCTATAGCGATCAACGTTAAAACCGGAAGTGGTTGATTTTTTGCCACTTCCGCTTTGGATAGTAGCTTAAGAGAAAAGATGGTTGTTGTTTTTTACTACCTATTCTTGCAACTGAATCGATTTCAAAATACCTTTCATTGCCATTTGTTTTTTCTGCTCTAAATGTAGGTCAATAATGAAACCGGAAGTTGTAATGGATATCTATCACTTCCGGTTTTAGTAGAGAGATAAGAATGGAGAATAACACGTGTTCTTAGGACGCTTAATTGATTACAGGAAACCGTTTCCCGCGATCTATTACTGTTTTGATCACCGTTAAAACCGAAAATTGGTTATTTCTATCACTTTCGGTGAATGGATCGTCTCTATCAACGGACTCGGTCCCTTTATATCTTGGCCAAAATTGGTGGTGATACGTAAAGCAATTCCTGAGATTTTGGGTCTCCCGCACGGACACACGGACAGACAGAGGAAATATATAAAGATGTTCATACAGAAGCCAAACTCCTTAAAAATGGATTTGTGTAATTAATATATTTAATACTCTGAGGTGTAAATTTTACTTTCGAAGTACATATATACATATACATGAAGTATAAATAGTACATATACTTCATGTCTTTACTTTTGATTTCATCATGGTTATCAGCGTCCTCAAAAGCCTACAACTACATAAACCCATGCAAATTGAACGCTGTTTTAATATTTTAACCAGGTTGTTGGGATTCTAACCCGCTGTGCAGCGTTGCCACTTTTCACAAACCTTACTTGTCAGCTTTTACAAGATATCGTATATCTCGATCTGTTATCGATCTCACATATCCACGGTTCTTTCTACTCCTCATGCTCTACCGCCTTGCATTATAGGTTTTAAAGTATACAGCACTAGTGATCTTTTTCGAGTTGTTGTATCTTTTCCAAACTCAATTTCTTCCTTCTGTGGATGGCAACACTGTTCAGCGGATGCTTCTAGACTTAGAGTCAACGCAAGCAATTCTTGTCAATATCTGATTTAAGGTGTATAAAACGTTTGTATCTCTCTTCTTGTGTGCGCCAACACATATTACATGTTATTTCTCGAAATGTTTGCAACTCTAATCTGCCTTTACAATCTCTTTTGTCTTTATTTTCACTGTTGTTTCCAATGATGATATTCAATTTAGGTCATTCCATTTACAAAAACACAACTTTGTGTTGGGTTGGCAACACTGTTCATCCGTTGCTGTTTGTCAATAAACGAGCAGATGTCGCCCTTTCTCTAGTTGCTTCGTGCAAAGTTTCGTTTCTCTGTCTCTTTTAGTTTCTCCATTATCAGGGTTGGAAATTCTAAATTATACTATAATATGGAAACGCCATTTCATGACTGTCGTCAAGTCGGCTAGGGTCAACGTTCTCGTAGAGAGCTGCTATTTCACTAATGCGTGTGTATGGTCACATAAAATACATTTGATGGGTGTGCGTATTGCAACACGAAAATTACCCAAGATAAGGGACACCCTAATATACATTAGAAAATTTAATTTTCACTAAGAAAGGAACATCTACAATAGAGTTGAAAAGGCACTCTCCGTTCCCCCAACCGCTACGCACATAGTTCTTGCTATTGCCACAAGGGCAACCACAAGTAGTAAAACGTTTTCAAGCAACATATTACTTATCAGTTTTTGTAATTATTACCATTGTTTCGATTTCGCGTTCATATTTATATTAGTGGACGAGTTTAGGAAAACCGATTGTTAACGGCAAAATTAATTATGAATATATTTCATTTAAAAGTCTCTTATTATCATTAAGTCAGAATTGAGTGCGTTTTTGAAATGAGAGATTTGTAATTTTGTGTTCGTTGAAGGATTGGATTCTCTGGAGCAATGGTTCTCAACCTAATCCCTATAACGACCCCAATTTTATCACATCCCCTTGCCAGCGACCCCCTAGCTTGTAATACTCTTGTGTGGGATTTTTTAATATACCTGTTGCGAAGATCTTACAATATATATCTATTTCTATAATAGTAGAATCCATTTCTTATATATAGTGGATACAATAACTTCCCTAAAAGCGAATGGATTAAAACCCAATTTTATCAGTTGATTCATATTACAAATATCGAACCCGAATCAGTCATACTGCTTCAAAATGGAGACCGTTTGAAAATTTTAAAACTTCATAACACCCTTAATTTTGGGTCATATGATAAAGAACATAAAGTGATTTCTAATTTTGGTTTTAAAAACTTCTACAGTTGTTAAAAAGATTATTGAGTATTTTAAATGACTTGATAATGTGCATCACAAAAATTGAACCCGACATTGCTGTACTAGTGAAGTCACACCATGCTCAGATATTGCATTAGCTTTGAATTTTAATTGTACTTCAACATGCAAGTTTTGTTGCATATGTGTTTTTCTGGTATTTCAATATGCAGTTCTCATTAGTTTCATATCGTACCTCTTTCATTTAAATTTATTTTTAAACAACTCTGCACTTGTTGAAAATGTTTAGTACTTTTTTTTTTTTTTTTTTTGGTTCTTAACAGTATGTATAAAAGTAAAAATATGCTCATCAGAACAAAATTCAAAATAATATTTTCCGGTATTAGATTCTAATTATATTGATCTCTTCCGCTTATCTTCGCGACTCCCCGAGGGTTAGCAACCCCCAGGTTGAGAAAACCTGCTTTAAGGCAATGATAGGCACTTGTACTACGTGACAGAACAAAATACTATGAGGATCTCACTTAGATGGAAGGCTGTTTTCAATTTTCCTTGGCCGTTCCCTGACACGACGGTTCACTTAATGTGTATGTATATCGCCCATGTGCACTAATGAAGTTCAAATGACCGTTCATGTAAACGAGTTCAAAGTTGAACTTTCAAACGAATGTACTTCAAGGAATTTTGTTGCAGCATTGAAAATCTAAGAACAGTGCATTTCAGTTCATTACTCCAGACTAACGAAGATCAACGAAGTTGAACCCTGAAAATCGGGTGTTCAAGGTTAAACCTAGTTCATCCACTACTTTATCAAGACTTAAGGTTACTTACTGACAATACTACAGCACTATTACTTAGCCTAGTAATATAATATAGCACATATACTAAAACTCATAATAACGTCTATCGAATAGATAAAAATCCTTAAATTGGATTCGAACTCACGTTTGCTGAGTCACAGTTCATAATTTTGTATTTGTCCCTACCCTTAATTAGGACCCTAACATATAAGAAATATACGCATACAAATTGGTGAACAGATGAATGACGTACTGCGAATGGAACGTACTACGTCCATACGAATGATTGATAAAGGTACGTAATAGATGCATTTTTCATCTACCCCATTCGATTTTTTTTTAAAAGTATAATCTTTTCTCTATTGTGTTTCAAGATCTCAATTCTATCCCTCAGGTCCCTTTCCATTCTTTAAATGGGGAAGGTCGCTATGCAATGTGCTTAAACGTGTGAAGAACATTTTTTTTAGAAGGGGTGAGGGGAACTGCTATACGAAAAGGGGTCGGTCGTGTGTCTTCATTCATTCCATATAGATTCGCATATATGAAGTCCATTTAATGCAAGAGAGGCAAAGCGAGGGGATGAAGAACTATATAACTCAGCACGAGAACAGCAGATGGCGCCGGGAGTGTTGCCCCATTCAACCCACTGCAGGCTGCCTGCCTGCCCTTTCCTTTGCCTGCTTGCGCTACTATTCAGATTCAATGGTTTACCCTATTCATCCCTTTAACGTTATAGCTACAAGAATCATCCCCTAACCCTTCCTAACGTAGTCCTTATACAGTTTTTCTAAAAGAAAAATAAATAAAGAGTAAGTGTGCTGCACAAGCGAACGGATTTCCTGGTCGACTCCAGTTTTTTTTAAAACCCCTCTCGACCAACGACTTGCTACCCTTTAATCTCTGTTTCTTTTCTTTTCGTCTAAATGTGATACTTATTACATACAGGGTGTTACAGAAATTGGTCAGAATATTTTGGGAATAGAATCCTTACATCAAAATAAGAAGAAAGTTTATATGGACCTGAGGTCGGAAGTACATAGTTTCTTACTTATAGGCCGCCGAAAGCGTGAAACAAGTAAACTTTAAAGGTCCATATTCCCACTACTGTAGGACCGATCATAGTCGGATCAAGACCATGGGCGCCCACAGAGGGGGGCAAGAGGGGGCAATTGCCCCTCCGTAAATTTTCGAAAAAGTTTAACATTTATAGGCTCTTCTGGTGACAATAATATACTTTTAAAATCAACATTCACTAAATGATTTAGAGTAACAAAATTTAGTCAAACCCAGCCCCGAGATTTTAATCTACTTCTCTCCCCCATGTGATGTTTCATATTTTTTTTTTTCCATAATAATTATATTCAACCTGATGCTGCATGCAATGCTAAGTATTTTGAATGATGGTATCCGTCAATTGAGTTGAAAAGATAATTTCGCTCTTTGTTGTTTCTTTCGTTGACGTGGTGCTGATAGCAATGAAGTTTTATTTTGTTGGGTTTCATTCTAGCAATTGTGTGTGTGTGTGTGTGTTTCTTGCCCCCCCCCCCTTGGAAAATATCCTGCGGGTGCCCATGGTCAAGACATCACTGAGGAACTAGTATGTGAACTATCCAAATATTCATCTTTCAGAACCTCCGGTACTTACACAATCAATCACTTTTAGAGAGGTTATTTGAGAGTACTTGATCACTCTCCACCTACCATTCTAAAAATCGGTGTACAAATTTGGAGCATTGTTGAACATGAATATTTGGATAGTTCACGTAGAAGTTTCTCTGTGATGTCTGGACCCGACTACAATAGGTCCCATAGTAGTGGAGCTATGGACTTTTAAAATTCATTTACTTCACGTTTTCGGCACACTACAACTCCGAAACTATACACTTTTGAGCGCAGATCCATATGAGCTTTTTTTTTTTTTTTTTTTTTACTTATTTTGATGTGAAGAATCTGTCACATATTTTTTGTAACACCCTGTATACGCGTTAGATACCATATACACTGCCATTTCCGAAAATTTCTACACCAAGAATCAAATTCGTATACGTCCTGTATTCTTGTTGGGATTGTCTTTTGTTACGAGATTGTATCCCGCCCGGCATCCAGATAAAATTCTTGTTCCGTAATTTCTGGATTTGTGTTTAACGTTTTCATTCTTAATTTACAACACTAATTGTAACAACCGCTCCTTCGACCTGCTGTATAAAATACCGATTAAAATCATAACTTATTCTATCAGGCCTTGTTTCCATTTTATACTAAAAACAAAACAATACACTGAGCAAGGCTATGTGATAATATGTAACCAAACACACAATCACATAACAGTTTCGAAACAATAACCTGTATCTTCATCAGAAGGAGTGGAAGTCTGATGAAGAAACAGTTATTGTGTCGAAACTGTTATGTGATTGTGTGTTTGGTTACATATTATCACATAGCCTTGCTCAGTGTATTATTTTGTTTTAATTAAAATCATGCTTACAGAAATAACAAGGAATGCTTACCGCATGTTCATGTTCAGCCTAATCAGTATCAATTTTGAAAACAAATTTTTAAAAAAGTACAATTTAAGCTGCCATTAAATCGTTACAATATATAATTGTAGAAATACACAAATACTAATACTCATATATAAATGTAGTTACGGTTATTGTACAGTTTTTAAGATACAATTAAATCGGTGAATTCTCTGCATGCTAGCGACATCTATTGGTACCAGGTAGGGATGCCCACAAAATTCCGGTTCCGGCGGAACCGGTTCCGCGAGGATCCAGTTCTCAGAGATCCGGTTTTCAGAACCGGTTCTGGAACCGGTTTCGGACCTGGATTCGAAAACCCATTTCCAGAACCGGATCTTAGGAACTGGTTCCAGACCTGTATCCGAAGAACCGGTTCCGGAACCGGATCTTCTAGAACCGGATCCGTCCAGATCCGAAAACCGGTTCCACCAGGAACCGGTTCTGGTCATCCCTAGTACCAGGTAAGCAAGTGTCACAGCCAGCGACATCTTTTAGGGGGAGTGTTTACTATTATGAAGTAGCGTAACGCACAGACTGAAAAGTTTCCCTTTTAGGACTATAATTGGGATATAGACTAACTACTACGACGAGTTCGTTACTAGGTTGAAAGTAGCTCAGCAGTTCGCTAACAGATGGCGTTGCAACGCCTTGAACCCATAAAGTGCTGTTAACGCCAAGTGGTTTGATTTATGTAACTACTACGAAGAAGTCAATGGATATAATCATAAAAATGTGATGTTAATTTGTATGATATGAGTATAGTGCCACTAGGGTACACAGTAATGTTATAACTAAGCACATCTTTCTTGCTACGAATCGAAATTAGTTTTGTTGTTACATATCGTTCAAAACGCCGAAGAGAATATGCATTCACACAGAAAGCCTAAGGATTAAATACTGCTTTCTCATACCATATATTTGTGACGGAAAAAATAGACATATTATTCAAACCATTTTTTTTAAGTGTGCCTATTAGCATTGCTCACAAAATGCTATGTTTTTGCATTGAAAATATATTATTATTATTATTATTATTATTATTATTATTATTATTATTATTATTATTATTATTATTATTATTATTATTATTATTATTATTATTATTATACTATTATCTAGATACTGTTAGTACATGGTGTAAAAGTAACTTACTGAAAATAAATTGTGAGAAAACTAAATACATATCATATACTAACAAAACCCAATACTACGTGAGCAAATATGTAATTAATGGAGTAACATTGCATAAAGCCGAACAGATTAAAGATTTTTGGTGTAGTGTTTGACAGAAACATGAAATTTACCTAGTATATCATATAAATGATACAATCCAAGGGACTAGAAGAATAATAGGGTTTATTTTCAAACAATGGCCTGAGTTTAGAAATGCCAGTTCATATGTATATTTATACAAGATGCTAGCAAGATCAAAATTAGAGTTCGGTGTAGTTATTTGGAATAGTATAGGTATAACATTGGCAAACAAAATTGAATCAGTACAAAAATGTTTTATTAGGTTACTCTGCTATAAAATGAATAGAGATTACTACTCACGTAGTTATGAATACTGGTGTCAATTTTGGGGATTGCAGTTACTGAGCGACAGGAGAAAAGTTATTGAAAGAGATTTTATTAAGAAACTACTAAACAATAGCTATCATAGTGAATATTGCTTGCATAATATAGGTATAAGGGTACCAATATACACTGGCGCAAATCCCGGGGGGACGAGGGGGACATGTCCCCCCCAATGTTGGACCTGGGGGGGACTGTCCCCCCCAATAATCTGATTTAAAAAGCGCTTTTTCGGATTTGTGTCCGACTGCCCCAAAGGAATGTAAGATGAAATTGATTTCTCTTGGCTTTTCCATTTTTTTAAAAAAAAGAATCGTATTCTGTAGTATTTCAAACTGAACTTCGTGCTGTAGTGAGTTTAGTAGTATGTATTAATTCCACTTCCGCTACTTGGGCACAAATTGCAATAAATGCCAGAGGAGGATATGCCCCTCTCCTCATGCTGGAAAGTTGTCTCAGCTGTAGATACGGGCAGAAATTCCGGGGAAATGGGGAGACATGTCCCCCCCAACATTGGAACTAGAGGCTCTCCCAATAATCCGATTTGAAAAGTGCCGATTTGAAAAGTGCATTTTGCAGATAACTGTGATGAGTTGTGTCCGACTGCCACAAAGGAAAGTTAGATGAAATTTGTTTCTCTTGGCTTTTCCATTTATAATGAAAATGAAGGCGTGCGACTGTGCGTGACGTAACCTCATATGAAATCTTATCTCCTCCTCTCCCCTAGGCCCTAGCACACGAAGAATATACAGACTATCCAATGTCAGTAGAACCCATCTTTTCAGTAAATGCGCATTTAATCTATTTGTAGTATCAGCCTAGGCATCTACTCATGCTTCGTAAGCTAACAAACTCTATAGCCTATGGAACTCGGAGGTTCAATGCCGCGTTCACAAAAGCTCTCCACTGACTTCTATTCTTAACCAACTGGATCCAGTTTCTACTTTGTATTCCTATCTCTGCGAGATTCATCTTAATATTGTCTTCCCATCTGCGCCTAGGTCTTCTTAATAGTCGTTTTCCGATTGGTCTTACCGCTAACACTTTGAAAGCGTTCCTACTTTCTTCCATCCTGGCTACATGTCCTGCCCACCTAAGCCTCCTAGACTTGATGACCTTAACAATGTTTGGTAAGCCATATGATTTACGTAGTTCGTCGTTATGAAGTTTTCACCATTCCCCATTCCCGTTCCTCTTGGTCCGAATATTTCTCTCGGGATCTTGTTCTCAAATACTTTCAGTCTATGCTCTGTACTCAGTAAGCGTATGATTATCGTTTTATACATTTTAAGCTTCAAATCCCTCGACAGAATTCGCGACGACAAGAGGTTTTGAACTGAATAATAACACGAATTCCCTGTTTTTAGTCGACATTTAATTTCTTCGTGAATATGATTTTCGTCTGTTAATATTGATCCTAGATATTTGAAAGTATCCACTTTATCAAAAGTATTATTTAATATTTTAACATATACATAATTTGCCGTATTACGGTCCCGACGCACTTCCATGTATTTAGTTTTCTCTGCATTTACTTCTAAACTCATGTCCATGCAAGCGTGTATAATAAGACCTCTGCAGTTCTTTCTATTTTTCTCATATCAACCCCTACTAAACTTATATAATCAGCGTACGCATAACCTGGTGAACACTGTTCAGCTCTAGGCCCTGGTTGCTATCCTTCATCTTCCTTATAGCGTATTCCAGGACAAAGTTGAATAATAATGACGACAACGCATCTTCTTGTTTCAGGCCATTCTTAACGTGAAAGCTCGTGGCAAAAACTTTTCCTACCCGGACTTTACTTTGGGATTCATTTAAACATGCCTTAATTAATCTAATTAGCTTTTTCGGTATTCCAAATTCTGTAAGAACGTTGTACAATGTTTCTCTCCTAACCGAGTTATAAGCCTTTCTAAAATCAATAAATAGTTGATGTACCGGACTACTGTATTCCCGCTTATTTTCGAGTATTTGGCGAATGGTAAATATTTGGTCGATAGTTGATCGATTTCGTCTAAATCCACACTGATAATCTTCAAACATTTCATCTGCGTATGGTCTCATTCTTGCTAATAGAATGTTTGAAAGGATTTTATAGGATGTTAACAGAAGAGAGATGCCTCGATAATTATTACAGTCAGTTTTGTCGCCTTTCTTGTGAATTGGAACAATGATTGATTCTTCCCACTCTTGTGGCAATTCTTCCTTGTTGTAGATAAGGAGAATGAGTTTGTGTATCTTGTTCCACAATTTTTTGCCTCCAGCTAAAATTAACTCAGCCGGAATTTCGTTTGCACCCGAGATTTGTGTTTCTTTAATTTCTTTATAGCTAGTTTTACTTCTATTCGATTGGGTTCTGGAATATATGATTCTGCCGTGTGTATCTTCCTTTCTCCACGCACATTAGTTTTTGGCTGCGTGTTAAGCAAATCGTCAAAGAAATCTTTCCATCTATTTAAAATGCTATCTGTATCAGTGAGAACTGTTCCATCAGCTTTCTTTCATATATAAGAACGAGGTTGATAGCCTTTCTTAAATTCGTTGACCCCTTTATACATGTCCCGAATGTTTTTATTTTTACTATCTTCAAGTTCCTAAATTTTAGCTTTCAAAATATCGCGTTTTTTTGTTCTAAAAGTTTTGGAAGTTCCTCGCCTGATGTCTACGAAATTTTGTGTAGTTACTTCATTCGGATTTTGTAGCCAACGTAATTTTGCCTGTTTTCTCTTCTCTGCTAGTTCGAACCATGGTTTGTTCCTACGTATTATTTCCGCGTGTCCCAATTTTTCTTTTGAGAGAGGATGTTTCGTAAGCAAAGAAAAGAATTCAGTTGCTGGAATATTTTTCTCTCTAATCTTAAGGTTACATCTGTTAAGTAAAGAGTATGACATGCGTCAGATTTCTGAAACGATTCCTGTAATGTTATTGAGATTATAATCATTTTGCTCAAAGAGTATTGTTGCGTCACACATAATTGATATTCTTTCTTCATAGTTTTGGGGAAGTCGTCATTTATATTATTATATTACTATAAAACAATTTTAACGTGGATCTTTGTGGATGCCTAATTAGAAACATACCAATTATAAATATGCATGTATTCAGATTTCAGAATGTTTTCACGGCAGTGATTTGTAATACTACTTCATCTACATCACCTAATATATAATATACTCTACAACAGTCGATCAGATTCATCTACCGTAATAAGAGTTTCATCTCCCTTATCTAGAATAAGCCTCAAATCTGCCCACCTTCCAATGTTGAAGACAACCAATGGCGTATTTAGGATTTTCTTTTGAGGGCTATGCCCAATACAAGGAAGGAAGTGGGCAATTGCCCACCTGAGTTTGAGAATTAAATATATTTTAATTTATGCATAAATTGAAGTTATAATGACAAGAATTACAGATCGATAAATCCTATATGATATGACACAAAAATTTAAAAGTGAATCTAACCCTTTATTCTATTCATACAAGAAAAAGAAAGCATCCTCTTGGCCGTCCTAATTTCCCGGGCTAATTATTCCCCCGTTTTGATTTTCTTTAATTCAAACATTTCCTTCTTTTAAAAATAACTAAACGATATAATTGTTCCTTTGTTATAATAACTCAAGTCCTGTCATGTTGATATCCGCGCATGTTGGTGTGGAACACTAGTTTCGCTTATCAACTCCTCTTAGTTTTGGTGTTACTGATGACGGCCAACTTGAATCACAACTGACAACGGTCGATAAAGTATGATAGGCGAAATGAAAGTAGTAACGTCAAGAAAAAGAAACAGAAAAATAGAAAGGATGACAGAAAGAACAATTAAGGACGCGGTTCTTACATGGAATGAAATTTGACAAATACAGTATTATTTCTAAACAAAAAACATAAGAAAATGGAAAGCAATGACATTCTTAGAAATGGTAAGAAGGATTATTGTTGTACGTGGAATGCGTAAAACTAACAAATTATTTCGAGGGGAGAATGAGCCCGATAGCCTCCTAAATTCGTCACTGAAGACAATTCTGCTCCCCTGATCCTTCACAGCATTGTTTTTCAACTTCATAAATATTTTGAACATCGCTTATATATATATATATATATATATATATATATATATATATATATATATATATATATATATATATATATATACGGGACCATCTTACCCGTCCCCCCCAATGTTGAAGACAGATTTGCGCCTTTGCCAATATATAATACAACAAATAAGTCAACATTAGTACCTTTGAATCCGAAATCTTTTTTTTTTTTTTTTTTTTTTTTTTTTTTAAAGAAGATTGACCAATTCTTTTAATTTAGTTTAATTTATTTTTATCAGTATAAAAGCATGAATTTTAGAGCTTGACAAATATTATTTTTACTATTTATGACGACTATTTTAATACTAAAAAAAAGGTATTAATTTGACAAGGAATTGTTAATCCGATATTATTTTACTTTATTTTGTCATTATGTTTTATTGTTTTAGTATGTAGCTTACATTGTATGTAATATATGTTTAGCTTGCCTGATAAAGTGCTGTATTTTTGCCGTTAGGCTGTTCATGGCACAGAAATAAACATTATTATTATTATTATTATTATTATTATTATTATTATTATTATTATTATTATTATTATTATTATTATTATTATTATTATTATTATTATTATCTGAAATATCCCTTCTTCGCATGGGTCACATAAAATATCTATGTAAACAAATTTAACAACGAAAGTAAAAAATATCGGTCATTTTCTACTACTTTTACATATCCCTGTAAAGACCCCCTGAGACCCCCTGGTACGAATTATGAAAACAAAAAAAAAAACTCTTCTGTCCCCAGCCTACATGGGCTCTATTTGAAAGTCAACGCCTCTGGGTGTATCACCATTCATCTCAGCGACCACGAAAACTTGAATTTGACACTACTATCGGTCATTTTCTACTACTTTTACATGTTCCGGTAAACGCCCCCCTCTGAGACCCCCGGTTCAAATTTAAAAAAAAAAATCGCTTCGTCTTGGTCTGAGGCCTGGACCAAGGTATCCGTGGAAAAATTTTGGTAACTGTCGGTCCACTCGTCTCGTAACTGGGCCGCACACAGACAAACAAACTCTTTATTTTATTTATATTAGATTATTATTTTTTAAAAAATAAAAGTATTTATTTACGTCTCACTAATCTGACCTCTAAGAATAAAGTCAATCGAATTGGGAACTCATGTTTCATGAAATTAATCTTAATGAAGTACCTAATTTAAAAATTAAAAAAAAAAAAAAGTTACATAAAATCGGTAAACATTAAAAATAAAGAAAGATATGAATCTCATCCCGTTACATCTAATTAATTTCAACCAATATTAAGCCTCACAGAAAACACATTTTCTATTTCTTCACAAAGAAGTTTTACGAGATGCATCGGGCCATATGTCTCTTAACATGGGTCAAAGTCACCCTTCCCCTTTCCCATTTATTAATAATTTTTAATTGCAAGCAATGCAGAGAATTGAACATTTTCCAAGAAAATGTAAGCATCGAAATTGATTAGTTTATACGAAAGTCTTAAAGTTGTAGTGGAAAATTATGTTGACGTTGCTTCCTCTTGATTCTGAACTGATCTTAATCCCAAACAGTAGAGCTATTTCCTAATCCAGAAAGACACACCAAATTCCATTAAAATTGGATGATTAAAACAAGTGAATGATGATGGAAAAAAGGTAGAATGAGGAAGTGGAAGGACACGGAAGTACCCCGAGAAAACCCACGCACACTGCGTTTGTCCACCACAAAGTTCGTTTGGCGCGAGCTGGGATCCAACCGGGAACTCCATACACTAGAAGTGAACGCTCTACCACTGAGCCGCCGCGGCCCGCTGCCCGCGAGCACGATTTTGTTCATCACAAACTTACTTGGCCGGGGATCGGAATCAGGAATCCTACGCACCAGAGGAACACGCTCTACCACTGAGCCACCGTGCCTTCCCGCCATATATTTTGAGTTAAATGGTAGAAAGTCATTTCATTTATACAAGATTTAATTTCATTTCAACATTGTATAATTCTTCACTAGCTTTATGCATACTCTATATATATAAGCTGGTTGGCAGGACTATCCAAAAACAACGGTGCAAAACCAAACCAAGTGTGAGTTGCTCCGTACCCTTCAATCTACCGTTACAAGCATATTTGGATTACTTTGATAAAAGGAACGGAGCTTAAAATGAGTGCTTGTCTCTTCCCCGTTGCGCTCTCATTTACAAAGAAATTAAATTTGCTTTAGTATCAGACGATCGGAAGTAATCCTCGACTAAGCAATTACTTTTTGCTGCTTCCTTATTTAGTTTTCTATCTTATCTGACTTATCCTTCTTTCCCTCCCCCTCACATGTACTGTTTTTTTCTGTGTGTATGTACTAAAGCTTCTACATATGTACGGAACGTATGTTTGTGTTTGTGTGTCCCATTTATCTTGGAAAAGGCTCACCGAGCATCTGCCCCTTTTAATACAATCCAGATGTTCAATCTCTCTTTAGACATAACGGGTTTTCATTATCTACAAATAAAAAAAAGAAGTACATATCAAGAAAGTAGGTACGCATGGGGTCACGCAGTATCTCATCTTTTCAATTCAGCTAACATGCGTTTTTGTCTTTTTCAATTTGGTTAACACGCACAATTACATTGTAAAATACAGTGAGCATGGGAGATCACTCACTAATAGTAGGATAAACATGTTTGGTAGATTGTGAATACCTTGTTTGAAAACAGTTAATTACTGTTTACAGATCTTGTTCTGACTGTTATCATCCAAGGCAGAATTTTACCCATGTTAGCTAAGAGTCTTCGTAACCTTATCTCTACATTTCTGAAATTCAGTAAACTTGAAGACAACGAAAAAACAAGGAAATGAACCAGGGAGCAGTACAGTGTGAAAGCCCCTTAACGGACATCTCTCAATAACCGGACACTTCCGTAATACGGACAAACATTTTGACCTGGTAAAACATATGTGTATAATATTACTATGGAACAAAATCTTCCCTTTTTACGGACATTTTTAGATACAGACACGGACAATCTGCTTTTACCTTTTCATAGCGGAAAGAAATCATTGTCAGGAATAATGACATCCCATTGGTGTATGTTATTTAGAGAGTTCATTATATCTCCAAACTGTTATTATTAAATGAACTAACTTTACGACCTTCTTACTTAAGTTATTAGATATGGAAAATAAACTTTATTGTACACACATACACACACGCACACACGTACATTAGGAATGGCCAGAACCGGTTCCTGATGGAACCTTTTTTCGGCTCTGAACGGATCCGGTTCTAGAAGATCCAGTTCTGGAACTGGTTTTTCGGATCAAGGTCTGGAACCAGTTTTTCGGATCAAGGTCCGGAACCGGTTTTTGGACCCAGGTCTGGAACCGGTTCCAAAACCGGTTTTGAAAACCGGAACTGCAAGAACCGGTTTCTCGCGGAACCGTTTCTTTGTGGCCATCCCTACGCCGAGCTGCTGGCAGACTGTGAACAATGTGCTAGATGAAATGATGGAAGCGACAGACAGGCGGCCGCTTGTCTCATTTCGCTTTGGCTAAACAGGCAAACTGGCAAGCTCATTTGGCTGAACATTCACCTTGTGTACCCAAACTTTTTTTCTGGGGGGGCACAAGCGGGTCTGGGCGGGAGGGGACAAGGGTGTGGTCCTCTTTGCAGTGTTCTGAAGGTGAACTTTGTGCATCCTTTACGAGTCTTTTTTGAAGGGGCTTTTGGATCTGGAACCGGTTCCGCCGGAATCGGAACTTTGTGGCCATCCCTAATATATATATATATATGGAGTATTGGATCGTATGGTTCAAAGACTTGAACATTATGGAAGTTGGAGCAAAAATATTTCGAGAGCTCGAAATGTGGTGTTGGAGGAAAATGAGAAGATAAAATTGACAGAACAAAAGAAAATGTTGTAAAAGGGATAGGAGAGAAGAGGACGCTTTTAGCTAGCATCCTTCTTACGAAGGCCAGTTGGATTAGACACATTTTGCGAAGAATTATCTTCTTCATCTGCGAAAGAACGAAAGAAAGATAAGAGGAAACCAAGGAATAGGAAGAACACAAGTGATTGATGATTTGAAAAACAGAAGAAAATATTGGGAGATAAAAGAGGAAGATGAAGATCGAGGAACATAGAAGAAACATTTCCAGGCCCAAATTTTTAAAAAGAAATAGTCTCAGGACCTGTCAATAATAATAATAATAATAATAATAATAATAATAATAATAATAATAATAATAATAATAATAATAATAATAATAATAATAATAATAATAATAATAATAAAGTATATACAAAATATCTTTTCATGGAGTGTGCTTGAACCCCCCTTCCAACAAATTCTTTGTACACCATGCTTCGTATAGTGTAGAAATATTAGTGCCAAATAAGTATGGCGTCATAAACTGTGCACTCTCACTTTCAGCTTATAAGAGATGATCTGGAAATATTAGTTTCCTTAATAACATTGTGAAAATATTTTCTGACTGTTTTTTTTTTTTTCTTTCTTCATTTTGGAAATACTTACAAAATGGAAAAGTCCTTCTCTGCCCTCAGCACGTATGATGATTTCACAGAGTAGCCGATCGTGCTCAAGTGGTTTGACAGTATCTTCACAGTACTAATTTCATAACCGTTATATTGAATATTCCTTCCCAAGCTCAATCTTCCTCATTTCTTGATTGAATTCCTGTTCTAATATTCTATCCCAACAGAGAAAAACCAGTAAGGTGGGGTAAGAAATATTTTTTAAAGAATTTGGTTTACTAAAACATCTTTTTATATTTACTTGAAACTCTTTTATATATTTATCTTAACCTCGATTATATAGTAATATCCCTCTCATGGTTCTATTTATAAACAATCAACATATGCTTTTCTTTATAAACACCACGTCCATTAACTTCAAGTTATTATAAGAAGCAGACGACAGCAATCAGTTCCACCACTCATTACGTGCCGGAATATGAGCACCAGCGCCACCGCTACACAGTAGCAGCTATAAAATTTCAGGATCACCACAACTGGTGTCAGTTTCAGCTGGTTAACTTCCTCTCTTAGCTTGCAGTGGAGCTCTGAGGTTTCCTTTCTCACTTAGCTCGCAGCGGGGTTCTGTTGGGAACTTACTCCTTCTCTTAGTTGCAGTGGAACTTCGACAGATTCGTAGCAACAAACCACCTAGCTTGCTGTGGAGCTCTGCGGGACTCCAACCTCTCTTTGCTTGCAGTGGAGTATTGAGAATCCTACGTCATACTCACAAGTAAACCTTACGTTTGGGTGAATCGAGTTGCTAACTGAGACACATATGAGAAAGTAGTACTAAATGTGGTCAGTATTTCAGTGAAGTTGTAGGTGCGAAGCTCCAGGGGTTTAGGAGATACAGCTACCAGAACATCACATGGAAGTACAGAATAGTTTTCATACAGTTGGAAGTAAAAGCCCTGTAAGACCTCTTGTAACGACAAAAGGTGAATAACAAATATATGGGTACATATTAGGACTAGGGGGAAGTCATATAGTAAGGGTATACCTGACAGCGGCCATCTTGAAATCCGCCATTTTGAATTAAGGTTAAGTTTTTGAAATAGGAATAGGATCATGTGATACATGATTTAAGGCGCAAATTTAATCAGAAAGACAATGGTGACGTTCATTTTGATTTACGCGCAATTGGTAAAAAGTTACAGAGAAATTAAATATTGTTGCAGCATATGTATTAGTCCTTTACCCCACCTTGTAAATTTTGTGTTAATGATAATAATTAAATAAAAAGCAGGTGGATAAATATTAGGTCTATGGAAAGAGTTGCCTTGATGGCGGCCATGTTCAAATCTGCCATTTTGAATCAGACAAAATTTTAAACAAAACGCGTAACATTGACACCTTATTAATAGCGAATTTTACCATAAATCCAACAGTATAACCATTTTTGCTTTATTATTAACCAGCATTTGTTATCGCATAAACAAGTTGCTAATTTAAGGAAAAATGACCAAAGTGAAATTGAGTCATAATAGAACTTGGGTCTTTCTTCCAGAAAAGTCCTCAATTAGTACAATCAATATGTAGTTCAGAATAGAGTGCATGACTTGCACAAATGCTCTGCTCACAGTGAGCACACCTGACAAAGGCAATCGAGTTACACTTGATACATTTGTCGTTAACAATTCCGTCAAAGCAGTAGTCGTAAGGAGCGATCCATTTAATTTTGTGCTGGTTAATGATAAAGCAAAAATGGTTATACCGTTGGAGTTATGGTAAAATTTGCTATTAATAAGATGTCAATGTTATGCGTTTTGTTTAAAACTTTTGTCTGATTCAAAATGGCGGATTTGAACATGGCCGCCATCAAGGCAAATCTTACCATACACCTAATATTTATCCACCTGCTTTTTATTTAATTATTATCATTAACACAAAATTTACAAGGTGGGGTAAAGGACTAATACATATGCTGCAACAATATTTAATTTCCCTGTAACTTTTTACCAATTGCGCGTAAATCAAAATGAACGTCACCATTGTCTTTTTGATTAAATTTGCGCCTTAAATCATGTATCACATGACCCTATTCCTATTTCAAAAACTTAACCTTAATTCAAAATGGCGGATTTCAAGATGGCCGCCGTCAGGTATACCCTTACTATATGACTTCCCCCTAGTCCTAATATGTACCCATATATTTGTTGTTCACCTTTTGTCGTTACAAGAGGTCTTACAGGGCTTTTACCTCCAACTGTATGAAGACTATTCTGTACTTCCATGTGATGTTCTGGTAGCTGTATCTCTTAAACCCCTGGAGCTTCGCACCTACAACTTCACTGAAATACTGACCACATTTAGTACTACTTTCTCATATGTGTCTCAGTCAGCAACTCGATTCACCCAAACGTAAGGTTTACTTGTCAGCTTGTAGCAGAGATTTTTGTGAGGAGTCCTTCTCTTGCCTGCCTAGACCTTAAGACACCTACTTACCTTAATTATTAGTGAACTTTATACTTATATAGTGGAACTATATTATACTGTTTTATATCAGGAAATTTTTGTAATAAAACTGGTTGTGGGAGATACAGAGTAAAAACGGTAATAGACAGCGAGAAGCAGTTTCCTGCAAATCAATTAAGCATCCCAAGAATAACCATCTGCCCTATTACTCTCTCTACTAAAACCGGAAGTGATAGAAATCTATTACCACTTCCGGTTTCAATATTAATTGAGAAAATATAAGAGATACAAACAATCCCTCTTCACGTTGTGTGCACGTGACACAGCTATTTATTTTAAATATAAATTAAACATCCAAAAGTAGGTTTTATCATAGCATTTTTAACTTATTGAAACCGGAAGTGGAAGTAAGAAAGTCCATCGTAGCTCACAAGGTGAAATAATTCTCTCCTAATTATCTATTGCGACAATAATTCTCCCGTTCGATTATTATAGGCTCATACAATGTATGGGTTTTGTAAGTGGCTAATAGGCTAGTATTTGTACTCCTCGTCTACAGTACTATCAGAGCATCAAAGAAATATCTATGATCGCTACAGGACTATCAGATTATTAAAAACATTTTCATAATTGTTACAGAATTACTAAGGTAATAAAAACATCTGTATGATTGCTATGGAACTGTAAGACTACCAAATAAATTTCTATGATCGCTACAGAACTGTAAGAGTATCAAAGAAATTTCTATGATTGCTGCAGGACTATCAGAGTATTAAAACCATTTCTATAATTGCTACAGAACTGTAAGAGTATGAAGGAAATTTCTATGATTGCTACATGACTATCAGAGTATAAAAGACATTTCTATGATTGCTACAGAACTGTAAGAGTATGAAGGAAATTTCTATGATTGCTACATGACTATCAGAGTATAAAAGACATTTCTATGATTGCCACAGAACTGTAAGAGTATGAAGGAAATTTCTATGATTGCTACATGACTATCAGAGTATAAAAGACATTTCTATGATTGCTACAGAACTGTAAGAGTATGAAGGAAATTTCTATGATTGCTACATGACTATCAGAGTATAAAAGACATTTCTATGATTGCTACAGAACTGTAAGAGTATGAAGGAAATTTCTATGATTGCTACATGACTATCAGAGTATAAAAGACATTTCTATGATTGCTACAGAACTGTAAGAGTATGAAGGAAATTTCTATGATTGCTACATGACTATCAGAGTATAAAAGACATTTCTATGATTGCTACAGAACTGTAAGAGTATGAAGGAAATTTCTATGATTGCTACATGACTATCAGAGTATAAAAGACATTTCTATGATTGCTACAGAACTGTAAGAGTATGAAGGAAATTTCTATGATTGCTACATGACTGTCAGAGTATAAAAGACATTTCTATGATTGCTACAGAACTGTAAGAGTATCAAAGAAATTTCTATGATTGCTAGAGAGCTATTAGATTATTGAAAACATTTTCATAATTGATACAGAATTTCAGAGTATCAAAAATATTTCTATGATTGCTACAGAACTGTGAAAGTATATTTTTAAAAAATTGCTATGATCGCTACAGGACCATCAGAGTATCGAAAAAATATCTATGACTGCTTCAGAACTATTTAGAGCATGAAATAAATTTCTATGATTGCTACAGAACTATCAGAGTACCAAAAACAATTCGTTCAGCATTTATAGATTATTTAACTCCAAATAAACAACTTGTTCCACTAATGGATCGTTATTTCCATTATAATTGTAACATTGGTCTAACATTAATACAAACAGCAGTCCGTTACATCATTTATTAAGTTACCGTTTTTCTGCTATTCCCATTTAGTTAATATGTAAACAGCAGACAGTGAAGTATCAATACATTTGATCTTCTTTCGTTTTGTATATTACAATTTATTCAACAGCTGCATTTTAAATGGCGGAAGTTTGAACAAGCCTTCAGGGGTTGATGAGGAAGGGTTTTAAATAATCGCGCAGCCGGGTTTGAGGAGGAAGGGGGCAGGATTGAACAGCGATAAACGAATAATTAGGTTACAGTAAACTTGTTCTAACAGTTCCTCTTCTCCTCATAAATTCACCAATAAATGCTGTTATCGCACGCGATATGTAAATTGTGCATGTGTAAACTGACCTAACATTTTTTTTCCTTTATCTTTCGCAAATTCTTTTTATTTTTTGGAAGGGGAAGGGGAGAGCAACACGTTCATGCACTTTGTACGTACAGTTTTGTTACAAAAAAAAAAAAAAAAAAAAAAAAACGCACCACTCACTTTTAAAACCCATATTCGCGTACACATATGCATTCTCACAGTTATGGTTTCATGCATTTTAAAAGACAGAAACATAAGGTTTTTCAAAGAGAGGTATGTAGTCAGTTGTTTTTAAACAAGACTATCCAGTAGATACTCCCTATCAGTGGCGTAGGGAAGGGAGGCCCAGAGGGGCCGCCCCCCAAAGAGGTCCGACAATGTACTTTGGTACTTTGATGTTTGTAATTTTTTTTATATATTTTTATGTTTATATATATATATATACAGTGGCGGATTCAGGATATGATCAAGGGAGGGGCTAAACCATAGTTTGCCGTTCTATCCAGTGTAAAGCAGGATTGAAGCTCATTTTATCCAGTGTAAACTTGAGCGTCAAGGGGGGGGGCTATAGCCCCTATAGCCCTCCCCTTAGATCCGCCACTGTATATATATATATATATATATATATATATATATATATATATATATATATATATATATATATATATATATATATTTGTTTGTAATTTTTCTATATGTACCTATAACAGCACTTGCCCCCCCCCAAACACACATCCTGGCTACGCTACTACTCCCTGTGACCAGTGACATGTCCAGTGGCTCCTATGACCAATTTTTCGGGGTGCACAGCAAGGGCGCCGATTTTTCTGTAAATTTTGGGGGGGGCATTCAGATGCAGATATATATATATATATGAGGATTTTGAGACAAACTGCATTCAAATTATGACAAATATTGTATATTCATAAATACAATAGGGGGGCCCACATCAGCTTAGGGGAGCCCCGGCCCCCCTGGATCGGCGCCCTTGGTGCACAGTGGATCAGTGGCAGAGCGCTTACTTCTGGTGCGTGGGGATTCCTGTTTCTATTCCCGGCCAAGTAAGTTTTGTGGTGGAGAACATCGTGTGCGTGGGTTTTCTCGCGATACTCCCTTTCCTCCCAGTTTCTCATGCCACCAATTTTATACCATCATCGTTCACTTGGTTTACCCATCCATCTCCCTTAGCCTAAAGGACATAATCGTGGGACGTTAAATTGAAATACAGGGTGGCCCAAAAGTAGGTATACAGTCCCGTACTGATCAACTCATTGTTTTTTATATCATTTCTTATAGGTAGGATTAGTTTATTTATTATTTTGTCCTTAATGTTTTGTTACTTATATTTTAAGCTCGGAACAGCCGAAGCAAATAATAAACCTCTAAGCTAGAATGTTGTACTTGATCAAATGCAGGGGTGTATACCTACTTTGGGGCCACCCTGTATTTTATTTCATTTAATTCATATCAACTAATAAACCGGATGTAGTTGATTTCTGCCATGTCCAGTTTGAATAAAGTGTTCAGTGAAGAGAGAAGAAGGAACACATTCTCAGAACGCTAATTGGATTCGTGAAAAGCCACTTCCCGTAATTCTTTTATCGTTTTTGTTCTATGTAGGAATATTGATACCAAAACTTGTGGATTTTCTATCATTTCTGGGTTCACTAGAGAGTTAAAAGATGGAGCTGAAATGTATTCTTGAGACGCTTAATCGATTTCAGTAAACAGTTTCTCGCTATCTATTACCGCTTTTTGCTCTGAAGGGATTAACGTTAAAATCGGAAATCGGTGTTTTCTATCATTTCCGGTGGATGGATTCAATTTCTAACTTTTTTGGCCCTGTACATCCAAGTCAAAAATGATGGTGATCCATTAAGTGGTTTCTTGATATATCTCTTGAGAGCTAAGTGTGGCTTCTGTGTTGAATCTTCTTAAAGCCACAGCCTTTCACTTCAGCCTAGGCAACAAAACAAGTGTGAGCTGGAGGATTGTCATGGAGTAGGAGAGCTCAACTCACAACAAATTATTCAAGTGACTCCCTCAAATGAACTAACGTAGCTAGACAGTTGAAATTGATAAACTATTTTGTCAATAGATGGCACTATATGTCGTGAACGACTTACTAAGATGAGTCCTCAATCTCCTCGAAGCTACACTCTTTCACTGCAGTCAATACAACAGTCGTGTGGACTGGACCATTGTCATGCAGTAGAAGAACTCAACGCACAGTGACTGATTCAAATGACTGCCTCCAACGAACTAACGTAACTAGACAGTTCAAACTATAAAGGTAACCAAGAAAATGCTGTCACTTTTTGTTTAGGTGTGTGTTAAACTGGCCCTCACACCATGAGTTCAATGTGAATGGAGATAAGGCGAAGTCAAATGTTCGTGTGGGTATACCTACAGGTAAGAGTGAGGGGAAGACGGGAGGACGCCGTCTCCCCACTTACAGAAAATATCTGTGGCGTTCCCCCACTTTCTAAAAAAATTACAATGGGCAAAGATAGGCACGGAGGACCACGTGACATCAAACGTCCTCCTACCTTTTCAGATCCACTTTTATCCCTGTGTGTATCCAACATAGTATCTAGTTGTGGCAATTCAGTTACACAGTGAACTTGAGTAAGGACAGAGTGAATATGAGACCTCCACAGAGAGTTATAAGGGTGTATATGCTGTACGAGTTCAGACTTGCATCAAATGTCGCTGCAGTAAAGCGGAAGATAAGCCAGACCTTTGGTGAAGATGTTGTGACTACGCGGACAATGCATCGGTGGTTTAGTAAGTTTAAGGACAATGACGAAACGCTCGTAGACGCACTACGTGCCGGAAGATCAACACATGTACAAAATGAAGATCTTCAGGCACAAATTGAGGCCAGACATGTGAGAAACTGGAACTGCAATTCAGTATGAGTGCAGAAATTATTCGGCAGTACTTCCATCAACTTGGGAAGCACTACAAATTGAGTCGACGGGTCCCACATGATTTGACTCCGGGCCAGAAGGCAACGCGAGCAGACACCTGTCTTTCTTTGCTGTCTCGTCTGAGAAAGAGCCATTTCTGGACAGGATGTTGACATGTGATGAGAAGTGGGTTCTATACGAAGCTTCACGGCTCCGCCATCATTGGTTAGCATCCCATGAACCGGGTCCAAAACAACCAAAACCAGCACTGGACCAGAAGAAGGTTTTCCGGTGTTTGGTGGATTGCTCGCGGTATCGTGCATCGGAAACTGCTACCAACTGGTCAGAGCATCAAATCAACTCTGTACTGTCAGCAGTTGAGCCGTGTTCAAGAAGAACTAAATACTCTGGAGCCAGTACTTCTGAATGGCAAATAGTCATCCTGTTACAGGACAAGGCTAAGCCCCACGTGGCTAGGGTGACTTGGGACACCATTCTACGCCTTGGATAGGAAACGCTATTGTATCCGCCATATTCCCAGGACATTATACCGTCCGATTATTACCTGTTCTATTCCTTGGACAGTCACCTTAGAGGACGTCAGTTCAAATCCCTAGTAGAGGCGCAAAATGCACTTGACACTTCTTCGCTTCACGCCGCACCAAGTTCTAGTACGATGGAATCCATGGCCTTTCAGAACATTGGTAGAAGGTCGTCGATGATGATGGGGACTATCTTTGATTTTCCAGCTAGTTTTAGGTGACATATCGATGTTCAAAGGTGATGGATAAAAAAGAGACAGAACTTTCTTAGTTACCTTTATAATTCAATATCTCTTCCATAGATGGCACTATATGTCATGAACAGTTATTACCAATGGCGCGATATATCAGTGACAGGCCAGAAAGTTTTGGAAAAACCCTCGTCAGGAAACATCTGCAGGTCAAAGTGATATCCGAACCCCTACTCGGATTTGTATGGGATTCAAGTGCTTCCACCGGAAACCGACCCGATGTATCCGAACACAGAAAACACCAGAGATATCCATATTCACTAGTCCTGCCTTTGCACTCAATAATGCAATAAAAATCACATACGAGCAAGACCGCTATTAAGTCGCTAGCGAGCCAAGGCCTGATCTCATACAAGCGCGAGCACCAATAAGGTCAGGGAGGGTGAGCTTGAGCGACTGCGAGTTTGAGCTAGCATGGAACCTTCTGAGAGTAGTGAATGCCAGACACTCTGAGGATTGGGAGCCTGAGTCTACACGAGACCCAAAAACATTAAATATTCTATTTAAACTCGAATTGTTATGCCATTAAGGCTAAATGAGACAATTGATTAATGAAAGGAGGAGTATCCACCCACCCACCCCCCACACGCAACAGCTTGGGCTAAATCCCTCAAAATTATCATTTTGCAAGCAAAAGTTTCCAAACTTCCCCCAAATTTACCGTTTTCTCTCAATCCACTCTTCCCTCAAATTTACCATTCTGCCACCAAAAAATTCCAATCTTCCCTCAAATTTACCATTCTTTCACCAAAATTTTCCAATCTTCCCACAAATTTACCATTCTTCCACCAAAATTTTCCAATCTTCCCTCAAATTTACCATTCTTCTACCAAAAGTTTCCAATCTTCGCTCAAATTTACATTTTTCTACCAAAATTTTCTAATCTTCCCTCAAATTTACCATTCTTCTACCAAAATTTTCCAATCTACCCTCAAATTTACCATTTTTCCACCAAAATTTTCCAACCTTCTCTCAAATTTACCATTCTTCTACAAAAATTTTCCATTCTTCCACCAAAATTTTCCAATCTTTCCTCAAATTTACCATTATTCTAACAAAATTTTCCATTCTTCCCTCAAATTTAGACCCCCCACCACCATTTTGCTATCAAAGTGTTCCATTCTTTTCTCAAATTTAACATTCTGCTACCAAAATTATCCAATCTTCCTTCAATCTTACCATTTTGGTACCAAAATTTTCCAATCTTCCCTAAATCTTACCATTTTGCTACCAAAATTTTCCAATCTTTCCTCAATCTTGCCATTCTTCTACCAAAATTTTTCATTCTTCCCTCTCAAATGTACAATTCTTTCACCAAAAGTTTCCATTCTTCCCTCAAATTCACCATTCTAAAACCAAAATTTTCCAATCTTCCCTTAAATTTACTATTCAGCCACCAAAATTTTCCAATCTTTCTTCAAATTCACCATTCTGCCACTAAAATTTTCCATCCTCCCCTCAAACTTATCATTTTGCGACCAAAATTTTCCAATATTCCCTAAATCTTACCATTTTGCTACCAAAATTTTCCAATCTTTCCTCAATCTTACCATATTGCCACCAAAATTGTCCATTCTTCCCTCAATCTTGCCATTCTTCTATCAAAATTTTTCATTCTTCCCTAAAATTTAGACCCCCCCTACCATTTTGCGAACAAAATTTTCCATTCTCCCCTCAAATGTACCATTCTGTCACCAAAAGGTTCCATTCTTCCCTCTAATTCACCATTCTAAAAACAAAATTTCTTCATTCTTCCCTCAAATTTATCATTCTTCCACCAATAGTTTTCTATCTTCCTTCAAATTTACCATTCTGCCACCAAAATTTTCCATTTTTTTCTCAAATTTACCGTTCTGCCACCGAAATACACCATTGTACAATTCTCCAGTTTTATTGTTTCATTTTCAATGAAAAAAGTTATTTATCCTCATAATCTCATGGGTGCATCTTACACCTCTGATTGAAAGAGAATGATCAAAAATGAATTGGTGTGGTGAGAAAGTGCCAGCAAACGGGAAAGCTTTGAGAGAACCCACAGGCAGGATGTGATCCACCACGAACTCACATGGCCTGGGTTCGAGTCAGGAATCCCTCACACCATCGAGTCATTATGTCCCCCACGGGAGCCCGAGTAATCCCCAAATTGCAAAATGACCACGTTTGCAAAACAAATAACTTGAGCACGAAAGGGACGCACTGATTCCGTCAGTGGTCAAGACCCATGTCGCTTTTCTTTAGAAATAACGAAGAATGGGGTCATTGACCCTTTTAGATATACAGTAGATCCTAAAGATAAAGACGGTAATTTAATAAAGACGAGTGAGGGAGCTACTCAGGGAGTCTTCTGACTGTTCACTAAATAATCTTGAGTTGACAGATTCAATGCATACACCGTATTGATTACCTGTCCTTCAACAGAATGAGGATTAGCAAACTAAGAAAAGAGGGGGGTAAATGAAAGATAAACCGTTAGAATGACTGGAAACTTGGGAGTTGATGTGGATGTTTGTGGTGATAGTCGAGGGGCGGTAGCAAAAAGGACATTTTAACAGCATTTGCTGCAGCCCACCTGCATTAGGGCAACACCTGTTTGAGACTACAACTTCCTGGTAACAATCTTTTTTTTTTTTTTTTAAATTTTTATTTGACACAGCGGAAATGGCCTCTGCAACCGACCTAGAAAACTGTTCAACGGCCGAAGAGAGAAGAGAAGAGGGTGGATGGACATGGACATCGCAGAGAAGTGGCCACCGCCCAAGTAATGGCCATCAAAATGAAATTGGTCAACCACTTTAACGAACAGAACACACAAATAAAAAAATAATAAAAAAATGGTGACAAACATGTAACACTGAAAAGAAATTACGCCAAGTTAAATAAGAACAAATGTTCTTATGTATCTAAAGTGTCAAACTAGCAGGTGTCCTTTGGTTATAAGAGAAAGTTTTATTATATAAATTGGAATTCTCTTGGAATTAGTCCCCTAACGAACAGTTCACGGTTCTTCCATTACCAAGTATTCATTATTTGATGTTGATTATCGATCCCGTAAGCTCCCCAGGAAATGAATCACAACCGGAAAAGAGTGATTTTGTTTTCCGAATGACAGAACAAAATCACTTCTTAGAATTATTTTTTGGAGGAAAATAAAATTTGTTTATTGAATGAAAAAAACATTCAGCGTTTTAGATTAATTCAACAACATTATATTAACATTCAGCAGACAAAAAAAAAAAAAATCCGAAGATGTGACGTATACCGATTATTTCATTTTCTCGATCCGAAGAAAGTGGTATGGGCTACTGTAAATCCTCAAGCACAATTTTCGCCGAGAAAATCGAGAGAAACGAATTGTTTTGTAAACTTAAAAGTGAATGCTGTACATTTACCATAATATTTATTACTAAGATGATTTTCTTTAGCAGCAACAGAAGTCTGTTTTGTGGGAACTTAAACAAAGATTTGAGAAAAAGACTCATAAAATGTTTCGTGTGGAATATTCTTCTGTATATATTACGCAAAAATGATGAAAAATGATTGAAAGATTTCGAAATGTGGGTGTGGAGAAGAATGAAGAGAATTAGCTGGGTCGAACGGAAAACGAATAAAGAGGTGTTATAGATGGTGGAGAAGAAAAAAAATAATTTTAGATATTATTGAGAAAAGGAAGAGAAATTGCTTGGGACATTCGTTAAAGTATCATGAAGAACAAGCTAGAGGATAATGGTGGCAGGAAAGAGAGGGAGAGGGAGAAGGAGACCACAATTGATGGACGATATCAAAACAGAAAAATCGTATGTGAAGACGACGAGATTAGCAGAAGGTCGTGGAGCATGGAAGTTTCTCAGTTGCAGCAAGTGACCTGCAAATAATGGCAGAATTATTATTATTATTATTATTATTATTATTATTATTATTATTATTATTATTATTATTATTATTATTATTATTATTACTATTATTATTATTAAGATGAAACACGCTGAAGACTACTATAATAAAACTTTTCTTTATCCCTAGGGGGCAAAAATTGATGAAATGTGATCTTTTCTTTCTGATATTGCGACATAATGTCCATTAAATATATATTATACGCGTAGATGTAACAAAAACTGGTAATTTTCAAGTGTTTTTTCTTTTCTTTTTTTTTTTTTGGTATATTTTGCCAATTTTCAGCTTCCAGCTATTTTTTAAAAATCATTTTTTCGTAAGATTCGGTAACATTTTCGCTGTTTTCGGTAAGCTTCGCTTATTTTACAATTTTTTTTCATTCTTTTATTTTAGATAATATAGTCGAAATTTTGCACTGAGGTAAAATATTTCCTCATAGTGCAACAACTTCCAAGCAAATTATGTAATTCTCCATAACAATGCCGCATAATGTTACAATATTATTCTATACTGGAACGGAAATAGCTAAATATTTTCTTTTAATAAATAAAATCTAATAGTGAATTTCAGTATATAGTGTATACAATTGATAATTAAACACGAGAAGGAAATAAATCTCAATCACTCAATGGATTATCATTGTAAGTATTCTGTCATTATTGTCACAACTTGTCCCAAACTGGAAAAAAATGCACCACGATCACCAGCTAACATCTTCGTCTTTACATAGGCATTTTCTGTCCTACTACCCTTCATCAACTGAAACTTGTTTTGTATTCCTATATCCCTCTTTTTCCTTCCACCCTACATTCTAGCAGTCCGTCAGGAAACAGTTCCTCCCTTAGCCAATATCGCAATCAATCTCTATTCCTCTTTATAATCATATCATATTATTCCTAACACCTCATTCGCTTACGGTTTGACTCAACTAATTCTCTCATTCTTCTCCACATCCATGTTTCGAAAGCCTTTTTTTTTTCTTTCTTTTTAATAAGAATATATGGTTTCTCAGAGTGAATTATGTGACTAGCATGTTATGAACAAACATTACGTATAGTCGTGCTATTATTTAATCCATAAGTTAATCAACACTTTATATAATATAGCCATTTTTCTCTATATCAAAGACTAGCCAACTTAGGGAGAGATCTAGAATTTAGAGTGAAAGTTCTTTTTTTTTTTCTTTCTTCTTAATTTTTAATCTTGTTTCTCCCAAAAATAGAGACTTGAAAGGAAGTTATCAAAACATCTGCAGAATTGACAAAAATATAAGAAGCAGCTTCACAGATCAGCGACGGATTTGTGACGAAAGAAATACAGTTGTTATCATAACACAAGTGTGAATGGGGAGACAGAACACGGAAGAAAATTTAAAGAAACTTATATACTTCCTCCTGCCACCCCTTTCCAAAAAAACAGAACGAAAAAAAGAGATTTTTTTGAACAATAAGAAACTGGTTCTGTTCTGGTAGAACGTGCAAATCGTCTGTTCCTGAAGGATAAACTTAGCCTTTTAAAGCGCCAAAAGACACACCATCTGTACATTTATATTCGTGCGTGCGTGTGTGTGTGTGCTCACTTCTTTTATAAATAATGTGTGCTAAAAAGATGTCTTTGTGCAAATCACGTTCGAGTCCCGATGGCTGAGTTACGTTCGAATAATTCTATATGTCTTAGAATATACGTATATAGCATGTTCTTCAGATCTCCTTTTCACACAAACTGAAATAAGAATACTTAGATACTATACACATAGTTCGTTTGCGAAACCAACTGCGTTTAGTTTAAACACGAAATGTGTGTTTTATTCTGTTACCTTTAGCTTTTCTCTTGTTTTCTTTGTTTTGTTCTAGGCTTAAGAAGTCACGAATTATGTATTCAACACACGAAGGACGTTGTCCATTTTACTACATTGCAGTTATGTTCTAATCTTAGACTAACAGAAACGACACGTGTTATTGTTCTGCGTACTGAATACAATGGTACAGAAATAGACAAGCATAAAAGATGAAGGAAACACTTCTCATCTGTATTGCGTACAATATCGTGTGTCCCAGTACTTATGTAAAAATATAAAATTAAAACAAAAGAAAAGATAAATTAATTTGTATTACTAGTGACAGAATAATTCTCAAACACACAAGGCCTTCTCTGCTGGTCTAGTGGCCAAGACGCTTTACGAATCTCGTTGTGGTTCACTACCGTCAATGTGGCTCGCGTTCCAGAAATGGAGTGGGTCAGTGGGTAAAGTGGGTCAAGATTTTTGAGCGGGTCCTTGGATCGTGAGTCAACAGGACGTGACCCACTGCGATCCACTACCTACTGTGACCCACCATGACCCACTTTGACCCACCGATCCACTACGATCCTCTCTGCTCAGTGCATTGCAGACTAGGGATGGCCACATTTTCCGGAAAAACGGAAAATATTTTTTCCCGAAATCGGAAAATTGAAAACGGAAGACGGAAAATTTTCCGGAAGAACGGAAGACGGAAAATTTTACGGAAAAACGGAAACGGAAAATTTTCCGGAAAAGCGGAAGACGGAAAATGTGATTCCCGGAAACCGGAAAACTCTTTTTCCGGAAATGGCTATCCCTATTGTAGACAGCATCTTCTGAACACTGGTGAATTTGTTTACGTTTTACTTTCAAGGCCTCCATTTTTCTTTCTTTTTCATTTGTTTCTGTTTACTTACCTGAGATGAGTATATCTAAGTGAAAAAAGAACTTCAGGCACTTTTGATATTTGCAATTGTACTGTATATAATAATAGCAATAGGACTTACTACTAGACTTTCGAAACACAGCCTGTGCCTGTGCCTGTTTTCAGAGGACCTGATTACTGGAAAAATATTCTTCAACAAGGAAATAGTTAGTTATATATGATGATTAAATTGAAATTCATGGTAATGTGCCCATAACAAACACTTTACCATTTTATTTGGTAAAGGTCAGATCCACCGCTACTTGAGCTATTGACCGTAGAAATTCAAACTCCGAATAATGATAATTTCACAGCCTTGTTTTACACAATGATAGCTTCACAGCCGTAAAAGTGTAAACTCTTTAGTCAAGGAGAGGAGTTCGTGGATCATGGGAGAAGGTTGATGACGATGGATTTTGGTGGATGAAGGGTCATGGTGAGTGGTGGGTCACGATGGGTGTTGCGTCAGTGGGTCATAGGTGAAGTTTTCATTGACCCACGCCATCTCTGTTGCGTTCACTCGGGCCCGGGCTTGTTGTTAGTAAGTAAACGCGATTCCCATTCAAGGTAGAGAACCTGAGTCTTAATGAGCGTGAGGCAGATCCCAGATTGTGATAGATATATCAGGAGTTTACTATAAACTTTCAAACATATATAAGTTACAGCCATGGGCGCCCGAAAGAAATTTTCTAGAGATCTCAAATTCCTGGTTACTATATTACGTTTGATATTTTTTATTTTTATTAAGAAAGTCTTCAGAAACTTAATATAATTTTCGTGAGCCAAGGGGGCTCGGGCCCCATCTTGGCCTCCCCTTCGGGTGCCCATGGTTACAGCTTAAAATATTTCTGACACTCAAAAAACTGGGGGATCTATTCCCCCTGGCCCGAGGCTGGATCCACCACTGTTAAACCGTGTTCCCACGTCTGATATCATGGTCTTGGTTCTGAAAAAGAGACAGTAAATTTCAATAAACACAAACAATCAATCAGACACACAAAACCCCACGATTAAACAGGCTCATGTCTGAATGATTAATGAAGTGCTTGTAGGATAAAGGTGATATGTAACAAATTGAATATGATGGGAAAATTGACTTTCACAACGTTGTCCGTTAACATACCACCTTCATCGTTTCTAAATATCTGCACTAGGACGAGGACTCACCAAATAATGTGTTAAGTAGCATGAGTAGCATATAACATGTGCATGAACAGCCAGAATGCAACATTTCGAAAAATGTAACACACCTTTATCCTCCAAGCGCTTCAAATGTTTCATTGTTGAATGTGGTAGAGCTGAAATTTCGGTTCCGAGAAAAAGCTGGTGTGGTTTGGATACCACTTTTTTAAGTTTCTTTCCCACGTTCCCCCTTTTTCCTAACACTTCTTTTATTTTTCAATTTTATTAAATAACTTACAAATAATAAACTCTGTTAGGGACAGTACAGAGGATCAGACGAAGCGTATATTTATGAATGAATGGAATATGGATAACCACCGTTGACGTCACCGTTACTGTGACGACGTTAATGGATTGAATGACGAACTCAGTCGAGATGATTGACATAAGAGAAGTTACTTATCCTTCTATTATATGCAACCAACATCCTTTGATAGTATGCAGGTTGCATAGAGGAGGGTTACCAAAGAGTACGCACGCCCTAAGAGCGCGCAGTGCCAATTACGCTGAAGTGGTAACGCACAGAATTGTTATTGCTACGTTGTTTGATTCGTCTTTGTGTGAGAGTTGATACGAAGAAAAGGGAAGTTAACGGATCGCTGCAAACAGAAAATACAGCTAAAAATAACTTTTTTGAATTCTTGATGTAATATTTTAATACTCTTAGTTAAGAAATTATTCTGATATAGCAGCTAACTACAGTACTCTTGTTGCATGGTAGGAAACATGAATGCAGATAGAATTGTTTACCATGGCTTTGTTTCGGGGGTCTTGCATATGCAGCCACATGGATGAATTTTACTCGAGTTTACTGTTGTTTCCCAAAGAGTGCGCGTTAGTGAGTTACCAAAGAACGCGCAAGTACTCTTTGGGAGAATTTCTTTGATAGTGTGTGTGGGTAGCGGCATTCATATTACAGACTATGGTTATTCTCATCAGTTACTCCCGGAGTGTAATATGATGTTTGAATGGATTGTAGAATTATTTGTAATTGTTTGTCTTCGATTCAAGCACCAATTGTAAATCATATATAAAAAGTATTTTAAATTCACAAAATTTCTTAAATTACAATGATGGTGTGGTGTTCTGCCCGAAGGTAGGCCTTTGGTCCATGGTAGTTTGCCATTGCCTTTCATGGTATGATGATGTCGTCCTAAGTAGTGAGGAAATGATCAAAATAAAGATTCTGGAAGTGTTCTGGAGGAAGATGCTGAGTGAAATATGGCTTCGATTACGATTGTAATGAAACCACAAACTAAGAATTAAAAAAGACATACACTAAAGGTGTTGTTCAGGATTTTTTTCCAGTTGGTGGAATAATGTAATGAAACCACGAACTAAGAATTTAAAAAATCATCATTAATTTTACTCATAAAAATCATAATTTGTGGGTGAAACTAAACGAAGATTTTCTTTAATGTTTTAAATTTCGTGTACGTTCATAATAAATTCTTTAAAACCACATGGACGTGTAATGAAGAAATTGTTGGAAGCAAACCTTAGGGTAAATTAAAGTTTACGAAGGGGTTTAGGTTTCAAGTATGATAGGTGTTGAGTGCGCCCTCTTAGGGACCGCAAAACGCACTCTTTGGGACACTGGTCCTTAAGAGTACGCATTTGAGTTTCTTAACTTTTTAACGTATATCTCCATTTCTACAACTAGTAGTAAACTTTTCTATTTCTTACAATGTAGCCTAGACTTCAATTAAAATTTTGTACAATTTATATAATTTTTGCTTCATTACTTTCGGAGCTATTTGAAAATGAATATTAAGTGCGTGCTCTTTGGTAACCTTCCTCTATAAGCTATGGATAATTATAGATTTTAAACGAGATAAAGATATCCATCGTTATAGTCATCGTTAGCCGTTAAAATGTTTATGGATTGACTTCATTAACCAACTTGGTGGAAATAATTGAAATAAGAAAAACTACTTATCCCTGTATTATAGGCAACCAATATTTCTTTACTACTTTGCAGGTTGCATATAAGCTAAGGCTAATTAGAGATTTTAAATGGGGTAAAGATATTCACCGTTAGTTGTCATTAGCCGTTAAAATGTTAACGGATTGACTCCATTAACGAACTTGATCGAGATAATTGAAATAAGAAAAGCTATTTATCCTTGCATCATAGGCAACCAACATTTCACTGTCACTGTGCAGGTTGCATATAAGTTAAAGCTACTTTTATATTTTTTAAACAGGGTAAGGATATCTATCGTTATAGTCATCGTTAGCCGTTAAAATGTTAACGGGTTGATTCCATTAACGAACTTGGACGAAATACTTACTCTAGCTGTCTATGGCAAGAAACAGCTAGACTTTAACAAAAATCGCATGCCTTATGTGCAATTCTCAGTGGACACATTTTTCTTTTTAATGTTGATTGCAAATTGTGAGACAATGAACAACACAAACAAGAATAAATGGACGTCACAGGAAAAGTTACGGTGTTAGTACAAGTCAATTTTAACAATGGCCAGCTATCCCAGCATGATTACTACTTTAATGAGTTATTTCAACACCAATGATCTTGGTGTTGCAGTTAACAAAGTTCCGGTGTGGCGGTTAACAAAAGTCCGGTGTTACCAGTTTAACACCAAGCCGGTTTCGAGCGGTGTTAAATTATACAACGGCGTTAATTTTGCAATGTGAAAAAAGGCCTACTGAAATGGCTACCGATAAGCCCGGCCTTTAATCTCATTAAACTCTGCTGAGATATTCTCGGAGAAAGTATGCACTCTTTATTCTTCACGTTATTCTTCACTCTTTAAAGTAGGATCCAAATCATCGAACTCGGGACCGCACGCACAGAAATATGCGCGTTCAGTGTTGCCAGATCTGAAGTTAAAAGGTAGCGAGGTTCTGCTCCAAAAGTAGCTGATTTGAACTATTTGAAGCGAAACGTAAAAATGAATTATTTTGGTGCTATAAACTTCTACTAATCACATATATAGAAAAACTTGAAGTTCAAACATATGGGATGTCTGGCTTGACAATGATCAGGCAGCGAACGCAGTTGATAGTGGTGTGGTAGAGCAAACTCTATACTACGTAAGGAGAAGTAGAACTACATTGTGGAATGAACTGGGCAGATGGTGGAGATCTTTCTGATTTCCAAGGATATATGTTTGCTTAAGTCAGTTTTGTGAGCTCTGAAATACAGTTTAGAAAGTTTACAGTGCGTTTTTTCACTGTTAATCCTGATTTCTTTACTTCATTTGCTAAATTCTTTGTCTGGGAGCCATTATTTTTAGAAGTTTTCATTGTAATTCCGTTTATTCATTATGTTAATATGGATAATACAATAACACAATTAAACTAGATGTTCACGTTTACATATCTCTCTATAGCTATTAGATCTAGGCTGTAATTGGAATAGAAACACGTTCGGCGAAACCGCAGCAACACAAGTTCAACAAAAGTCTAATGTTGTCAGATCGGGAAATTAGAAAGTACCAAAATAGGAATTGAGTACTATGGAACATGTTAGTTTTAGTAAAGCTATTCCTCGTTGTGAATAAAACTTCTAATGTATTATATAAAAGTAAGAATTTGTGATTTCATATATGAAAATAATAAAATAGCACATTCTCAAGAGATAGCCCTGCAGACAAGGACGTACGCGTGGGTAGGTCCTGTGGGTCCGGACCACCACCCCCAACTTCGACCTTTGTGTAAATTTAGCCTAATTTTAGCGGCAATTTTAGGAATTTTAATATAAAATATCCTCATATTGAGTTTGGACCCCTCCCGAAATAAATTCTTGCGTACGATACTGCCTGCAGATAATTAAAAATAGCCCAAAAAGTAGCATATCCCCCAATTTGAAATTTTGGTAGCGAGGGCACTTTAAAAATCGCCCAATCCCCTACTTACAGCCCAATCTGATATTTTGGTAGCGAGGGCACTTTAAAAATAGCCCAATCCGCTCCCGCCAGTGGCTTCTCCTTATAGCCCAATCTGGCAACACTGTAAGGCGCGTACCCAGGAGGAGGCACTTATTATTATGATTGTTATTATTTAACAGAAGAAGAAGACGTTGAATTATTAAATAAGCAATTACTGTCGTAAATTCAGTTACTTCCTCTGTAAAGAGAGGAACCGAGTCAGTTATAGAATAAACAACAATATTAATGACACAATTTTATTAGTGACGAAATAAGTTCACCGTACAAAGTAGTTACCTAACAAAGCCACGAGATAGCAAATCGCCCTCATTTCTTTCTCAAACATTCTTTCCGTCTTTTTTTAAATATTGTAAATGTCATTTTGCGTGTTAAGCAAACTGACCTGATCCCAAAATATATATATTTTTAAAAAAAGAAACATAAATGAGGAATTTAAGATAAGACGTAAAATGGACATTGTATACTGGGAAAGCTAAAGGGTGGAGACGATTAATAATCATGTGACGTCATACAAATTAATTTTAGCAATAATACGTAAAAGTTTACAGAAAGAAAAAGAAACAGACGAAATGATATGGGGAGAGAGAATTAAGCATTATAGGTTATGTGACGTCATTACATGAGAAGAAAGATCAGTGTTGCCAATTCGAATATTTTCTTCTTACAAGCGGGATTTTTATAAAAAATAGCAAAATCCTAATAATAAATAACATACATCTCAGTCTGTTTGTCATGCTAATATAATGTTGCTAATAGATGTCGCTGCCTGCGCTATCACTTGTCTGCCTAATGAAGCCTAACAGGCCGATAACTAAGAAGCAAACTTTTACAACCAGAGCATATGTAAGCGACATCTATTAGGCTACAATCAGAGTCAGGACAGAGAGAAGAAGTTGAGCGAGAAGGGAAGGAAAGGGAACAAGGAATAAAACAACTGTTGCCAATGTACCATTAATTATATATATATATATATATATATATATATATATATATATATATATATATATATATATATATATATATATATATATATATATATATATATATATATATCTGTAAAATCATTGAATGCACCAAGTATGCCAGTCACCACTGTTTTCCATCAACGCTAGGTTTGTTATCTTCTTCCTCCTCTCTCTGTGTCGTTTACCGAGAATACGAGCAGCAAACTGTGAAGTCAGAGACCATACAGTTGAAAATAAATAGTAAAACTATGCCTACAGCTTTAAGATACCTGAAAATCCATCGCTTCAAATGACTTAAATATAGTGGGTAAATCCTACTAATGAAGTACTTTTTATTTTACTAGGTATGCAATAATTGCAAATTTGGAGTGAAGTGATCGAACTTTATGAACGAACACAACATGCAAATAGTTAAATTGGGCAACTAGAAAAATTGTGTTCGCAGAACAATACGAAAAGGGTTTCGTCTATTTCTAGTGCTGAAATCTTCTATCATTTAGAACGTATATGGGAAATAAACTAAAGTATAAGGGAAATAAACTAAAGTATAAGGGAATTAAACAAAAATATAAGGGAAATAAACTAAAGTATAAGAGAAAAAACTAAAGTATAAGGAAATAAACTAAAGTATATAAAAAATAAACTAAAGTATAAGGGAAATAAACTAAAGTATAAGGGGAATAAACTAAAGTATAAGGAAATTAAACTAAAGTATAAGGGAAATAAACTAAAGTATAAGGGAAATAAACTAAAGTATAAGTGGAATAAACTAAAGTATAAGAGAAATAAACTAAAGTATAAGTGGAATAAACTAAAGTATAAGAGAAATAAACTAAAGTATAAGGGAAATAAACTAAAGTATAAGGGAAATAAACTAAAGTATAAGGGAAATAAACTAAAGTATAAGGAAATTAAACTAAAGTATAAGGGAAATAAACTAAAGTATAATGGAAATAAACTAAAGTATAAGGGAATTAAACTAAAGTGTAAGGGAAATAAACTAAAGTATAAGGGAATTAAACTAAAGTGTAAGGGAAATAAACTAAAGTGTAAGGGAAATAAACTACAGTATAAGGGAAATAAACTAAAGTATAATGGGAATAAACTAAAATATAAGGGAAATAAACTAAACTATAAGGGAACAAACTAAAGTACTGTATAAAAGAAATAAACTGAAGTATAAGGGGAATAAAGAAACTTTAGTATAAGAGTTTTAATCACAAATAAACAACTTCCAAAATATTTAAATATTCAGTATTTAAAAATACTAAAAACAAACAGAATTTTGTGCATCTTAGAAATTGAAAGAATACTACAAAGACAATAAGAAGGCTCGTTTTGACATAGTATCCTGTCATTTACATGTTGGTGATGGGTTTGTGTGCATCTTTTTATTGTTATTATTTGTTTATTTTGTGTCTTTCTTGTGTGTGTCTTAATGAAACATATAGAATAAAAACTAAATATATAGATGTAATTTTTTAAAAAAAAGAATTAAAGCAACATTGAATAGAGAAAATGAAAGTACAAAAGTTTCAAAAAATGCGTATGTAAAAGGAATAAAATTAGAGCAAAATTCCACAGCAAGGAGACAAACCAACTTTGAAGGGAATTAATGGGTGAAACAAAAGTATTTACACCATGTATTGTAACTGTGTTTCTTTTGTCCTTTTAATGAGAACAGCACCAAATAAAAGTAAAGTAAGTTAAATAAATTAAATTCACGGTTTGGATTCAAGTTTGGGGTTCGATTCCCGGTGAGGACAGTTGGTCCAAAAGGTCTAACAGCTCTCTCAGGCCAGCCATCTTGAATGGGGTTTTCTCTGGGTTTCCCTTATTCTTACCAGGCAAATGTTGGATTTGTACTAAACATATAGATCCAAGGGGCTTCCTTGCTTCCTTTCCCTCGGATAGTGTGATCGCCGAGTGACGTCATCCTTCATACGTGACGTACTAACATGGCCATAGATGCTGAAAACCTAGAAATCTAATTCCTAATACTAAGACTAAAATTCATGTGCCAGGTAGACAAAAATGTAAATACAGCCCCCAGCATAAGTTATTGAGGATCAATAATGACAAAAATGAGGGAGACAGAGGGATAAAAACAAAAGAAGAGATTCCATCCAAACTGTGTAGAGTAGAATTGACTGTCTTGAGTCGGGGAGAGTGGCGGGGGAGAGTGGAGGGTTTAACAACAACAACAAAAAGGTCTCGAAATCAAATTTCTGAATTTTTTTTTCCCTTTCATAAGCAAGGGGTTATGAAAGAGGAAATTTTACTGAAAAAAATTGCACATCTTTTTGAAAACAGGAAATTATACTCTCGAATATTGGCAACACTGTGAAGAAATTTTAGGAAGGCAGTATGAATGGAGGGGATAAGACGGAAACACTGTAGCCAGAAAGGACAAAAATTATCATGAACTTTGTGATAACCACTACGAAACACCACCTTTCCGGCCTAGTTTCAGTCCAGGCAAAGAGGGTGAGGCAAGGCAGGTGCTCTCCATGGACTATTCTTAAACGTGTAATAACATACATTTTTAAGAGTGGTATAGGTCAGAGAAAAAGAAGAAGGGAAATTGAAATAACTAGGTCACATTATAACGCTTTTGTGTATGTCTTAAAGAAAAGATATCTAAAAATTAAGGCAAAAAAGTATATGTATATATATAGTGGCTTAATTATCATAAACATGTGAGTTTTAAAATAGAAGACTGCTCTTAAACGATTTGTGTCACTAATGTTATTCAGCGCCCATCAGCACATACCACTGCTTTTATATCATGCTATTTGTTGTATGTCAGGAGAACAAGGAGGCATTTATTTAAATTCGAAGAAAAAAGTCATTATTTCTTAAAAGTAATGTATCATATCACGAAATAAGTTTTTTTTTTTCTAAAACGTACCCTTATTAGCATTTTCATTGTGTTTCTAAAACAGTTTACACACACACACACACACACACACACATATATATATATATATATATATATATATGCAAGGGGTATCAAAAAAGTTAATGCAATCATTCTGGAGAACTCTGACACCATGCTGTGTGGTAGTCATTCTCTACGTAGTCATCATGCCTAGCGACACATTTTTGCCAGCGGTTCTTCACTTTTCTCTAAGTCCGTTTGTAAAAGTCTGCAGTTTGCCTTTAAAACCACAGTTCAACCTCAGAAATGACGTTATCCCTAGGGAAAGAAGTCACTTGGCGCTAGGTCCGATAAGTATAGGGGTGGGGCAATATATTTCATATCCTAATTTCATGGGTGCATGAGCGAAATGAGCTGGTGCGTTATCTGTCAACAGCAGCACCTGATAATTTAGTCTGAAAATGGGAATAATAGGTACTAGTAATAGTTTGCCCCTATGGTAAGTTATCTGTCATGGTGACCCTTTCACAGTCCCAGAAAACGGAAAGCATCACTTTGACAGCATACTTCTGTACTTGTGCCTTTTAGGCTTGGGGAAGTAGGGATGTTTCCTTTGAGTGTCCACTTCCTTTGTTTCTGGGTGATAAAGATAAACCCAACTTTTATCCATTGTCACTACCTCTGCCGAAACAGTCCTCTTCATCCACCTCACAGCGATGTAACATTTCTCCTGCAGCATCATCGCGATTTCTCTTCTGGAAATGTGTGAGCAGCCGTGGCGGACAATATCGTGTCCATGGGTTTTCTAGGAGGACTCCCGTTTCCTCCCACACTCTCATTCCACTGATTCTTGCATCATCATTCAGTTGCCTTAATCATCAGTCTCTCTTAGCCTAAAGAGCATAATCGTGGGACGTTAAACTAAAAGAAAGCTACACCATTTGCAATATTGCACTGCAGGGGCGTACGCAGAGGGTGGGTCCAGGGGGTCCGAACCCCCTCCCCCCCGGAAATCACGACTTTTTTGTAAAGATGGTCTACTTTTAGGGGCAATTTTAGAAATTTTCATATAATTTAGCCTCAAATTGTATTTGGACCCCCCCCCGAAACGCTTTAGACCCCTCCCGAAATAAATTCCTGCGTACGTCCCTGTTGCACTGTATGGCCTTTGAACATAGTAAATTCGGCTATGGAAAATTTCTCTGGTGCTTCTTCACGTAATGCCCTAACCACGAACTTACATTGCTTAATGGTTAATTCATTCCTGTTACTAAGCCTCAGTTAGGATGCCGTTTCGAAGCAATAATGTGGCAAGTATACGTGCATTTTATACACGTAGCCCAGGTTCGATTCCAGGGAGATAGAATCCCGAGTATTGGTTCGTACCCCAGTTTGAACAGTAGATCATATGCTGTATAGTCTTATTGGTGGTAACAAGAGACAATGCTATAATCGATCGATCAATCAATAACTATTTCAATTTGTAAGCAATGTTAGGGTTGTAGTCGCCATAGTGTAGTGGTTAGAGCGATGGACTCACGTCCGCGTGCTCCTGGATTCGATTCACGGCCGGTGCTTCCTCAATTTTCGTCGTCCACCCAGCGTCGTGGGGTAAACTGGGGAGTCATGTGAATAAACGGCATGGCGGGGAAGTAATGTGAATAAAAGGCAAGTGGTTTAGTTTGATTTGTAAGTAATGTTGCTCATTCTTGTCTCGTCTCTTCTCGAAAAGAAAAGTGAGACGAAAAGTACATTTTTTTAGTTGCAGACCAAACAAAAAAATTAACAATTCTCGTGATTAAACACTATTTATGCTTGTGAGGGATCAGGAGTGTAGTCAGTATCTTCGTATTTCACACAATACATACTCCAAATATTTGCCTTGTTAAAATCAGTCACTAGTAGTTCTATCTATGCTTTACACGACGTCTGTGTATCTATAAAAATATAAATTAAAAAACCTGGATGATATTTAGCTTTCTTTCATTAATGCTAATTAGGCCTACTCAACAGTTATTCCTATACAACATTTGGATTTCCTCTTGCTAAGTGTAAAATTCTAAGAAGATTACTTGCAAAAGTACGTAAATTTAAAAATGAGACGAGACAAGATATTATTTTTGGAAAATCTAGACGAGAAAAGAAACAATCTTTTGAAAATCGAGACAACGTAAACAGCGATTTTTTTTTTTTTTTTTTTTTTTTTTTAAGGCTCAGGTGAGACGTTAAGGTTAGTGTAAAGGGACAAGTTTTGCTGATAGATGTCACTACAATCTTCGTATCTCTCCCATGTATGTTTAACCTTTCACGAAAATTTACAATTTCTCTTACAAATTTCAACCTAGGGACTTCAAATTTTTAGAGAAGGAAAACTTCATAATCTATCAAAGGGAACAATCCGTGCCGATTTTTTATTTAGAATTTTCTTCATTGTTGAAACAGATCCATTGTTAAAGATATAGATAACCATTTCAACAATCAAGCCATTTCAACAATGAAGAAAATTCTAAATAAAAAATCGGTACCGATTATTGCCTTCGATAGATTATGAAGTTCCTCTTCTAAAAATTTGAAATCTCTAGGTTGAAATTTGAAACAAAAATGGTGAATTTTCGTGAAAGGTAAAAAATACATGGGAGAGATACGAAGACTGTAGTGAGATCTATCGGCAAAACTTGTCCCTTTAAACCAACCTTAAGGTTAAGACTTTGTTATCGGGATGTCCTAAATTCAGATCAGTATTAATTATTATTTCTGGGAGAGACGCTGTGGTTAGAGCGCTAAACTCACATCCGCGTGGTTCCAGGTTTAATTCCCAGTTTCCCAGTTTTCTGGGTCCAGCCAGTGTCGTGAAGCAAACTGGGGAGTCACGTGAATAATAAAAGGATTAGAAAGTTCCTGTTACGCTTGTTAGCGACAGCGCGATGCATACCGCTACCTTGTATTCGTCGCTAGGCTACTCTACTTCAACCGGTCGCTAACAGATGGCGTTGGAGCTGCTCAGGCCCACAAAGGACTGCCATGCCAAGTGATGTGATATTATTATTATTATTATTATTATTATTATTATTATTATTATTATTATTATTATTATTATTATTATTATTTTGTTCTTGTTTTAGACTTCGGTTCTCATTCTTTTGATTTTTTTTTTAAAAAATGACAAGAACAGTATACATACATTAGATAAGATAAACAGAACCCATTTGATCATAATCAGACTTAACATGAAGTTAAATCTAGACTTGCTTAAGGGGGCAGACTACTACATATTTTTCAAAAGCTAACAATTTTTCTTTTGCCAGTTATCTCGTAAGTGAAAAGAGATAATGAAATGTAACTTACCTCAGTAATAGGTAATGTTACTCTACACCTGAAAATACGAATCGGAAGAATTTTCAGTGTTGCCACCCATATAAATTACAATGTGACCAGAATTTGAATTACCCAAAAATCTAGGTTATGATAGCGACTAGAAAAATGAACTCAACGGCAATTGATGACTTATCATGCTGTTTGTGTACCTTGTTAATTACTTTTTAAATAATGTTTGTATTTTAATTCTACTGGTAATTAAAAATTATTTATTTTGTACTCTTTATTACAAGATAAATACAAACATTATTTAAAAAGTAGTTAACAAGGAACACAGACAGCATGATAAGTCATCAATTGTTGTTGAGTTCATTTTTCTAGTCGCGGCCATAACCTAGATTTTTGGGTAATTCAAATTCTGGTCATACTGTAATTTCTATGGATGGCAATACTGAAAATTCTTCCGATTCGTATTTTCGGCTGTAGAATAACATTACCTATTACTGAGGTAAGTTACATTTCATTATCTCTTTTCACTTACGAAAAACTGGCAAAAGAAAAATTGTTAGCTTTTGAAAAATATTTAGTAGTCTGCCCCCTTAATACGCATGAGAAACAATTTCCTGTCCAAAGCATTAGTTTCTCAATTATGGTTAATCAAAATTAGGTTTTGGACTTGGTCTTATTTCAGCAGAAAACAAAAAAAAAAAAAAAAAAAAAAGTTAACTGCTGTTTGGAACAAAAATTCGGAAGATACATGGTACAAACGTGTCAATAGTTAACTTTATATTAGACGCTGAGTAATACATATATCATAGGATAGGAAAAGATTTGATAGGAAAAATAGAAAAGAAAAAAATAATGACGGACTATATTTTTCATAACGTGGAACACTCAAGTATTCCTTCGGTATTGAGGTATTCTGAGAAATTACTGTTTGTTATGCAACCTTGTCACACATTGTTGTAAAGCTATTAAGCATAAGCATTAGGGGTAATATCATATTACATCTGGGATGAGAAAATTGATTCAAGAATATCAGTATACTTGCAATACATTCCACTTTGTAATTCTTCTATATGGTCTACATCACTTTCTATAATTTCTAGAGCTCACACGTGACTAAGTGGTTAGAGTACGCGACATTGGCGTGGGAGACCCGGGTTTGATTCCTGGCGGGAGCTCGTGTGGTTCGGATCCTACGTGAAGCTATAGGTTCACGTGTCATATAACCTCGCTGTTGAAGAATAAAATGAAATGAAACTAAGTTAGATCGAATGAAATCAAATCAATTCAAATAAAATAAAAAAATGTAAATTCATTCACTAATAACAATAGTAAGACTATTCATGGCTTTGGATTAATTGTTTTAACAAAAGAGACACTGACCAAAGCTTAAAACTTTACTTTATTTTAAATTATAATTTGTAACTGTTTCGGATCGTGTCTGAAGAAGGATATGCTAGATATCCGAAACAGTTACAAATTATAATTTAAAATAAAGTTAAGTTTTAAGCTTTGGTCAGTGTCTCTTTTGTTAAAACTAATAACAAACAAAACTATAATTTTTTTAAAAAGTGGAGTATTTAATAACTTCAAAATCCTATTAAATAAACTAATAGTTTCTGTTTTTCAAAACCCCTTTATATCCTAAATTCTTTATTGCCCACGAGACAAGACGATATAGAATTTTTGTGGCGAGGTACTAGGCGCGAAATAGCTTTCCCAATGGAAGCAAATATACTTTTCCGGACGAGAAAGCACTTTCAATACGCCATTTCCATCCCAAACCTGATCTGATGCGGAACATTATGTACAGCAGAAATTGTGTTAACGATGACGTTATGAACTTGACATTCAAATGTCTGTTTTGTGGGGCCGCGGTGGCTCAGTGGTAGAGCGTTCACCTCTGGTCCCGGGTTCGATCCCAGCCCCCGCCAAGTGAACTTTGTGATGGACAAACACCGTGTGACGTGTGGATGGGACGTAACACTCGAAGATTTCATCTTTTCAAATTTCTGTTTTGTGACGAAAGAAAAGGAAGAAGTTCTTAGTTAATTGAATAGCGTTTTATACAGTAGCTGCTATGTCGCTTACTTCGTAAGTTTCTAAAATTCTTTATTATCTTATGTTAGGAAACGTGAGGAAAGGCTGTGAAGAATATAGGAAGAAAAATAAATGTTGGAAAGAAAAAACCATGGTAATTCGAACGAAGCAGTGGGTGTCAAATATAGAAGTAGGAGAGGAGAAAATAGAATACGTGACTAGTATCTGATACCTCTGTACTATTATTAGTGATGATTTGAAGTGTGAACGTGAAATAAAAGCAAGGATAGGAATGCCGAAGAAACCTTTAGGTAGAAGAAAAGTTATTTTGTGTGACCTTGAATAAAGAGTTGAAGGGAAGAAAACTTATAAAATGCTTCGTGCGGAATATTGTTCTATACGAATGAGAAACATTGACATTTCGCAAAAATGACAAAAAACGAATGGAAGCTTTTGAAATGTGGGTGAGGAGGGGAATGAAGAGAATTACTTGGGTCGAGCGGAAAATGAATGAGAGGAACAGGAGGAGAGTGTTAGAAATGGCGAGGAACAAAAGAAAAAAAATATGTATTATTAAGGAGAGGAAGAGAAACTGGTTGAAACATTGGCTAAGAAGGAACCGTATCATGAGAGATGTGCTAGATTGTATGGTGGTAGGAAAGAAAGGGAGAGGGCGAAGAAGACTACAATGAATGGACGATATGAAAACAAAAAAAATCGTACGTAAAGATGAAGAGGTTGGCGGAAGGCCATGGAGTTTGGAAGCTTCTCAGTTGCAGCAAGTGACCTGTCAAAAATGTCAGAATACCTGTTATGATGATGAAGATGATGATTATCTCAAACAGGGACACTTATTCGTAGGGGTGATAAGGAATGTGATCTCCATTTTCACAAAATTTACGAAACGAGACGATAAAACTTCATTCCTCGTCTCGTTTCGTCTCACCTCATGGGCAAGAGTGATGACGATACTTAGTAAGTAGTGTGGAGCCTTACTTCAATATCACCAGTGGACCCGTTGGACTGTTCCGAATACATGGCATATTTTCATGAAGAATAAATGTTGAGCGAGAAAGCAAAAGATTAATTACATTAGCCTTTAATATTAATTAATATTTTCCATTAATTTTGTCTTAGGACAAAATCTGAAACTTTATATTTGTAAATTTTAATGGTATTTATAGATACCTTAGCTTAACAGTAGCGACAATGTTAGTGTTTATAAAGATTGCTCAATTTATGAAATACCACGAGAGGGAGACCTGCACTGGTATAATTCAAATAATTTAACAGCTTTTTTTATGATTAGTAAATTGAATTATTAATATATTGTTATACAGGGTGTCCCATAATAACGCAAGTTTTGAAATGCCAGCCATTTCTGTTCTAGTAAGTTGGCACTTGGCAGCCCTGAACGTTACACCTTTGATATTTATTTTCGGATTTATATGTAGTGACGGAGCGCCAAATAGCGAATGATTGTGATCGCCATTAACATTCACTAGTCTGTGCACAACATTACCACATTTGTAATAAGATTTCACTATGACAACACCTGTTCCGTTGTGAAGCGCTTGAGTCCTTCCCTTACAGAATATAGATGATAATCATACATTATTCGGGGCTCCTTGACTACTAACCACAAGGAAAACAGATGAAAATCGTGTAACGTTCAGTGCTGCCAACTTATGAGAACAGAAATGGCGGGTATTTCAAAAGTTGCGTTCTTTAAGAGACTATATTTTACAGAAATAAGCTTCCCAAAGTAATGTTCGAGAAGTGAAGGTAGACAAGAAGGTCTACTATGACAAAATCCTTACTGAAAGATCAGTATTCGTAATCATTGTTGCAAGTTCCGTAACGACAAATTTCGTGTTGAAAGCCACACAGTTTCTCGATTAGATGTAACATTCTTTGCCAGCAACTAAAATCCATTCTTCTGCTAATTGAAACATAGCGATGACTCAATCAGAAGAGTATCAGTACAAAGAAATATCAGGGGCGCCATTTCGTGTTGGTTTGCGATATCCTCAACAACAACAAAAATATTTTTATGACAGTAAATTAAACACATGTTACAGAAACGAAGATTATCTGCACAAAACTGAATTACATTTTCATTGATAAGATGCTGTGGAAAATTGAAGTGGCATGACTCAACTTGCAGACGGTCTTAATTCTCTCCTTAAAGAGGGCCATAGACGCACACACTTGCATGACCAACATGCATGAAAGATTTTTTTCATGATGCAGTAAGTTCGACACACGTACCAACTTGCTCTCCAACTTACTAGAAGAATGAATTGGAGAAAAGAGTCATGTGATTTCTTCCGCTGTCATGATTGGCGGACCTAAATATAAAACCACCACCTTGCATGAACGAGCACATACATACACGGTAAACATGCATGAAGAACGGCAAAACCATCATGTATGTTTACAGAAGAGTTTGAAAACTTTCAACATGCATGAACAAGCCCATACATGATCTACTTGCGTGTGGTTTTATTATTTTTCATGCATGTCGGAAGGTTTCTTCATGCATGTGTCTGCGTGTATAGGATAATCAAATGCTGGAAAGAAAAAAATATATATCTGTACTACATTCTCAAAAATGCACTACATAACAAATTTGTTTTTCTTAAGTACCAGATCTAGAGGTGAAGAGACACTTTTGACAACTGATTCTGGAAACCTGAGAAATTTTAACAATCTGTTCGGATGAAAGAGTACATATTGCTTCAGTGATAGAGTACTCAGAAGTACGAATCGGTACTTGTTCAGTTGCAGATAGTGTTGCCCAAGAGATGAGAAGAAATGACAAACACGGTTCTCAGATTCTCACAAAATGTTTCTCATTTCTTTTGCAAAATCGCCTCGCTTCATTTTGTAAATTTATGTACAAGATTTATGCCTTAATTTGTTTCCTTCATTTCATCTAGAAGTTACCAGAATCCCTCTGCGTCACGAGAGGACTATGAAGGATGTGATATAAAAACAGTTAAACCACATTTATTGCTGGGGTATATTGGGTTAATGACTTGCTTATCTTTAAACGTTGATAAATGCTTTTTCGTACAATCATTTTATAGTTTTAGTGCTATGAATCATGTAACGTTAAGACTAGGGATGGGCAGATTTCGATTCTCGATTCTTCGATACCTTCGATACCACCGGTATCGAGGAATAGTCGATTCTCAATTCTTTGCGCTACCGGGTTCGATACCGATTCCGACAAAAAAATAGTGAAAACTCTCAAAACCATGTATTTTTATGATGGTTTGTTACGAAAACACTAACAACTGTACAGATTATCTAACAAATGTACAGTATTAAACAAACCATAAATACTCAGTACTGATGGATGATCCTGATAAGACTTCGCCTACTACAGTGTCAACAGCAGAAAAAGAAGTCACTCAGTAGTCCTCACACCGATGTTGGAGATTTCTGGAAGAGCGAGAGGATTGCATTTCCTCGACTCAGTAAAGTGTCAAGAAAATATTTCTCTGCTCTAGCAGCAACAGTGTTTTCAGAGAGACTATTTTCCATGTCAGGGCAAATTTGTGACAAAAAAAAGAAAAAAAAAGAGATTGGAATCAGAGAGGGTTCAAATGCTTGTTTTTCTTAACAGAAATTTAAAATACAATCCAAACTTTTGGTTTTAAGATTTTCAAGACATAATACCGGTATTTTTTCTTTTCATCCTTGAGTTGAGTTGAGTTGATTTTAGTTTAGCGTCCCGTTCAGCAGCGAGGCTATATGAGACATGGACCTACTGATTAACGTGGAATCCGAACCACATGAGCTCAGGCCCGGAATCGAACCCGGGTCTCCCACGCCAAAGGCGCGTACGCTAACCGCTTAGCCACGAGGGAGCTCAATCTTTTCATTCTAATTCCATATTTGCAGGTTTTGAACATTTCAGTTTCAATTTTTCATTGTTTTGAAAGAGTTTTTATTCATTTGCAATAGGCTAATAAAATGTTTTTTTTTTTTTTTTTGTTTTATTGAAATGTGTTTTTAATACTTGTTTTACCCAGAATCGGTATCGAGTTCAGAATCGAGAATCGTGAGTAAAATTTCAGAATCGGAATCGGAATCGGAATCGAGAAATTTTGGAATCGGACCATCCTTAGTTAAGACAGTATTTCAGATCTAAGACTTAGGTGAACTAACGTTGTCCAAAAGATTCGTGCAATTTATCATTTCATCTCGTCTCAAATGTAAAAAAATACTTCTCGTCTCATTTTCAAGACGAGACGAGAAATTTCTCATATTAAGGACAATACTATTTATAAAATGACCGCTACGACTCGTGAAGGCTGGGCCCTACACCAATCATAGAACTGCTTTGCCTCACGTGTGATACATCGGAAGAATTCGGGACAGTTCGTGGAGCTGCCTTCCGAACACACCACTTGGGAAAACGTGAAACAACAAAAGCGCAGCGACAATGTTGCCAAACTTGGAAGGCGTGAAGAACGAGCGGCAAAAAAAACACCACTCAAAGAACTATAATACGAATACTAACAAATATTCAACGGTAACAATAATAATACCAAAATATGAAACAACAACAACAAAAGTAAACAAAACGAAACTTATAGCAATGCGACAACATTGTTCCCGCAGGAGATGTTCTCTGTATAGCAAGAGAAACGATACTGGCAAAATTTCATGGATCAGGGTTGACGATCAGGACACACCTTCGCATTCTATTGGGTACTGAAATTGAAAAATCTAAGTCATGCTTCACGACTCCGTGCGATCACTTTAGTACATTTTACTTTTGGTCTATAACATCTTTAATTTGTATTTACGTTATTTGTCAATACCAAGGCTTTATAGGAAAAGAAACGCAGTTTAAAGTAGGATGTGGATATTGTAGTGAGATGCTCTCTCAGCAAGAACGGAACCCGGTACCGCGAGCACCAAACATACGCCACTGGACCAGCGAGAAACGATGTTGATATTGTTGTGTCTGATAGTTTTCTCAGGGTTAGATCTTTCCTTCCCAACCTCTTTTTATTATTAATTCACACGCATTTAGAATGCTTCATATTTAACTTACAGAAGAGAGACTGAGACGATAAAATCCTAGAATGATCGCAAGGAATCGTGAAGCTCGACTTAGATCTACCGATTTCGCCACCCAGCAGAACGTGAGGGAGGGTCCGAGTGGTCAACTACTATCCACAAAATTCTTGCCAGTCTCACCTCTTGCACTATACAGAGAATGTCTTCTGAGGGTATAGTGTTGTCGGATTCCCGCTTACATTTCGTTTTCTTACTTTTGTTTCATTGTTGTCGTTGTTTCATATTTTCCCCTTTTGTTATTGTTATTGTTTGATTCAATAATTATTACTGTTCTCGTTGTAGGCCTTTAAGTGCTCACTTCGTGGACAACACTATTTGCATGCTACTCAGAGCCTCAAGAAATCGTGCGAAAAAAAAAATGGCTTGCCTATGTAATCACGAACTCGCTAAACGTTTGGAAAGAACCCAGATAAGACTCATTATCATGCATACAGTCTCGTTACAATACATTTTATTTTTAACCGTACGTCATGTTCTCATCAGCCATAAGTAACAATCTTTTAATGTTGCTGCTTGTAATAAAGTGTGCATTTGACCAAAACAAATATATCGTTGTTTGATCTAATTTAATTTGTGCACAAAAAAATACAAAGATGTTCAAAGAAAGATAGGTGGAGTTTCTCCTTTTTACTTAAACTGTAAGCACACATTACGTCAATAATAATTATTCGATGTGCAACTCATGGAATTGATAGTTTCAACATATGGTTGAGCAACTTTTTCAACATATTTCATGTGGAGCACCCTAGCTCAGTGGTATAGCGCTTACCTCTGATGTGTGGGGTCCTGGTTCGTTTCCCGGCCAAGTAAGTTTGTGGTGGACAGTAGCGGGTTTTTCTGGGTACTCCCGTTTCCTCCCACATTCTCATTCCACCATCATTCACTTGCCTTAATCACCCGTGGGACCTTAAATTGATTCATTTCCAACACATTTTATCATGTATCCCGAAGAAGGAGTGTAACCTAGACTTTTGTTTAAGGTTAGTTTAAAGGGACAAGTTTTGCCAATAGATGTTACTACATTCCTCGTATCTGCTTCATGTATTTTCTTACCTTTCACGAAACTTTACAATTTCTCTTACAAATTTCACACTACAGTCTTCCAATTTTTAGAGAAGGAACTTCATAACCTACCGAAGGCAACAATCCGTGCCGATATTTTATTTAGAATTTTCTTCATTGTTGAAATGGTTTAATTGTTGAAATTGGATATCCAAATCTTCAACAATATACTGTTTCAACAATGAAGAAAGTTCTGAATAAAAAATCGGCACGCATCGTTGTGTTCAATATCTTATGAAGTTCCTTCTCTAAAAATTTGAAGTCTGTAATGGAAAATTTGTGAGAGAAACTGTGAATTTTCGTGAAAGGTAAAAAAAAAAAATATATATATATATATAAGAGAGATACGATGAATGTAGTGACATCTATTGGCAAAACTTGTCCCTTTAAACCAACCTTAAGGTTTTGAGAGACCGACGAAAGATTTTTCTTCACATTTATCAAAATAGTTTAGAGTAATAAGTACGAATTATATAAAATTATTATCTTTTAGTTTCGGGAGATGGAATCTCCTAGTCCCCGCTGGCAACGCAACTGTCCTAGAGGAACATATTGACCTGCTTTCCAAGCCCTGGCAGAAATTAACCTTATGAGAAACAGAAAAAGAAATAAATACACAGACAACAATGTGACGATAACTGTTCGAATGATATAAAAGCCATTAAAGGTAGAAGATAACCAAATTCTTTCCCGGAACTTACTGACACAAACTAACACTACGTCACATCATTTCGTGTTTCCATTTTTAATCTAAAATTCAATTACGTTATCTATATAGGACAGTATGATTTTCAGTCTTGAGGACAATTTTTGAAGCCAAAACAAACGAACAAATTACATAAGCGAATGCTGCAATATACGGTATGTTTCTAAAAGAATTAGCTGATTTCAAATAATTATATTTAATAATGAAGATGTATTACAGTTACAGAATAAATCACGAACTATTAAGTAAATCCTCAAGTTGCACTCACTATAATTATAAGTGTTCAATGTGTTGTAAACCTGTTGCACTGACATCCAAAAAGGTAGCTGAATTTGTCCAAAACTCGTTTGAGAGTGTCTGCTTCCACTGAAAAATTTACTGCAGCCATGGTTCTGCTTTCGCAGGTAAAACTGAACAATAAAGACATGCTTTTACGTATCATAACCAGAAAATGCAACATGGTGTAATGTCAGGAGGTCTTGGTGGCCAAGATAAACGGACTTCGCTGAAAAGACCCTGCTGATGTGCAAGTGAAATATAGCACACACTTTTATATATCATAACCAGAAATTGTAACATGGTGTAATGTCAGGAGATCTTGGTGGCCAAGATCCACGAACTTCGCTGAAAAGCTCCTGCTAATGTACAAATGAAATATAGCACACGCTTTTATATATCACAACCGGAAATTGTAACATGGTGTAATGTCTGGAAATCTTGGTGGCCAAGATCCACGAACTTCTCTGAAAAGCTCCTGCTAATGTACAAATGAAATATAGCACGCGCTTTTATATATCACAACCGGAAATTGTAACATGGTGTAATGTCAGGAGATCTTGGTGGCCAAGATCCACGAACTTCTCTGAAAAGCTCCTGCTAATGTACAAATGAAATATAGCACGCGCTTTTATATATCACAACCGGAAATTGTAACATGGTGTAATGTCAGGAGATCTTGGTGGCCAAGATCCACGAACTTCTCTGAAAAGCTCCTGCTAATGTACAAATGAAATATAGCACGCGCTTTTATATATCACAACCAGAAATTGTAACATGGTGTAATGTCAGGAGATCTTGGTGGCCAAGATCCACGAACTTCTCTGAAAAGCTCCTGCTAATGTACAAATGAAATATAGCACACGCTTTTATATATCACAACCGGAAATTGTAACATGGTGTAATGTCAGGAGATCTTGGTGGCCAAGATCCACGAACTTCTCTGAAAAGCTCCTGCTAATGTACAAATGAAATATAGCACGCGCTTTTATATATCACAACCAGAAATTGTAACATGGTGTAATGTCAGGAGATCTTGGTGGCCAAGATCCACGAACTTCTCTGAAAAGCTCCTGCTAATGTACAAATGAAATATAGCACACGCTTTTATATATCACAACCGGAAATTGTAACATGGTGTAATGTCAGGAGATCTTGGTGGCCAAGATCCACGAACTTCTCTGAAAAGCTCCTGCTAATGTACAAATGAAATATAGCACACGCTTTTATATATCACAACCGGAAATTGTAACATGGTGTAATGTCTGGAAATCTTGGTGGCCAAGATCCACGAACTTCTCTGAAAAGCTCCTGCTAATGTACAAATGAAATATAGCACACGCTTTTATATATCACAACCGGAAATTGTAACATGGTGTAATGTCAGGAGATCTTGGTGGCCAAGATCCACGAACTTCTCTGAAAAGCTCCTGCTAATGTACAAATGAAATATAGCACACGCTTTTATATATCACAACCGGAAATTGTAACATGGTGTAATGTCTGGAAATCTTGGTGGCGAAGATCCATGGACTTTTCTGAAAAGTCCCTGCTGATGTGCAGGATCCCTTCTCTTTACACAAACACACCATTTGTAGAAATTGTAGATACCACTCATACCAGCTACTATTTATTGAATGTTCTTTGCCACTGATGAACCAATCCCGAACGTTGTCGAAATGCATACTGTACCGTAATAACGAAAGCAGTTTTGCTAAATTCGAGAACCCTCGTTTCAATATGGCTCTGAGAATCTCCCAGCCTTTTGAAAATGCATATCGGAGCCAAACTGTAGAAGTAGATCGCCCGTGGCGCAGGGGGGGGTCCGAAGAAGATTTTCTAGAGGGGGGCCCATCTCCATGGTTGCTATATTACGTCTGGTATTTAATATACATGGTTTGCTATATTACGGATACATTTTCGTGAGACAGAGGAGGGCCCGAGCCTCACCTTGCCCCCATCTTCGGGCGCCCATTCCGTGGCTTGATCCTGATTACATCACCACCCTGAGTGCCAAAACTAAGAAAACATCGAGCCTTTACTTACTCACACAGCCTGCCCTGTCCTGAAAATGGTAAAAGGTCCTCTCCAGTGGCGTAGCAGCTGCCCCCGCAACCCCCGCAGTGCGGGGGGACCCCGAGGTATAGGGGGCCCCGAAGTCTTGCGATGAATAAAGATTTAAAGAAGTAGAACTTCAATCTTACTTCTATCGGCTTTACAACTAGGGCCCCTTCTCTATACTTTGCAGGGGGGCCCGCAAAAGTGTGCTACGCCACTGGTCCTCTCAAACCTACTCCTCCAAAATAAAACCTCATCAATTTAATATATAATTGAACCAACAAAGTTCTTTCGCTTTTTGAGGAGGTCTGTGTTCAATTGGGTGCAAGATATGCCACGTCTTTGGTGAGGGTATCGTGACTACGCGGGCAGAGCAGCGGTGATTTAACAAGTTTAATTACGGTAACGAAGCACTCGAAGACGCACTACGTGCCGGAAGACCAACACATATACAAAATGAAAATCTTCAGACAGCAATTGAGGCGAACAGTGGTCAGACATATGAGGAACTGTTACTACAATTCAGTATGAGTTAAGAAACCATTCGGCAGTACCTCCATCAACTTGGGAAGCACTAGAAGTTAGCTCAGTAGGTCCCACACAGACACGTAGCCAAGGGAAAAGGTCCGGGGGGTCCGGACCCCCCTTCGAGACAAGAAATGAAAAAAAAATAGGGAAGGATGAAACAAAATGAAATGAGAAAAAGAAGGATCAGCGTTAAAAATAAACTACAGGAAGCTTTTGGTTACTCTTTCTTATGAGGAGATTTGTATTACTTGAAATACATGGTTGAGAGGTGAGCGATATATCCTGGAAGAGTCAGGGAATTTGAAATTTCTAGAAAAGCTGCGGAATTCTCAGAATTTCTCTACTAGTCAGGGAGATTTCAAGCTTCCGAAAGCATAGTGCCGTTATGTAACAGCGTGGACATTTTTTATCATAATTTTTCGTCATCTAATCCTTGCAATATCAAAATGTTATTTCAAAAACAATTTTCTACTGCTCCTTTAACTTGTCATTTGAAACAGACAATAGTTGACAATAAAAAACAAAAATATATGTGGAAAGAAAGTTCTGTTAACATTTGATTCAACAGAAAAAGGAATGCAGATATTGCAAAATATTTTACAAGACATTATTGAGTATGTACTTTCTATAATAATGAATATGTATTTTTTACAATAGTTGAGGTCATACGCGATCAAACGACGATCAAACGATCTGGCTCAATTCCAATTGAATTTTGTTATATGGGGGAGCTAACAGGTCACCGGTGACATATTGCTGTTTCTGGCTCAATTCCAATTGAATTTTGTTATATGGGGGAGCTAACAGGTCACCGGTGACATATTGCTGTTATTTTGATTAAAGCCGGTGATCGGTGCAAACTTCTTACCAGCCCATTTATGACCGGTTTTTTCGAACTTGTATCTAGTTTGAAGAATAGACATAAAAAGTAACTTTCATTCTGTAAATCCAAAGCTGTCACCTTTCACCATCTATCAACGATTAATATATTTTGTTCATCTGTTTACATAATTTTAGAGAGATGACGGACCGTATCGCGGAAAATTTGAAATTTATTTGTAAGGAATTTTACACATTTATTGAGAGTAAAAAAGGACTTCTTAAAGCAATTTCCTTTAGTTGAAGTATAAGTTTAAAGAATAAATTTCGTTTTCCAAATTCATTAATTTGTTCTCTTTTTTTCGGTAATTTTAAAGAGGTGGCGATAAATACAATAAAATGATCAATGCCGATTTCAGTTTCTTATTTATAGTAGGGATGGCCAATTCCGGAAAGTGAAATTTCCGGAATCTGGATTCCGGAAAATTTTAGCCATCCCTAATTTATAGCACATTGTATCTATTAAGCTTATTAGTGAATGTACTAAGGATATGCTGAATACAGGTGCTAATGCACTTTTGTTCACGGTAGTACTTTCCTTCTCGTGGGGGGAGGGGGATCCAAACAGAGATACTTCATACTTAGATCTATATCTTAGGGAGTATTGAGGGGACGCCGGTTTTTCTATTTTCCATAGTTGGCAGGCAACCTTAGTCCCAACAGATACCGTACGTCCGTCGCGCAGTCCCATAAGGTATATCGCGAAATTTTAAAATTTAAGGATCTTGAATCAGCCAATGATTAGGACTAATTAAATCAATTTGGGTATAGGCTATAAAAAAATGAAATCAAATCTTTGAGTTTTACGTCCCACGACTATGCCGGCTAGGCTAAAGGAATCGGTGATGATGAGAAATAAATGAAATGGTGGAATGAGGAAAGTGGGAGGAAACGGGAGAATCCCAAGAAAACCCACGCACATGGTGTTTGTCCACCACGAAGTTCACTTGGCGGGACCTGGGATTGAACCCCGGACTCCATGCACCAGAGGTGAACGCTCTATCACTGAGCCACCGCGGCCCGTAGGCTATAAAAATCAACTGCTCCAGCACCAGCAACTACTCAGTACTACATACAGTAGTCACTCTTTATAAAAGCTTATAGTCCTGCTCTATTATAATTAATTAAAAAAAAATGAACAAGAGTGTTCCAATATCGTGGGGGTATAGTAAGTAAACTGTGTCGTTAATTAAAAAAAAAAACTAAGTTAGGTTTGGATTTCTGGGCTCTCGGCATTATGGTCATTTAGCCCGTCACATGTGAGGTATGACGTCCCTCGGCGAGCACACTACCCGGGGAAAGGAAAGGAAAGGTGAAGGAAGCAGCCTGGGTCCTATAAGTTAGGTACCACCCCGGCATTTGCAATTGTGAATGAGGAAAACCTCATGGGAGCACTCACTGCCCTTAGAAGATATTGAGACAGCCTAAATAAACTCCGATTCAAATTGGTCATCCAGTACTACTAACAGTTCTCTTCCGCTATCGGCATTCAAAAGATACCCTGAAGTTCACATATACATATTAAAAATATATTGCGACTACTCTGCATGTAGTATTTTAACGAGTATAATTTATTAACGTCAGGGTGGCACGGAGCTGGCAACACTGGACCGTTCGCTTTTCCTTCAGTGGTCTGTGCAACAGCTGCCCCTTTGCCGAAGCGAAACGCGAGCTGCTCGTCTTTTGTCACACGTCCGGTCTAGGGTCATGGGAAGCAAGAAAACGCTTTCTGATTGGTTCAAAAAGCACAACATCTGCTGTTCGTGTGTTAGCCTTGTGTATGTATATATATATAGTATTTTTTTCGTCCTCTATGCGTATTTGTTTGTGCGAGAAAGAGAGAAAAAGAGAAAGATTGAATTGAAAAACCACCATTCGTATCGCATGTTCTTCTATGAGTGTTCGACTACCCAAAAACACCTGCCTATTACGTCACACACGACTAGACTGTGTGCCCCACTGTTCTTATCAAAAAAGCTACATAAAATGATGAAAGATTGGAATGTTTATCAAAGGCTCCTTCACCACCCCCTCATACACTTACAAAATATGCCTCACCCTCTAATAAAGAAGATTTACAATGCAATGTGTCCTTCAAGTATTTCCTTCTGAAAACAGATTCAGTATTTTATTTAGGTTTGTACTGTATATGTATTCATTCCTGTAATTATTCTGTACTCGTTCCTATTGAAAGAGTGTGAATCGAAGGACAATTCTAAACTATGAACTGGGAAATCGTAATATACTGCAGCTAAAAAGAAACAGCATGTTATGAACCAAAAATGAACAAGAAATTTTTGGAACCTTAGATATTGATTAATTTATATCTACGTCCTATCTCAGCAGCGAGTCTATGTATATAGGACAAGCCCTACAATTTAAACTGGGATCTCTACTACTGCAGTGCATTCGATATTCTCTCACCGGGAATCGAGCCCGGGATCTTGTACACCGAAAACACCCGATCTAGCCACTAGAACCAACGATGAAAGCTTGGATGCCCCAAATTTCTTGTCAAGAGAGCCGGTAGCTCAGTGGCAAAGAGTTAACTTGTGCATACAGTTTGATGATGATGAGAAATTATCTGTAAAAAAAAAAAAAAAAAAAAAAAAAAAAAAAAAAAAAAAGAGTTAAATCTTTGTTTCTCTCGAAAAATACTAGTTTCCTTTACTTTATGACCATGTCATTCACCACTACAATAATTTAAAGGATACGCTTATCAGGATTCGTTCCCTCCTCCCCACGTCGCATAATCCAGGACGAGACACGCAAAATTTTACCACTAACGTTTACCCCATAAAGGGAGCACGGTGGTTCAATGGTAGAACACCAAGCAAGCCTTGGAATACGCTACAGTATAGGCCTACAAGCAAATTACAACAAGAACCATGTGGCGTTTAATGTGCTCGCTACGTATCTAATTTTAAATCGCCAGCTGATTGGCCTAAACCTTCACGGCAGCTTGCTTCATATGCCACAGCATTGATACTTTTATTTTGTTATCTATCTATTTGTTAGCAGAATACCCATTCTTCGCACGGGGAGAATACGTTTATTTAGGATATAAATGGGCGAATTTGATTTAAAGATCATCGGAAATGTCACTGTTCATCTCAGCGACCCTGTAAACTATGGATTCGTCACTGATATTGGTCATTTTCGATAATATTTAAATATCTCCCATAAGTTGAACCGTCGGAATGAAAAAAAAAAAAAACAGTCTCAGGCCCAAACCTCATCTATGTTGAAAATTTGATCGAAACGATCGGATGTTTCAAGGTAGGCTTCACACTACGATCTTGTAAGTCGCTCGCGTGAGCTGCAGCTGCTAGCTTTACATTGTCTTAAATGTACACCTTCACACACGCGCCTCGGTGCACTTGAGCCGCGGCTCTCAGCTACTATGAAGATCACACCGCAAACAGCTGGCTCGAGGGGCCTGCTGGCTTGGAAGAAAAAACCACGCAGTCTTTATGAGTGAGAGGCCTTCACACGTTGAGCGTGAACTCAATTGGAATGGAGAAAAGTATACATATATTTGATGTCGACAATTTTCTGATTTTGCTGTAACTGATTTAATGCGTACTTTATACTGTTATACAATTCGTCAAACGAAGATTTAAATATCCTGACCTAATTGTAGAATTTTCTTTTAGCTTCTCTCAGTTGGATGACTGTAATATGAACATTCTTCCAGTCTTGATGGATTTATAGGATGAATCCATATTGTTCTATATTTTCTTTTTCTTCTTACAATTTATCGCCAAGATTAAAGCTGCAGCTTCTTCTGGCTCTAACATGGCTGCCATTTTGGTATCACGATCTTTTGAGCAGCTCACAAGTATTCAATGCCTTCACAGCACACTACAGGTTCACACGAGCGGCTCACGGGATCCTAGTGTGAAGGCAGCCTAAGTCTTATGACGTATTCAATGCCTTCACACTACAGGTTCACAAGAGCGGCTCACAAGATCCTAGTGTGAAGGCAGCCTAAGTCATAAACGTAGTCACTTTCATTTTTTATAGAGATAGCCTATAGATTTTATACAGTACGACTGGCGCAGCTTAGTGTATGTCATCTTTAGCCTCGGTGAAAGAAAGGATACACGCGAACTCTTACCGTATTTGTACAGTAGCATTTTTTTATATATATATATAAATAGCATCTCACCTTGTCCGTTAAAAACACGACCAGCAAAGTTTAATGTCTTTTCAACACAAAAATGAACGTACAACCAAACCCTAAAATTAAACATTTAGTAACTGTAGGAAAGAAAGAAGAAAAAAAAAAAGTAACAAGTTCTGCATCAAGACATTTTATTTCAGCTTACAAGTTTATATTTTCCCTCCCTTGACTTTTTTTGTTGGTTTGTTTGGTTTATTTTAAAACACGTGATTATCATGTACTTTAAAAAAAAAAAGCGAAGAGGGAAAAGAAAAGAAGAACACCCTTACGAGATATCTTAGAACTGTTGCATCACACGCAGTACATATTAAAGGTTCTTCACCTATCATCAACATCGCTGTCATATATATGTATGAATGTGTGAGAGTGTGTAATATGTGTGCACTGCGCGTGTTTGAGATTCCTGACAGGTGTTAATGAAACTATATAATGGAAATATGTCCCCCTCCCCACATAGATTTTTTTGTTCCTTTTTCACATATGTGCTCATCTCATCCAATGTTATAATGATACTCTATAATACGACCTATTACTATATAGGTCTATATATATATACTTTCTATATATATGTGTGTATGTAAGATACGTGTGTGACTGTACTGGGATGTCCTTGCTTCTTGCCGAGAAGACATCAACCGGCGAAGCATGTTACAAGAGTGTGACGATGTTCTTCGATTGTCACACTTGAACCATTTGATATGCTTAGGAGCTTACATACACAGCGAGAACTTCACATATACATACAGTACATCCCACACAAGACAGAAAAAGTACTTTGCGTGCCCGCACGCACTTGATTCTTTTTGTCTCGTTTCGTATATAATAACAATAAACACAATGTAATAAAAAACACTTCTTATAATAGAACTTAGTTGTGGTGATTATAAGGTATATCACACCTTTTTTTGATATCCAAAAGAGTTAAAAAGGAAAAGAACACAATAAAAACTCATAAAATGATTATCTTAAGCACGATGTGAAGTTTTTGAAGTGTGTATAGTCTATACGATGTATGTATAATGATAGACTGTACTAAACTACTGAATTATCACGTATTTAGATGTAAAAGATGCAGGTCTAAAGGAAATTCTTAGTAAAATATAATAATAATAATAATAATAATAATAATAATAATAATAATAATAATAATAATAATAATAATAATAATAATAATAATAATAATAATAATAATCCGTAGCAGAACATTTGATAAGTCCTACATAGTCTAATGGTCGAGATAGTTTGGATTTCCAAAAATAAACTTGAAAAATACGTGAGACCAACGTTGCTCAAAGTGTCTGTTGGCCAACACTCAATTTACCGTCGTTTATCCAACAGTTTATGTTGGCCAACCAACAATTTTCCGTCATTTATCAAACAGTTTATGTTGGCCAACCAACAATTTCCCCTTCTTATTATACAATGTATGTTGGCCTACCAACAATTTCCCGTCATTTATCCAACAGTTTATGTTGTCAACCAACAACTTCCCGTCATTTATCCAACGCCGTTCCAACAGTTTATATTTCCAGCCAACAATTTGCCCTCATTTATCCAACAGTTTATGTTTGCCAATCAACAATTTCCCGTCACTTATTCAACAGTTTATGTTAGCCAAGCTACAATTTCTCATAATTTATCCAACATTTTATGTTTGCCAACCGACAATTTGGTCTCATTTATCCAACTATTGTATTATGTTGGCCAATCAACAATTTGACTTCATTTATCCAACATATTATGTTGGATGACCAACAATTTACCGTCATGTATCCAATAGTTTATGTTAACAACCAACCAACAATTTGCTGTCAGGTATCCAACAATCTATGTTGGCCAACAAACAATTTGTCGTCATTTACAGAACAGTTTATGTTGGCCAACCAATTTGCCATCATTTATCCAACAATTTCAATCTCGTGTTCGTAATTGTAATTTTGCTTCTTTCGTCGGTGCTACGTTAGCAATTAAGTTGGTTGGCACATGTTCGGCAAGAAGGCCAATTAGAACGTAGGACCAACATTTGCAGTTAAGTTAGATGGCAAATGCTCGGCAAAGCGGCCACTTACAATAAAGAGTGTTGGCAATTGACTAGCCTACCGTTAAGGTGATGGTCTACGTGTATGATGGTAAGGAAATTAACAATAATCTCTAGTAGAATTATGGCTGACTACTGGAAAAATGGGATGATAATGGCAGGGTGGGGTTCGACCAACGTCGTGAAGATAATTGGTGAGCTATTTGGATAAGAGAATAGCGGAGTCCCCTTCAAGGTAAACCAGCAACAATAGCATTTGCGATGTGCTGACCGCATATTTTTCAACTTAAAATTGCTGCTGGTTGAGTTAAGCTCTTCAGCATTTAGAACCAGGAGGTTTAGTTTTAGTTTACAAACATAACTGCATCGCTGCATGGTATAACTAACTTCTCAACTTAACTGATCTAACATTAAAAAAAACATGGAACTCCATCGTGGACACATAATTATCCTTTCACGCGACAAACCTGTGTTTCATTTCCGGTGGGAGCTGCTGTGCTTCGGATTGGACGTTAAGCTGTAGGTCAACGTCTCATATAGTTTCGGTGCTGAATGGGACGCTAAACTACAAATCAAGCTATTAACTATGAAGTAATCATAATCCCATTAAGTAACCGTCCAAAAGTGGCATACCTCGAAAATGATCCTTATTGACATAATGCTGAAGGTTGTCTTAAATGCCAGAAGCAGTGATGGTTTCACGAGATGCCCAAGGGAGAATTTTCACCCCCGGGGCTTCAAAATTCTCACCCAAGGCATAGGGCTCCGATTGTGCTCAACGTAAGGCCACATTGACACGTTAAATGAATCTTGTAGCTGCCTTAAAAAAAAAAAAAAAAAACTTGTAACCCGATCTTTCTATTTGCTGTTTACATGTTACAACTGCTTGAAAGCAAGGAAGGTTTCTCCACACATGCAGCACTACACTCTAGTGGACAAACAGTGAATCTTCTCATTAAAAACGTGTATTTTGGCGCACTTCCCCTCCCTGTCCAAAAAAATCCGTTGTTTCGGAAGCGGCGAAATTGGTTTTTCCTTTATGTCAGCGGGAGGGCGATAGCAGGTAGAAAGCAAGACGTCCCAGAAAGTTGCACATGGTTAAATTCCTTGCAAGATGGAAAAAAATGTTGTGTGTTCCTTTCAAGACTATGTTTACATGGTGAAATATGATAAGGTTTCAAGATTTTTTTTTTTATGACAGCTACAAGATTCATTTAACGTGGCAAAGTGGTCTAAGTTACCAATATTTTCGCAGTATTCTTTAACCCTCCTGCGTATTGAAAGCTTCCCCTGGGAAACTCTGAAGCTGTCACTGACTAAAGTCCAGGTCGTTGGCTTCCCGCGCTTGGATCTGCTCGTCACCGGGGGTGTGGTAAGAGGATAGCCAATCACCACCCACCATTCACTGCGCTCAGCAAGCCACGAGTAACCAAGCTGGCAACTCCCCATAAACGTCACTACAACTTTTCGCGGGAAGCTAACGACGTTATACCTCCCGTACTATAGAAGAGTTTGTTTTAAAACATCATATAGGTGAACGTACCTTCCCACAATGAACCCCAGAGAGCAACTGTGTCACATGTTCTTCCGTCTTCAGCACTGCCAATCTTCATTCAACTTATTATCATGAAAAGCTGAGAGCTGATGATTTTAAGTTGTGTCACTAAAGCTTTTTGAAAAGTATAAGCATGTCATTTTCAAATATACTATAGATGTGCCATATTGACTTGATCCCTAGCCTTCCGTTGCAAGCGCTGTTATCGGCTGAAGGAATTCCACTCGCTTTCTCTCGATTAGCAACAGCTGAACCCTTATTGGCTCAACGCGTGGGTGTGTGAGGGTGTGAGCTTTAGTTCGCATTTTTGCCACGGCTCAAGACATTTTGGCAGTACAATAGTACTTTATCCTTGTTACCTAGCTGGTTGACGTACAGTATATACTAACAGCTCCCGACATTCAATTATGTTTTGCAATCTAAAGGGATGGGTGTTAAAATTAAAGTCAAGGACAGTGGCCTGAGAAATTGGTGGAAATAGAAGAATCCCTGTGAAAACTCAGGAATATGATTACATCCATCATAAATAAACTTATGGTAGGACTCTTCGCCCAAAGGTGAGGGCTTTACGACCGGGTTAGTATTTTGTTCCCTAAAAAAATTGGGCTATGTGAGGGAGAGTGGACCTTTATTTACAAGTAGATGACTGATATTTAATTTTCATATTCATTCATAACTGTGTACAATTTTTACTTCAGCCTGCCGGCCGTAACACTGCAACATTTCAGAAAACAGTGGTAGCTAATATCATTACGCCATTTCTTAAAAGTCAAAATATAATAATAATAAATTAATTAACTTATTACAAGATAATAAAATTTATATGACCTTCAACAATCGTCGCTCAAATATAACAGATTATATGTTTTCAAAAAAAGTTTTATTACAGTTATTCTCATCGTGTTTCGACATCATCTGCTGGGGCAGCCATTGACGATTTTTTGTGGCACGCATGAAAAAAACAAAAACAAAAACGCACAATCAATGAAGTAGCAAGAGACAGGTGGTTTTCCTTTCGAACAGCTACAGCTGAAAAGGCAAACAAATGTTCCTTTCTCGTTTTAATGATTGCGTTCGTTCTGTTTCTTTTATGCCTCGGTTAGATACAGTATCCAGATACTCTCTGTTATACAAGGTATAACTAACGCAACAAATTATGAGTACCGTTGGCTCTCCTCCGTTCGTGCATAAAATGGTCTTCAGAAGTCATCAACTATGTTTTGTGACATCGAACGTTCAAGCCTGGAATATTTATTATTATTATTATTATTATTATTATTATTATTATTATTATTATTATTATTATTATTATTATTATTATTATTATTATTATTATTATTTCTAAGATAGAGACAGTAATAAGGTTACACGTTATACAACTGACCTGTGTGTACTACAGGGTGTCCAATATACAATGCAACCCGGAATTTGAACCTGTATAACTTCCGTAGAACTTTTGAACCTGAAGCGATACACAAATAATGGTTATACCAAAATGAAGCCTTGTTCATGCATATATTTTTAAACTAGGAAGCAACGATTGAAGTACACTGGAACCACACAGTGTTGCCAGATGTAATATAAAGTGTAAATCAATTTCGTTTTTACAAAACATGTAAATTGACTCATGACTCATACGTATGGATGTTCTGTCATTAATTTTCATGTTGTCGGGTGCATGTTAGTAACAGTTTTATCATTATAATTTCAAAGTTTCTTTTTCGTTGTTTTCAGGAATTGCATAATGTAGACAGACCCTTAATGCACCTTTTGATGCACTGAAACATCAGCAAAGTTGCCAATTCAGAGTGTTAATTTATGAAAACTACGATTTTCCTAGTTCCCCCTTACAAAGGTCTCATCCGATTAGTTATCGGTGGAAATAAAAAAAAAATCCTTTTTCTCTGTTCCATAGTTTCCAAGCTACTCCAACTAAACAAACTGAAAATTAATGACAGAACATCCATATGTATGAGTTATTAGTCAATTTACATGTTTTGCAAAAAAAAAAAAATTTACACCTTCGGTTACATCTGGCAACACTGTGTGGTTCCTAGTGTAGTTCAATCGTTGCTTCGTAGTTTAAAAATATATGCATGAACAAGGCTTCAGTTTGGTATAACCATTATTTGTGTATCGCTTCCGGTTCAAAAGTTCTACTATCCCAAACTCCGAGTTGCATCGTATATTGAACACCCTGTATAATCGAGCAACTACAGACAGTAAACTGTATTTTGCACTGTTCTTCTCTAGGATTCTTCTTTTGCACATAGTGTAACCACTTAACTAGTCACCAAAATGTTCAAACCACAAAGATTGTTTTTAAAATGCAGTTAAACGTTAAAAGGCTGTTTCACTTCACTTGAAAATTACTTGCAAAACTGCATTTAAAAAAAGAAAAAGAAAAGAAAAAGAAATAAAGTAAGAAAAGAAAGAAAATTCTTCACAATCATTCAAAGCAAATTCTTAATGAACTGTGAAACGTCAACTTCTGACCAATCAAGCACCACAAGATATTACACATGTACAGCCTATTTTTATCTATAGATGGAAATGAATCGAACATAAATAAATCTTGTGGGGTTTTTATTTTTTTAAAAATGACTGTTGCCATCCCTTGCCTCTTATAACATTACAGCAACACTATTCGGTAGTTCCAATTATAACAATTTCTAGCAATTACGTAATTTTAAGCAATGTTGAAAATTTTCCAATATTCATTATATCTCCGGAACGGTGTCAGATATCACATTGCTATAGACCTAAGTCTTTTGAAAAGGATGTGTGATTCAATGTAGTATTTATCTCAGCACCTTTTCGATTAGGATTAGTGGATTAGCAACTAGATTTCTGAGCTTTCGGCAGAACTAGATTTCTGGGATTTCGGGGCATGATACCCTGTCACACAGTTGAGTTGATTTTGAGTTTAGTGTCCCTTTCTGCAGCAAGGCTATATGAGACGTCAACCTACTAATTAACGTTGAATACGAACCACACCAGCTCCTGTTGAGAATCGAAACCCGGGTCTTCCACGCCAAAGGTGCGTACGCTAGTCGCTTAGACACGGAGTTGTCACCAGGAAACGAGTACCGATTGCCTCGTCCCGGCGAAATTAAAATACCGCTAATTTTACAGTAATTATGTGATATCTTCAAATAGATAGAAGATAATTGAAATATGGAACAAGAGCACTCTAGACAATATTATTTTGCGTGAGGTACCGTTATCACAAGTCACCTAGTGGCTTTCCGTTTTCGGCTGTTTAGAAACGTGAAAATAAATGCCGACTTTCAAAATGGCTGGAAATTGAAAGCAGATAAGTGAGTCGTGATAACGGTATATGATGTAAAATGATATTGTCTAGGGCGCTCTTGTTCCCCATTTCGATTATCTTTTATATATTTGAAGGTATTATATAATTACTGTAAAATTAGCGGTGTTTTAATTTCGCCGGGATGAGGCCTCTTAAGACCAGTGCTTCCCAACCCAACGTTTCTTGACTGACTATATTTATTTTATTGAATTTCCAACGACATTGTGACACACTTGTTTCTTTGTTCGTTCGTTTATTTTGTTAACAACAATATAAATTAGGGATGGCCAATTCCGAAATTTTTACTTTCCGGAATCCAGAAAGTAAAATAGGAAAAATTCCGGAATGTTTTCCGAAGTTCGGAAAGTGAAATTTCCGATTCCGAAAAATATTGGTCATCTCTAATATAAACAGTGTAAGATTACAAGTTTCTATGTCGTTGGAGGCGCAGACTGGTAAAATCTGTCTCAAAATTGATTTTTAATTAACTTATTAATGCTTATTGATAATTAAATTCTAAAATTTTTGCGACACATCCTATATGTATTGCGCGATACACCGTTTGTGAATCACTGATTTAGACCTAAAAAAAAAATAATAATAAAGTTAATTCACTTTTAAATTTTGATGCGACTATGTACTCTGAATGTCTTCGTATCACTATCAAGAGAATATTTGGCAACATTGCTTTGAGGTAGGAGCAAAATGTTGTCCCAAAACTGGAAACACACGAATTCAACACATGTCCGTGTCTGTAGAGAACCTTGCGTTGTATATATACAATATAGATAGGTTGTAAGCGCATAACCAAAACAAGGCGTTCTCTGTCAAGTTTTCACCTCCGCAGTTCTTGCGAGTGAAAACACTTGGAGGCTACATCCGGTGGTAGACAGAAATGGCTACGAAAAGAGAAGGGGAGAGGGTTCTGTTGCATCTTCTGGTCTTCAGAAAAAATTTTCTCTCCTCCCCTGTGCAGTGGTTTTTCTTTTCCAGCACAACAGGTGGGAGGAAGTTCTTAATTCACACAAAAATGTGGATTTTTAAAAACACAAATCTGGATTAGAACTTCCTGTAGTTTACAGAAATTATAGAATATCAGGTACACGAAGTATTACACTAACATTAAAAGTAACATTTTTATTATATGAGAAACCTTCCAGCAAGGCCGTCCCGTAGGTGGGCAGGTGGAGGCAGACGCCGCAAGCCTCGGGTTCGAGGGTACTCGCACCAGGGTGGAAAGAGCAAGATTCATCAGGAAAAGTAACAATTTTACTATTCTAAATTAATTTTTGAAATTCCTAAGTATTCTGAAGGAGTATGATTTATAGATTTTATACTATGAAACCACGTAACACTTAAATAGTGTTTGAGATCGAACAAGGGAACATCTTATATTGATAGTAGCGTTGCCAAATCAAACAATGTGCAGTCGATAGAGAAGTGAAAAGAAAGTGAGAAATCCAAAGTTTTACGGGCCGACACGCAGAAACACAGGAGATAGAGAGGAAGGAAGTATCTAGAATGATGTGAAGATAGAAATATGCAAAAGATACACTTACACAGAAATAACTTCAAAATGATTAAAGTAATCAAAATGATATTTACACAACAGTATAGTAAACAAACACTGTACCCACAGACATGCTCAATAACATCATATGTAATCCAGTGTTGCCAACTGAGCACAAAATTAAGTTTTGTTAAATGGCACGGAACACAAATTATAACATCTAGAAAATCTAATTAGGAGTAGAACCATACCTGTGACGTCGTGATGTACAGTGTTGCCAGCGTTTGAAGATAGGCCTATATGAATTCCTATATGAATCTCGGATGTAGAAGAGAACATACAGTACACGATTCTAACTAGTTAAAACCAAGATATGAGACCACAAACAATAATGTAATCACTGAAGCACGAAAATAAGGAACGAAGCACAGTGTCGGAGCAGGTTTGCCCAAGTGGAAAGTCAGAATAGTATCAAACACAACACACAAAACTGAAGTGATGCATGCTCTTCGATTGACAATTGATTATCAGGCTCACTTTTCTGATGCACGTAATATTGTACCACCTCACACATTATTTGTAGTCGATTTTTCAGTGTTGCTGTTGATAAAGCGCTCCGCAGTGTGTTGGTAATGTATGTACTCTTCTACATAAGAAATTCATGTAGAAATTCCTATAGGCTTATCTTCAAATGTTGGCAACACTGTACATCATGACTTCACAGGTATGGTTCTAATCATAATTAGATTTTCTACATGCTATAACTTGTGTTCCGTGCTATTTGACAAAACTTCATTTTGTGCTCAGTTAGCAACACTGCATTACATATGATGCTATTGAGCATGTCTGTGGGTACAATGCTTGCTTACTATACTGTTGTGTATATACAATTTTGATTACTTTAATAATTTTGAAGTTCTTTCTGTGTCAGTGTATCTTTTGCATTGCTATCTTCACGTGATTCTAGATTCTTCTTTCCTCTGTATCTCCTGTGTTATTGAGTGTTGGCCAGTAAAACTTTGGGTTTCTCACTTTCCTTCACTCTTCTATCGATTGCACATTGTTTGATTGGACAGTAGTATTATCAATATAAGATGTTCACTTGTAAAATTTGGGTCAACTAGTGTTGCCCATGAGACTCGTGATGAAATTTCCCGTCTCGTCTCGTCTTGGTTGGATTTGAGTTTAGCATGCCTTTCAATAGAGGGTGCTCGGCAGCTCAGTCGCAGAGCACTTACCTTTGGTACGTGGGGTACTTGGTTCGAGACCCGCCCAAGTAAGCTTATGGTGGGCAACATCGTGCCCGTTAGCTTTCTTGGGGTTCTCCTACATTTTCATTCTACCAATTATTCCATCATCACTCACTTGCTTTACTCATCGTCTCCTTTAGCCTAGCATACATAATTGTGGGACGTTGAACTGAAAGATTTCATTTCTTTTCAGTATAGAGGCAATCAGCTTAACGTGGAATCCGAACCATATGAGCTCCTGCTGGGAGTCAAACTCAGGTCTCTCGCCCCAAAGACACGTACGATAAACCATGTAACCACGAAGGACTTCTCGCCTCGTCTCGAAAAAGAGAGAAGAATTGTCACGTTTCTCGTCTTGTCTCGAATGTAAAAGTTTAGTTCTCGTCTCGACTTCTGTCTCGAGGGTAACATTATTTATTATTAAAACACACGCCTTGAGACCTGGGCAGATCTAGAAGGTAAAAACTGGGCGAACAGCCAGAACCCAGATAATATAACTTAAATTATTTTTGTTACTCAACGCTAGACCCGCGACTGCTTCAGACATATGTGTACAGCCTTTCTATTTCAACTATGCTCCTTCTGGCGCTGCTGTCGATATGTGATTTCTCGTACCTCCCTCAAAAGAGGAGGGATAAGTTCTTGCGACCGACATCTTTCAATTGTTGGATGCGGAAGTGTTGCCAGACTGAAGTATTTCATGGACTTCGCTGTGCTCTGTCTTGTTAGCCACTTTAAGTAGCGTGTGATGTTCACTCGTCAAGATCAAACGACTGAATGACAAATTGGCAACATAGCAAAGGGAGGGTTTTCTCCGTCAGAGGGCGGCGGGGGTGGGGCCGAAGTATAGTTCGCATAGTTTCCGAGGGCACAGGTGGAATAGACAGGTTCTACCGTTGGAGCCACACAGCACCCCATGCCTTCTGAACTTTTCCAAGAAAATGATTATTTGGTGACGAATCTTCTTGAAGCAATAGCAGGCCTTCAAGATATTTGGTTCATGCCATGTCAGACAGCTGTCCTAACAAAGAGCTGTCTAAGAATAATAGCCTAACGAGAATTTTCTCCCCTGGGAAATGTACTTGCCTGTAAACGGGAGAACTGAATGTAGAAAAATCCCTACTGTAGAGTTTCGAACTACGAAGATTCATATTCAAACCGGAAGTGGTAAAAGTGTTATTTCTGGTTTCAATTGAGGAACACGGTACGGAACGTCCAATCTACATTAAAATAGTTTTTTTTTTTTTTTGGCTATTTCTTAGTTTTAGCTTTGTGGGACTTAACACCGGAAAAACACTACTAGATTTCTTAAACTTCCGGTTACGATAAAAGGATTTAAAAAAAAAAAACTGTGACGAAATCTATTTCTGGACGAATCGGCGTCTACATGAAACACGAGAGCGTTTCCGTTACACTAAATGGCATCAGTGGCACTAATGGTACTGAGACCGGAAGTGCTGATGGATTCCTACCGATTCGAGCGTTAGTATGGTGATAAGGAAGGACAGGTAATGTATTGTTGCAATGCTAATTCCATTGAAAAAATTTTGTAATTAGTGCTCATTTGAAATTAGTGTTGATACTGGAAATGATAAATTTCTCCCATTTCCGGCTTGAATAGAGCTGGATAAAAATGCAGATTGAACTTGATCTTGGAATGGTGAATCCATTATAAAAACACTTGTCATTATCTATTACTGCTTTTGCTCTTTGATGATCAACTTTCAAACCCGGAGTGGTTGATTTCTATAGATGATTAACAAGGGAGATGGGAACCTGATCTTTAGACGCTAATTGCACACCAAAAAAGCATTTCTTGCACTTTTCACCAATTTTGCTGTGCTATTTGTTGGCTGGCGGACGAACGGACAGAACTTTTCTATGAGAGTTACGGGAGCAGCGATGGCTCACTGGTAGAGCGTTTTCTTTTGGTACATGAAGTCTCTGGTTCAATCTGAGTTTGCGCCAAGTAGGCTTTATAGTGGACAAATTCCATGTGAGTGGGTTTTCTGGTGGTTCTCTCCTTTCCCTCCACTTTTACCATTCCAGCATTTCATTAGCATCACCACCGCCTCCGTTAGCCTCGTTGCATAACGTGGGACGTTAAACTACAAAAATACGAGGGATGATCAGAAACTAAGGTTAATAAGGCCCATATTTCTGGAATTTTGTCTGTTATAGAAGTATGAAGAGTGTGTGGTAATTTTAATACATGGAGTTGGCAACCGGGCAGTTTCAACCACTCGCCACCTGCGGCGCTAGTTGTAGCCAACACAAATGGCGGTTCGTTTGAAAAACTGTTCTCGCGAAGAAGTCCGCTTAGTTATTCGATTTCTGTGGGTGAAACATGTAACCGCGGCTGAAATTCACAGGCAGCTGGTAGAGGTTAACGGAGAGATTGTAATGTCTTATCAGCATGACGCAGAATGGTATCGATACAGCTCAGAAGACAATCACACTATGGAAGCAGTTTTGCTGGGACATCGTCAACCACCCTCCTTACAGCCTCGCTCCAAGGGATTTTCACTAGAGATGGCCACGGTTCTCGGAGATCCGGTTTTCAGAACCGGTTCTGGAACCGGTTCCGAACCTGGATCCGAAAACCCGGTTCCAGAACCGGATCTTAGGAACCGGTTCCAGACCTGGACCCGAGAACCCGGTTCCAGAGCCGGATCTTAAGAACCGGTTCCAGATCTGGATCTAAAAACCCGGTTCCAGAACCGGATCTTAGGAACCGGTTCCAGATCTAGATCCGAAAGCCCCCAAAGACCCGTAAAGGAGGCACAAAGTTCACCTTCAAAAAAAATGCAAAGAGGACCATGCGCTTGTGCCTTTCCCGCCCAGACCCGCTTGTGCCCCCAGAAAAAAATTTGGTCCACCAGTGGGTGTTTAGCCAAATGAGTTGGCCAGTTTGCCTGTTTAGCCAATGAGTTTGCCTGTTACCCAGTTTATTTAGCCAAATGAGACAAGCTGCCGCCGCCTGGGCGCCTGCCTGTCGCTTCCATTTCATCTAGCATACTGTTCACAGCCTGCCAGCAGCTCGGGTTTAGCGTAGGGATGGTCATAAAGTTTCGGTTCCACGAGGAACCGGTTCTTTGAGATCCGGTTTTCAGAACCAGTTCTGGATCCGGTTCCAGACCTGGATCGAAAGAACTGGTTCCAGACCTGGATGCGAAGAACCGGTTCCTGATCTGATCCGAAAATCCGGTTCCGGAACCGGATCTTCTAGAACTGGATTCGTTCAGGAACCGGTTCTGGCCATCCTTAATTTTCACCTGTTCCCGCACTTGAAGGAGCAGCTAGGAGGCCGTTGCTTCTCATCGGACGAGGAGGTGAAACAGTTTGTGACAAACATGGCTGAAAACGCAAGGACAAGAGTTTTACGAGGAGGGACCCTTCAAATTCATCCCACGATGCGACAAATGCATTGACCGATATGAAGCCTATGTTGAAAAATAACCTAATGTATGTATTGTCTGTTGGCTGTATAAGTTGTATGAAATAATATATACACGTTTCACTTCAGGCTTTGTAACATTACTTTCCGATCACTTCTCGCAATTTCATTTCATTTCTAGTAGTATAGTTTGAAATTCTAGTAATACTAAATATTACCGCTTCTCTGCTTCAAAATAGTTGCAGAATACTACTCGCAAACTAACCTTAACAACTTAAGAACTAAAGGTCATTAGCATAAATTTACCCGTTGTGAATTCTCAGAGAAGCAACGAAAAATGCGTTTGTCTGTGAGAAAAACAGAAGACTTTTTGAGATAGAATAATTCCCATGAGGATAACTGCCTGTATAGATAATTTCCATGTTCTTTCAAAATGACAAAATGAGTGAACGAAATTACTTCCAGACGTCAGTCACACAGTCTACGAATCATCCTCATCATTTTGTAGAAAATACAAACACGTTCCTGGTGATGAACACATCACTAACTGAGATAAACATAGCCTGTATATATAGGGCGGAGTTTGGCAACGTAGCCGTGTTTAACGAAGTCATTGTGCTTACACATTACAAGTTCAATGCAACGACTTTTTTTTTTTTTTTTTTTTTTTTTTTACGTAGGTCGAATAACCATGTTTGCTGGGCATTGTATAATTTTCCCACTCTGTAAATGTGTTGATATCTTGTGAAGCGATCAAAGCTCTTACTTATTGGGGAGGGGGGGAGCATGGTGGTTGAGTGGTAGAATGCTTACCTTTGATGTGTAGGGTCCATAATTTGATCCCCGGCCAAGTAAGTATGTGGTGTACAACATCGTGTTTATGGGATTTTCTGGTGTACTCCCATTTCCTTCCACATTCTCATCCCTTCAATTCTTTCATCATCATTCACTCACCTTAATCATCCACAGGGGCGGATCCAGGACCAAATTCTGGGGGGGGCAGTGGTTTGTCATATTGTTACTTTAATAGATCCAAACTTTGGAATGGATTTTATATATATGTATATAATAAGAAAGTTTTCCTCTTCTGGGGGGGTGATTCCCCGATCGTCCCCCTGGATCCGCCCATGATCATCCATTTCCTTTAACCTAATGGACATAATCGTCGGACGTTAAACTGAAAGATTTCTTTTAACCGGTTCAGTGTTCCATGAGTAGGCTCTATCTCCACCATTAACTAGGAATGGCCACAAAGTTCCGGTTCCGGCGGAACCGGTTCCTCGAGGAACCGGTTCTCGGAGATCTGGTTTTCAGAACCGGTTATGGAACCGGTTCCGGACCTGGATCTGAAAACCCGGTTCCAGAACCGGATCTTAGGAGCCGGTTCCAGACCTGTATCCGAAAACCCTGATTGAGAACCGGATCTTAGGAACCGGTTCTAGACTTGAATCCGAAGAACCGGTTCTAGACCTGGATCCGAAGAACCGGTTCCAGACCTGGATCTGAAGAACCAGTTCCAGACCTGGATCTGAAGAACCAGTTCCAGACCTGGATCCGAAAAACCGGTTCCGGAACCGGATCTTCTGAAACCGGATCCGTTCACACCCGAAAACCGGTTCACAGCCGAGAACCGGTTCTGGCCATCCCTACCATTAACCTCTGTTCAAACCGGAAGTGCTAGAAATCAATTATTTCCAGTTTGAACGTTGATCAAGATACGACAGAAACGGTAGTGGATAGCCAGAACCTGTTTCTTAGAACACGTTCAGTGTCACAAGAATACTAGTTTATGTCTGTGGGTGTCACGAGAATAACTTTCAAAGTAGTTACAAGAGCCCAGGGGAGCCGATCCTGGTTGGAGGCAGGGGGCCCGAGTCCCGCCAAAGCTCATCTAGGCCCCCTCACAGTATTTGTGAATATACCCAATATTTGTCATAATTTGAATGCAATTTGTCTTAAAATCCTCATATATATATGCTGTCTGCATCTGAATGCCCTCCCCCAAATTTACAGAGAGATTGGCGCCCTTGCAAGATCCTTCTCATAGTGCGAAAGACCCGGGCTTAATTCCCTGTAGGAGCTTATTTGGTTCAGGTCCCATGATAAGTTATAGATTAGTTTCTTACATAATCTCGTTATTCAAAGGGAAAAATGAACAAACAAAATATTTGATGCAAATAACAGCAAAAGGTATGTTGCAATGACAGTATTTGACAGGGTGTGCCTGTATCGGGGAAAATGTTGTTTTGAAATGAAAGTAAGTGAAATATTTCAGGTTAACGTTCTACGATTATGCCCTTTAGACTAAGGGATAAAGATGATTAAGGGAAGTAAATAATGATTAAAGAATTGGTGGAATGAAAATGTGGTAGGAAACAGGACCCTATCAGGATCCTGCCGCCTACAGTCGGACAATTTGTCCATGCCGACCAGATGCCGCGGTCGGATTGTCGGCGCCGGACACCGGAGTCTTAACGCGCGATTTTCGACTTCGACGAATAGTTGCCTTGCCGAACAGTCGGCAAATAGCCGGAAATGAGCATTAAATGAGCCGGCGCCGCCGTCGACAAGAGGCCGGCATAAGGAGTCGGCAGACGGTCGGAAACAGGCCTTTCCGACTGTTTTGCCGACTCTGACGGTCGGCAACAGTCGGCAAAGGGCATTTTATTTTACGGTTTTTAACCGCTCGGCAAAAGGTCGGCAACTTTTAACAAGTAGATCGTCGTGCCCCCGCGGATGGGTGCTGGCTGCAATCCCTCTTTCCGACCGCGACTTCCTGATGAGGGAGTACCTCGAGAAAACCCAGGGACGTGATGTTGTTCATCACAAACTTACTTGGTCGGGAATTGAAACAAGTACTCCACGCACCAAAGGAAAGCGCTACACCACTGAGCCACCGTGCCTGCAATATTCGTTTTTACCTGGGAATACAGCTAATAACATTCCTACCTAATGTAGTGTTTATAGCATATGCCTTTCACATAACGTCCCAGATTTGATTTTTCCGAGAAGAGCATTTAATACACAGGTTCACTTTAAACTATAGGTCTCGACCGATTTAGCCTCGCTGCTGATAAAAGAAATAAATAAAAATCCACCAATAAACAAGTTGGCGTAACAGCCCTTTGTGAGCCTTAGCCGCTCCAATGTCCTCTGTTAGCGACTGGTTGAACTACGTGGAGAGTAGCGGTAAACAAGTTGTCTGCGTGGCGTCACCCTGTTTCTAACAGATGTATCAAAAGCTTTCTAGACCTAGTGACCGTCACAACTTTTATTCACATTACTCCCCAGTTGGCCTTACGCGCGCTGAATGGACGCCGAAAATTGTGAAGCACGGGCCGGGAATCGAACCCAGGACTACGCGGACGTGAGTCCAACGCTCTAACCTCAATACAAGTAATTAGATAACTAATAAATTTACAATATATTAGCTTCCTCCTCGAAGGAGCCACGGTTGGTGGCGTGGTTCTGTAATCTAGGCGAGATACTGTGGTGGGAAAGGGCCTATATTGTAAAGTCGATCTTTTATGATGTGTTCCTGTGTACTCACCAACTGTACCGGGTTCAAACCCTGTTTGTTGTTCGGACTCCACATTCAGTGGCGTATTTAGGGGGGCTTCCGGGCTTAAGCTTCCCCCGAAATCTTACTCATAGTAAAGTATATGAAATATCTTGCAGAATTTTCATATTTTCAGGCAAAGCCTCCCCCCGTAATTTAGCAAAGCCCCCGAAACAAAATCGTAAATACGCCACTGCCCACATTAATAGTAGGTTCCGTCCTTTAGAACTTTGCTGTTGGATAAGGGCACAAAACGCCAAAAAAAAATAATAATAATAATAATAATAATAATAATAATAATAATAAACTACTACTAGAAGGTAAGGACTTCATCAACAATCCTTGTAAAATAATCAGATATAAATTATTTATATAACACATATGATATCATTTATTTAAGGAAGGAGGAACCTCCTAAATCTTGGAACATATTATTGTACCAGATGATTATGTTGAAAAAAGACTGTCGTGAGTATATACTACTATCAGTGCCAAAATAAACTGGGAAGGGAAAATAATTTTGAAGACAAATGACAATCGTTTCTCTTTGAAGAATCAAGGTCGTATTTCTTTCGTTTAGCAGAAATTTATATTACGTAATGAAAAACATTACAAAAGACCTGGTATTTTTAATTTTTCAAGTCTTAATTTAATAATGGTGATTTATCTATAAAGACAGTAAAACATACATCTGTCACTGAAACAGTATTTCTTTCACTGAACAAGGTAGTCCATTCTTGATTTTCTTAGCTTCTGTTGCTACCGAACAGAGTTGGCAACCCCAGAGAACAAAATTATCGATTTTAGTCTAAAATTATCATATATTACAAAAATAACTTATCGTATATTCGTTATGCACGCAGAATAACTGCAGAAAATCTACTAATAATAGCAATAATATATAATAAACTTATCTAGTAGTCTTCAGTTTCGAAATGGTGTGTGGGGTCCGTGGTTCGGTTCCAGGTCAAGGAAGTTTGTAATGGACAACATCGTGTCCGTGAGTTTTTTCGGGACATTCCCGATTTCCTCCCACTTTATCATTCCACCAAATCTTTGATCGTCGTTCACTTGCGTTAATCATCGCCTTCCTTAGCAAACGAGCATAATGGTGGGACATTAAACTGCGACTTTGGCGTGGGAGACCCGGGTTCGATTCCCGGCGGGAGCTCATGTGATTAGGATTTCACGTTAATCAGTACGTCCTAGGGTTGCCAACTCTGGAAAATAAAAAACCGGCACTCCCTGAAAATTTCCTATGGTATAGGTCTGAGTATGAAGTATCTCCGTTCGGACACGTCCATGGGAAGGAAATGTACTATCGTGAACAAAAGTGCATTAGCACCTGTATTCTGCATATCCTTAGTACAATCACTAATAAGCTTAATAGATATATTACGCTATAAATGAGAAAGTGAAATCGGCATTTACCATTTTATTGTATTTATCAGTAACTACTGGTACCACTTCTTTAAAGTAATCGAAACAGATGAACAAATGTATATTAATCTTTACGTGACAATTTTGAATTTGGAAAATGAAATTTATTCTTCAAACTTATACTTCAACTACAGGAAATTCATTTAAGAAATCCTTTTTCACTCTCAATAAATATATAAAATACAAATTCAAGCAAATTTCAAAATTTCCCTGATACAGTCCCTATCTTCTCTTTAAAATTCAATAAACAGATAAACAAACTATATTAATCATTTATAGATGGTGAAAAGGTGACAGTTTTGACTTTACAGAATGAAAGTTACTTATTAAATCTATACTTCGAACTAGATACAAATTTGAGAAAAAAACCGGTCATAAAGGGGTTGGTAAGAAATTTTGTACCGATAACCGGCTTTAATCAAAATAACAGCAATATCTCCGGCCAGGCCGGTCAAAAACCGGCCAGTTGGCAACCCTAGGAGGTGCACGTCTCGCCACAGCCTCGCTGCTGAACGGGACGTTAAACTAAAATCAACTCAAGTAATAATATGCAAGATTTTATTTCAGAGGCGTCATTTGGGGTGGGCAGGGAGAGGCAATTGCCCCTTCCTCTGAGTTTGAGAAACATACATGTTTCAATCAATTGTATACTAATAAAATAAAGGTGAAACTATTATATCGATGACTAATCTTGACCTCCCTACGCTCAAGCAAACTTTGAAATGACGCTGCTGTTTCATTTCATTTCAATTTCGAACTCTAAATCAGCGCCACTGTTCTCATCATTTCTAAAAATCAATCTTAACACTACTCTGAACAACAACATTTCCATCCCCTTATAAACATAAATAAATTTTAAAAAATGGATGCAGAGTTGCCATTTACCAATTCTCAAATCGTTATTCATTTATTTCAGCGGAAATGACTGTTAAAAAACAACAGTGTGTGTGTGTGTGTGTGTGTGTGTGTGTGTATGTGTGTGTGTATGTTTTTTAATTCATTAGTGCACACCTACAATTTATTTGCACATTCAAAAACTCAAAGAAAAGTGTGCCTTCCAAAACTATCGTATATTCACCTATTATCAAAAAGGATATTGTCGTATGTCGCATTAAGGTTTAAATTATCGTATATCACAATAAATTATCGTATGGTTGGCAAGCCTGGTTGTTACCGACTTTCTCTTTTATTTCTTCTTCTTTTATAAGTAAAACGATTGATTGATTTTAAGTCGCGTACGCTAACCGCTTAGCCACGAGGGAGGTCCATTTTGTTTCGAATATGTTAGTGTCTTTTGTCGGGTGACTTATTGGCTATAGAGAAGCTTTTTTACCCTACAGTACATGCTGTGGTTCTGCTGGTACGTATGAGATCTTGGGTCTGGTTCGATATCTGAGAATCATTGCAGTATTCCTGAAATATAGCAAAAGACTTTAGTGTAAAACAGTGTTGCCAACGTCAGGGATTTTCACGCTAAATGTGGTGGTTCCAAAAGCACGTGTCTTTCAGTTCGAAACAGTTCATGCTGTCATGATTTCGATATTGAAAAATCAATGTTTATATATATATATATATATATATATATATATATATATATATATATATATATACCAAACTCAATCCATGTATCGAAAATTAAAATACATTAAATTTTGATTTGAATTGGTCGTTTATAGGTTAGTGGAAAATGTTAAAAGATTTCAAGAATTGTTTACAACACATTTTGAAAATAAGAGACGTTCCAATAGCGCGTGTTTCTGTTTGTCCATGTTTTTGGCTAGGGTTGCAGAATTCTTAGTGTACTTCTTATGTTTGACGTATAGTTGAGTGTGCATTCGGAAGGCAGCTTCACGAATTGTACCGAAATATTCCGATGTATCAAGCATGAAACAGAACAGTTTTCTATGATTGGCGTAGAGTCCAGGTTTCACAAGTTGTTGCGGTCTTTATAGCATGAGTATATTACTTGTTATAACACAGAAGAGAAGATGTATTTCTTTGTTCTTTCAGTGCGTGTGTGCGTTCTAGCAGTTTTTATTTTATTACTACTAAAACTTTTCGCTTAGTTCAATCTCACTTTTTTTTGAATTTTAGAAAAAAGAATTAAAAACAATGAAAACATGTAACAAATGAACCAAATAGTATCTACTAAGTTCTATTATATGATTTATTTAATTTTTTCAAAAGCCAATTTGTATAATGTGCGAATTTGGGTGCTCAACTATGATGACGTCAGACAGCTGCGCAGTCAAATATCTACTCCATAAAAAGAGGTTAGGAAACAGTTATTACCTCATGTAACTTTTCAAGCCAGTTAGACATACACGTGTACGGACCCTCGTGATGCTTCTAAAGGCGGTTCGACGTACACATATACGTCCCTTGCAATACTGACGAAATGATGGCTTTTTGGCCATCTGTTGTTTTCTCATGTGAACGAAAACGCATGCCACTCAAAAATAGACTGTAATATGTTGGCTTTCCAAACTGCACCACCCAAAATTGAAATACAACAATTTATTATAGTGTAGTTGTTATTATTTAAATATTTTTGTGTAGTGTGAAGTTTCGTTTACAAGTCCTGAAAATTTCATTTTAATTGAACAAATGTTTTTTTTTTTTTTTTTTTTTAAGATATGTTTAGTTTTGTGACATTATGACAAAATTGCTGTTTGGTGATTTAAAATTACCGCCTCTCGCAGCGGCTGATGAGTATTTAACTTCAATTTTAAAATACTCTTAACTGATTTTAAAGTTCTTCACTAAAATTCGAAAACAAAATGGAACCGAATGATCCTTAGTAGCTTCTTTCATTTTCTCATGTATTAAATTGAGTTTTAAGCTTTGATGTTTACTGAATTCATTTGTGATTAAGATAGAAATAGCACAGGCAAGATATTCGCAGACATCTAGAAAAGAATAGTTAGCTTATTTTACATTTATGGCATTGAATACATGGTTAAGACGGCGGTGTGGGGGCACACTGGTTTACTGCTGCGAAGGGCATCCCTGGCTTCGATCTGAGTACATGTGAGTTTGTGGTGGACAACATTGTGTTCGTGGGTCTTCTCGAGGTTCCTCCAATTCCTCCTGCATTAGCATTCCACCAATTATTTCATAATCGTGTAGTTTCATTAATTATCCGTCTCCTTTAGCCTAACGGGCACAAACGTGGGAGGCAAAATTAGAAATTTTATTCTGCATGGTTGAAACGATTAGGAAAATATTCCTATTTTGATTTTCCTATTTCAGTATTGCGGGCACCGCAGTTTAGAGGTTTGAATCACGTCCGCGTGATACCTGGTTCGATTCCCGACCGATGCTTCCCCAATTTTCGGCGTCCGACCACCGTCGTGAGGCAAACTGGGGAGTCACGTGAATAAAAGACATGACACAGCCACTAGGTCTAGAAAGCTCCTTGATACGCCTGTTAAAGACAAAGCGAAGCAGCACGCAAATCAAGTGTTCGTCACTAGGTTGAACGTAGTTCAGCCGTTCGCTAACAGATGGCGTTGGAGTGAATCAGGCCCACAAAAAGAGCTGTTACGCAACGTGGTTTGGAATTTCAGTATTATGATGTATTGATAGAATGATACGAGTAACACGCTCTATTTCACACGATGGGGCGCAGTGGCTCAGTAGAAGACCGCTTATGTCTGGTGCGTGGGGTACTTGGTTCGATTCCCAGCTCGTGCCGAGTGGAGTTTCTGGTGGGTTCTCCCATTTCCACACATTTTCTTCATTCCATCATTGCATTAGTTATCATATCACCTTGGAGAACATACGTGAATTGTTAAACAAGAAATATCTTTATTTCACCGCACTTAGACGATTATACATTACGAATAGTAATTTGTATTTTTTATATTTGTATTTTCTATACGAATAGTATAGAAGTGGAACGGATATTTGATCAACTCCCGCGATACCATATGAAGATTCTATTAAGGGATTTCAATGCGAAGGTAGGACGAGAGGATATTTTCAAACCGATTATAGGGAACGAAAGTTTGCATAAGGAAAGTAATGACAACGGTGTTAGACTCGTGAACTTTGCAACATCCAAAAACCTAATCGTGAAGAGTACAAAATCCCCACATCGCGACGTTCATAAATACACTTGGACATCACCAGACGGAAAAACACATAATCAAATTGATCATGTTTTAGTAGATAGAAGAAGACAATCTAGCATAATTGACGTCCGGTCGTTTAGAGGGGCTGATTGTGACACTGATCACTACCTGGTAGTAGCGATAATACGGGAGAGATTATCGTTGAATAAAGGTAATATTCAATGTCCCAAAACGGAGAGATTTAATTTAAAGAAATTAGAAGAGAGCCAGGTAAGAGAGGAATACCAGATTGAAGTTTCGAATACATTCTCGGTCTTAGAAGACTCGGAGTGCACTAGTGTTGAGGATACTTGGATTGAAATTAGAGATAGCATTAAAAATTCAGCAATAGAAAAATTGGGACACGCGCAAATACGTAGGAACAAACCATGGTTCGACCAAGAATGCATAAAACTAGCAGAGAAGAGAAAACAGGCAAAATTACGGTAGCTACAAAATCCGAATGAAATAACTACACAAAATTTCGCAGATATCAGGCGGGAAACTTCCAAAACTTTTAGAACAAAGAAACGGGATTTTTTGAAAGCTAAAATTAAGGAACTTGAAGATAATAGTAAAAATAAAAACATTCGGGACATGTATAAGGGGATCAGCGAATTTAACCCTTAACAGGAAACGCTATTTTCTTCGCTTACAGGAAAGGAGTGTCTGTGGGACACGGACATGTATAAAGCAATATCTTTTTTTAAAAAAAACATATGTGTAATGTTAAATAATAGGAAGGTACTGAGAAAACCGATACATTGAGTGAATCAGTGTTGCCAATGTAATACAAAGAAAAACCATACGTGTCTGACAGACACATATTTCCTGTTAAGGGTTAAGAAAGGCTATCAACCTCGTGCTTATATATTAAAGAAATCTGACGGAACAGTTCTCACTGATACGGATAGCCTCTTAAATAGATGGAAAGATTTCTTTGACGATTTGCTGAACACGCAGCCAAAAACTAATGTGCGTGGAGAAAAGGAGATACACACCGCAGAACCGTATATTCCAGAACCCAATCGAATAGAAGTGGAAGCCGCTATAAAGAAATTAAAGAAACACAAATCTCCGGGTGTAGATGAAATTCCGGCTGAGTTAATTTTAGCTGGAGGCGAAAAATTGTGGAACAAGATACACAAACTCATTCTCCTTATCTGGAACAAGGAAGAATTGCCACAAGAGTGGAAAGAGTCAATCATTGTTCCAATTCACAAGAAAGGCGACAAAACTGACTGTAATAATTATCGAGGCATTTCTCTTCTGTCAACATCCTATAAAATCCTTTCAAATATTCTGTTAGCAAGATTGACCCCATACGCAGATGAAATTATTGGAGATTATCAGTGCGGATTTAGACGAAATCGATCAACTATCGACCAAATATTTACCATTCACCAAATACTCGAAAAAAAGTGGGAATACAATACCCCGGTACATCAATTATTTATTGATTTTAGAAAGGCGTACGACTCGGTTAGGAGAAAAACATTATACAACGTTCTTACAGAACTTGGAATACCGAGAAAGCTAGTAATTAGATTAATTAAGATATGTTTAAGTGAATCCCAAAGTAAAGTCCGGGTAGGAAAATTTTTGTCCACGAGCTTCCACGTCGAAAATGGCCTGAAACAAGGAGATGCGTTGTCGCCATTATTATTTAACTTTGTGCTGGAATACTCCATAAGGAAAATCAAAGATAGCAACCAGGGCCTAGAGTTGAACGGCATTCACCAGGTTATGGCATATGCTGATGATGTAAATTTAATAGGGGATGATAGGAGAACAGTAGAAATAAATGCAGAGATCTTATTAAACGCTTGCAGGGACATGGGTTTAGAAGTAAATGCAGAGAAAACTAAATACATGGAAGTGCGTCGGGACCGTAATACGGCAAATTGTGGAGGCGTTAAAATATTAAATAATGCTTTTGATAAAGTGGATACTTTTAAATATTTAGGATCAATATTAACAGACGAAAATCATATTCACGAAGAAATTAAATGTCGACTAAAAGCAGGGAATTCGTGTTACTACTCGGTTCAAAATCTCTTGTCGTCGCGAATTCTGTCGAGGAATTTGAAGCTTAAAATATATAAAACGATAATCATGCCTGTTGTTCTGTATGGTTGCGAAACATGGTCGCTTACTCTGAGGGAAGAACATAGACTGAAAGTGTTTGAGAACAGGATCCTGAGAAGAATATTCTGACCCAAGAGGAACGAGAATGGGGAATGGCGGAAGCTTCATAACGAGGAACTACATAGTTTATACGGTTTACCCAACATTGTTAGGGTCGTCAAGTCTAGGAGGCTTAGGTGGGCAGGTCATGTAGCTAGAATGGAAGAAGGTAGAAACGCTTTCAAAGCCTTGACTGGAAGACCCATAGGAAAACGACCATTAGGAAGACCTAGGCGCAGATGGCAGGATAATATTAAGATGGATCTCGCAGAGATATTAATACAAAGTAGAAACTGGATGCAATTAGCTAAGGATAGAAGTCAGTGGAGAGCTTTTGTGAACGCGGCACTGAACCTCCGGGTTCCATAGGCCATAGAGTTAGTTAGTTAGTTAATTAATTTGTATTTTTTTAAAAAATAATTTCTTCAGTATGTAAACAACTAGCATATTGCCCATTCTTCGTACGGGAAGAATACATTTCATTTTGGACATAAAGGGCAGTGAGAGCTGAATTTGGATTTAAACGACATCGGAAGTGTCAGTGTTCGTGTCAGAGACCCCGAAAACTATGAATTCGACACTAATATCGGTCATTTTCGATAATTTTTTAAATATATATCTCCCTTCCCTGCGTTGCACCGTGAAAGTGAAATTATAAAATCCATCCCAGACCCGAACCTCATCAATGTTGAAAATTTGATTGAGATCGGTCTGGTGGTTCAAGCGTTATTAACTTACATAGTTACTTTGAATTTTATACATTAGATTAGATAATCAATTAATTATAAAATTGGTAAATTTCTTCGAAAACTGAATTATGGCTATATTTTCAAATTGACATATTTTTTTCTGAATGTTTTGTCACGTATCTGACATTAAATTTGAGCGATGTTGTTTGCAACACTGACACAAAGAGCACACTCTTCTTTTGATGTTTACGTTAGCTGAGGTGGGGAGCTGGCTGTTATGGAAGACCCCTTTCGTTTGTTTACACAACGACTAGCGACTTCATCTCATGCTGCGGCACTCGGCGGAATTATTTATTGCAGTGATAATACAGCTGAGAAAGTGGTCTGTTTTTCCAACCGTGATTTTTTTTTTTTTTTTTAAGTTCACTTTGGGAGCTGAAAAATAAAACGTTCTAATTTCTCATTCAAATTTAAAAAAATAAAATAAAATGAAATGAAAGGTCATTCCACTGATAAGGCTTTCTTCCTTAATTTACAGATTATGGGTATCATTTTCATCATTACGATAAATAACTTTCCCGATATGACTTATTTGTAACGCATATTAAAAAGAATTCAATCTGGCATCTTCCTTAATTTAATAGCTACAGCGCAGTTGTGGAACGATAACTATAAGGGACCGCCTGTCAAATTAATTTTCGGGCTCCCAAAGAACATAATAAAACTCTACAGGAAGAAAATGACTTACTATTATGCCTACTTATGGCATAATGAACGGACTACAACACATGTTACGCATTGTTTATTATTACTGGGTTATATTATCTGTGAGTGTTAGTTATTCGGCTATTTAGCAGATAAAATATTATTTCTTTTATATACATGCTAGCTAAGGCGCCCGTTCTTTGCACGGGGAGAATATGTTTGTGGAAGATATTCGAACCCTTTTCCCCTCCTTAGAATAATATTTCAACGAAAGTACCATGAAAAAAAGGTCACCTGTAACCACCTCCATGACGATGGGGTTGAGTTTGGATTTAACCCTTTAAACCAGGGATGCAAATAGGCAAGAAAATTTTACTAGCCCAAGGAAAGGGCTAGTAGCTCACATCCCACAACAGAAATCATTTACTTATCTTCGGTGTGATATTAAATGCTCGCCCGCACGGATGAACCACTCCCTCCGGGGGAGTGGGTGAGTGCTTATTTGCATCCCTGCTTTGAACTAATTCGTATTTTTAGTTGGATACTTACACAAGCGTATCTTAGTCCATAACTGTAGACGGATAATGATTTGTAACACGATCGATTCACTTGGGACCATGCTTTCATGTTCCGTAACATTTATGCTCGTATTTGGTCCCTTAGGGAAAGAGTGTTGCAATAAGTAGGGAAAAACTTTTTTTTTTTTACAAAAAAGGGATTTTTAGATAAAATTGCTCTGGTAACACTGTTGTGATTACGTATAAAATGATATTGGAAAATGTACGCGAGGTTATCATCAATATATCCTGTATATATTGGAAAAAGCTAACCAGCATGTGCTAAGAAAAAAATATATATGTGGGAGAGAAATTTGGGGTATTTTCCATTCCGAAGGCATGTTGCATTGAAAGCATAAGTGTAATTCGAGATACTGAACACAGTAATATTTTTTATACAGCTTTGTATTCGTCTGGAAGCCAGCTTTGATATTCCGTAACATTTGTGGTCATATCAGATTCCTTAGGAAAACAGTGTTGCAAAAAGTGTTTGCTACAAGGCTTCCTTGGAAAGATAAGGTTAAAAACGAGAAAATGAATTTTCCCCTTCCTACAACCAAATTGCGACATGATACAGCAAGCAAAATTTATATGTATTGAACCGAGATATAAATGGTTCAAAATCCGGTATTTGTTGTGACGTCACACCAATTCTAAGGGTTAAATGCCATCGGGAGTGTTAGTATTCATCTTAGCGAACTTCAAAACTATGAATGTGTCACTAATATTGTTCGTTTTCGACTATTTTTACACGATACCCTTTTTTTAAACCCCAGGCGTGTATGAGTTCGATAGTAATATTGGTCATTGTAACTCTTTAATTGGCAAGCATTGATAGCATTACCATTAAAATATTTAGTTTGCTTTTATGGTTGAACCATGTCTTCCTAATCATAATTATGGTCAAATATCATAAGAATATTTTCAGTAATTAGCAGCAGTTTCGTTGAAGTATCTTCCTACAGAGCAAAATAATAATAATAATAATAATAATAATAATAATAATAATAATAATAATAATAATAATAATAATAATAATAATAATAATAATAATAATAATAATAATAATAAATAAAAAAAGAACTTTCGCGGAACGTACGAGATAAAGCCTCTACAATACTAAATTTGACTCTCCCCTGTTGACAAAGATTAGAAATATCTAAACAAGTGATCCGCAAATCATATATATGACTATTGTATGAAAAGAGTAATGCCAATTAAATGATCACTGAAGTTATAATTCATGCGGATAACACAATAGAATGCAATGGTGCTTGAGAGCAACACTGCCATATAAAAGGTTAAATTATTTTATTTTATTTTATTTTATTTATTTTATTTATTTTATTTTATTTTATTTTATTTTATTTTATTTTATTTTATTTTATTTTATTTATTTATTTATTTATTTTTGTACATCCCCGCTTTCCCCTTAGAGGTGTCTTATTCCCACAGTGCATGTTTCCAGGTAGTAAATCATACTTGTACCAGGTTTGGGAAACTGATTCAGGCATTCCAGAACCATACCAAAACATACACATATTTATGTATAATATACAATAGATGTAAAAATGACCACTTGTCCTTCCTTATAACAAAAATATGGGTTTTAATCAAATAAACATGATTTTTTAAAAAATCAGTTCGAGGAAGGTGACTGACAACTATATCCAAATAATAGTTCCAATCGCTTCTGCCATTTTCACGTAATTCAACTACCAACTAGATAACTTTCGTTTTTATACGGGGGGGGGGCACAGTGTCTCACTCTTAGAGCTCTTATTTCTGGTATGTTGAGACTCTGGTTCGATCCCCGGTCAAGTAAGTGTCTGCTGGATTTTCTCGGAGTACCCACCCTTCCTTCCACTTTTTCATTCCACCAATTAATCCATCATCATTCATTTATCTTAATCATAGTCTTCCTTAGTCCAAAGGGCATAATCGTGAGACGTTAAACTAAGATATTTCATTTCATTTTCATTTTACGTATAAGAGATAAAAGGACAGAAGAAATGCATTTTTCATTTTTCATTTATCATTTTTTTTCTGCTCTCTTCTTCAAGATAAAACAATTCAATAAATATTAATATTTGTGATGATTTTTGATCTTCACCAGCGAACCTGATTCCTGACTTTTGACCCCTCTACATTCTGGCCAAAATTCAAAGTGATCTATTAAAGCAGTACTTGAGATTTTTGTCTTCCTAACAGACAGGATAATACATAAAGGAGATTTGGTAATTCAACTACCTTAAAAATAATTCACAAGGACACGTGCACATTGCACGAAACCTGCAGAGCCCATTTGATTCTGAGCAAACTTGACATGGCATTGGATATTGGTTTTGTTAGTATGCATGTGAGATATTTTCGTGTAGAAGCTTTTTTTTTTTTTTTTTTTTTTGTAGTTCTTAGCCATCAAATTTGAGGTTTGTACTTATCAAATTTTCTTGAAAAAGATTTTAAAAAATATATCTAATTGCTATTAGGGGAGAAATATATGGAAATTCCTAAGTGTTGAGTTCAAGTAAAGCATGCAGTTAGAATATTTTGAAGATTTGCTAATGATAGATTTTCCTCCCTCCTTCAGGAAACTCATCCATACTGCGAAGGATGTTTTACATAGATGGGTTTAATAATTGTATTAGTTGCAATGTGATGATGAAATTTTACGTGAATATGTTTTGATCCCTTGGCTTCAAAATGGTAACATTTGTCGTTTCCTATTGTTCACAGGTAAACCACAATAGATGCTGAAGTAGACATCAGGACCCTACAACGGTTGGTAATGGAATTCTTGTCCAAAACCAGTGATGAATCAGCGACATCAACTCACAAGAAATTGCTTCTGGTTTATGGGGATCATTCATTGAACCGTGTCAGTATCTAACACTGGTTGCAGCACTTCAACAAACCTACACTTTCCAGATCAGGCCACAAAATTATGGTCTCCTTTCTCTTGAATCATTGCAACGTCATATTCATAGAGTTCTTGGAACATGGATCTATAATTAACAAGGGGCGTTATTGTTTATTATTTGGATAAGGTACAATGTGCTCACTTAAGCAAGAGACTGGAGCTGCTAGGTAAGGTAATCAAACTCCATCATATGAGAATATCAAGCCTCACACAACGATGATGGCACAGCAGCAAATCATGAAAATGGCCTGGAAATGTGTCCCTCAGCTTCCCTATAGTCTTCATTTGGTTTCTTCGGACTTCTCCCTGTTTGGTCATCTGAAAGCCCACCTGCGAGGAACGACATTCGACAGTGGAAAAACCCTCATTTCTTGGCTACATTGAGTTACATGGTCTTGTAGCCAAAGAATCAAAGTATGTTCACTTAAAATTTCATTACCATATTTCAATTAATAACAATTTTATAAGCATCTGTGCAAAACTTATTGAACGTTTCTTGTAGTTAAGAAGGTAGCAAGAGTGAATATTACTATACACCAAGGGCGCCGATTTCTCTGTAAATCTGGGAAGGGGGCATTCAAATGCAGGGGGCATATATATGAGGATTTTTAGGACGAATTGCATTCAAATTATGCTAAATATTGTATATTCATAAATACAATAGGGGGGCCCACAGAAGCTTTAGGGGCACCCGGGCCCCCAGAATCGGCGCCCTTGCTATTCTTCAAACAGTTTAACCTAAAATAAAAAATAAGTTTGGTTACAAAATGGCTGAACAGTTTTTTTAAAAAAGTTGAAAAGTTTGTTAACAAATAAAGCCAAGATTGAGCTGTCATTTTTAGTTTTTTTTCTTTTTTCTTTTCTTTTTCTTTTTTTTTTAAATCTCACCCTCCGTAAATTCGTTAATTTCTCTTCACACATGCGAATGACAGGAAGTTAACACTGTACCAAAAAAAAGAAATCGCACGTGTACTTTAAGATTTCCTCTGTTGAACATACGGTATCGTCTGATGCTGCACATGATCTACACGTGCAGACATTAACTTCATTTAACTAACATTAAAACTGTAATTTAACAAGAAATAATTACAAAGTGTGTGCTTTCATTTTCTTCTTTGTTTAGTTCATCAAACTTTTCTTAATCCTGCGTGACTAAACGTTTCTAGAAATTACGAATATGTTGAGAAGAGTTGATTGAAGATTAACATCTCTTCCTGTACCAGAACAGAATCTGTGCTTAAAGAAAGATCAAATCCACTATCCGGATTTATCTCAAAGAAGTGTCCCCATAAAAAGAAATTGAATCCGTAGGATTATAAAACGCGCAAACTACTGCTACAAAGAGATGAATGCATCTGAACTCTTATGGTGTGCTAAAGTATCCCCGATCAGAGTGCAAATTGGTGCTACATTTATTTATTTATTTTAATTTTTAGCTGCTTTACGATCGTGATAAAGTTGTAATTTAATCATTAGGTCATAATGGGCTTATTTTGACATATTTATACGAAGATGTTATTTTTGAAAGGGGAGTGTTTCCATTTTGCAAACTGGAGCACGTTCATTCTATGTACTCGTATATATAAATCTACCTTGATTGTTGATCAATAAACATAGAAAACAGCCCAAAAGTTTACTTACGAAAAGGATAGAATATTGCCAAATATTAGTGTTTCTTGATCAACAGTCAGGGGAGATATGTACACTCATGTCCAAAATTATTGTCGCATGTCTATAAATATGTTGTTGTAAAAATATAATTTGATAACATATTCGCCCGGTATTTCTTATAATGTTAGTATTTGTATAATCGACAAAGACATGTATGTGACAAATATCACGTCAAAAGAGCAGCAAATAAGAATATTAAACGAAAATAAAACTTTCTTGTCCATTTAGCAACATTTTATCTTACTCATCCTAATTTTCGTATTTATAATTCTTTTCTTATGAAATTTACTACAAATATACATTTCCCGATTATACACATAGTATCAGTCTTAAAAGTACTCTGCAAAATCATCATCAAATTATATTGTTACAAGGAGACAGTTATAGATATGCGACAATCATTTTGGACATGAGTGTACATTCAAATTTTAGACATGCGCCGGTTTGGAAAGTGAAAATGTCATCTTCTGAAAATAATTTCCTCATACATAGTTAGAGCTTCGAGACAAGACGAGAAATTTCTACACCTTCTAGCCACATCAACTCTTAAGAAAATGAAAAATAACAATGGAAGATCACATGAAGAAGAAAAAATAATAAAATGATAGACAAAGAAAGGTAAATAGACAAAAAAAAGTATTCTTCGGAAGTGTTTTGCATCTATTTTTCTTGTAGCCTTTCAATGACATCGAAGACATTACAGTTGCTGAAATTGGCTGACGGTGAAAATTGGTGTGGATCAAAGCAAAAGTGAATTTATTATAGAAACGCCCACCGTATATGTACGAACATGTACTCCAAACATTTGCTTACTTGTAGCATAGTCCAAACGACATGAATCTCCGAGCACGTTAGAGGAGAATGACATTCGATTGTCACACATGAACCAGACGATGCGTTCAAAAAGCACTACATACATGAACTTTTACGTACTCACAAAAGTAATACTTTATATACAGTATACCTTGCGTGTTCGTACGCGTCCATGGTTTCATCCCCTTTTCATCTAAATGTAACGTAATAAAAACGTTTATAACTTGCTGTGATCACCAAGTATGTTATCTTCTGTGTATGTCAAGATAAACCGATAACAAAAGGAAACACGAAATTCATATCAGTGTCGTTCGTCTGTATCAATCATTGCGAAATATCTTCATCTTATATCGCACACGAGTTCTCACTTTTTTTGGGGTGTCCAGCAGATGGTAAGCGAAGCGCTAAAATACTACCCACGCTATGGTTGAAAACATGAATGCGAACCGTTCACGAACTACTATCGAAACACACACTAAGAACTAGAAGAAGTATATATACGTGTGAACTCTCTGGTCAATTAACTTAGTCACCATTGGAAACAAAAGAACTTCGCCATTTCAAATCCTATTTTTGGTTCAAACAAACCGAATCACAACAGCTGTTAACCAGTCTCATTGTTGTTTATATTATTCAAATGGTTTCTCAAATATATTTACTTCGAACCTTCAATTATTTGCTATTAATTCAAATATTCGTCTTTTTTTTCATGAAAATTTGAACAGTTGTTGAATTTGAATAATTAATCTTCGAAGTTTTGTTTTATTTGAATGATTATACCAAAAATTAGTTTTTATTTGAATGTTTATTCCTAGAATGTTATAAAATAGAGGATCTGCCTATATGTATCTTCATCCTATTAAATCAATGAACTAAAAAAACAACCGAACATCGGCACGTTTGATTGGCTACTTTCGTTTTTGCCATCGTCTGATTGGCTACTTTCGTTTCCGCCATGATTGTTGGCTCAAACATTGCGATCTTATTATCCGGAGTGGGCAGAGTAGGGGTGGCGAAACTGTGACGTATGGCTTCAAGATTTTGTTGTAAGGGCAGATCCTCTATTTTTATAACATCCTTGATTTATTCAAACAAATATTATTTGATTTGAATAATGATTCGAAAATGATCCATAATTGTTATTTTTTCTCGAAAGCCATGTGAAATGAATCTTTTTATAAAGCATATATAAATATGATAAATTAATGTAAAAAAAATAAATAAAAAACAATTCTCTTCTTTTTTTTTAAAAAAAAAGTTTTATTTAATTTTTTAATTGAACAATTAGTTTTTCTATTATTTCGTTTTATTTAGTCTAACAATTAGTTTTTAAAGTTTATTCTAACAATTATTATTTTATTTGAATGTTTATTCCAAGGATATTATAGAATAGAGGATCTGGCCTTACAACAGTTGTTAGTCATAAATAAAATTATTACCAAAAGAAAATGGTGTGGGGCAGTGGATCATAGATCAAGTGGGTCAAGGTAGTAAATGGGTCAGTGGGACGTGGGTCCTACGGCAACCCACAACCCACCATGACCCACTCTGACCCAACAATCCACTTCGACTCACCGAGCCACTCTGCTCAGTACATTGTAGACAGCATCTTCTTAACACTGGTGAATTTGTCTACGTTTTACTTTCTTCATTTTTCATTTGTTTCTATTTACCTACCTGAGATGAGTATATCTAAATAAATAAAAACTGCAGGGACTTTTGGATATTAATGTTTGTAATTGTAATAATAGCAATAGGACTTAATACTTGGCTTTCGAGACACAGTCGATTTTTTTCCCCTTTACGTTGGGCTACTTTACCTTGATTTGAAACTTTTCCACTGAAAAGCATTTGTAATTCAATAAGGGAATAATTATATATGACAATTAAATTGAAATTCAAGGTAATAAAGCCTATGATAAACACTTCATCATTTTATATCGTAAAGGTCAGATCAATCGGTTGTTTGAGCGATTGATCATAGAAATTCAAACGCCAGTTAGTGATTACTTATTACAAGTGTAAACTCTTTAGTCGGTGGAAAGGAGGGCGTGGACTATGGGTCAGAGTTGATGACTTTAGGGTTTGGTGGGTGGTGGGTCATGGTGGATCATTGTTCAGAGTGGGTCACAGTACGTGGTGGCTCATGGTGGGTCGTAGGTCACGGTGGGTGGTGAATCAGTGAATCACAGGTGAAGTTTTCATTGACCTACGCCATCTCTGTACCGAACTTCAAAATCTTTTTCTATGCTATAAACCTAGGATCTCTGGACAAATGTTCAGCTTCCAATAAATGACTAACATACTCTAGTTCCTTATTATTTCATTTGAACCACTCAAGTTACCACTCAAGAATATGTAATGATCTTTTTCGAAGTGTCGAATTCGAACAAATACGGATGAACCTGAAGATTCAAACAGGTAAACATCTTTCTCGTTTTGCATGAAAAATAGGGATTGAGAAGGACAAAATCAACTAGGGTTGAACCTTGTAATGTTTTAAAATGCATCACATTTTGTTGGTTAGAAACTTTGTGTTCCGTAAACATTTACGTACTAGAGAAAGCTTTAAAGAACACATTTATTCCACTTTGCGTGGTTTTTATTCCCCCACTGAATTGCAAGAGAAATGAAAAAAGAGAACTGAATAAAGACACATGTTCCTTAATTTCCGCCTTGCTTACACATACACACACACACACACACACACACATATATATATATATATATATATATATATATATATATATATATATATATATATATATATATATATATATATATATATATATATATATATATATATATATATATATATATATAAAAGAAAGCCTAGCAGTTTCTTACATACGTATATATATATGTTTGTGTGTGTGTGTGTGTAGTATATACATGTGTATACAATACGAAACCACATAACCACCTCACTTCCACAGACCCAAAGGGGATGATTATGTATGAACAATTCACCCAGATGAAGTAAGGCCACTGCGGGAGGAAGCTCGTGTATAGCGCATGAGTTAAGCCACGTGTATAAGAGAGAGAGAGAGAGAAGAGAGAGAGGGAAAGAAAGGGAGGGAAAGAGAAAAAGAATCAGAATTAAAAATAAAACACTCACGAGAACTAGAAAAAGCGAAACAAGAAATCAAAAAGAGATAGAGGCAATTTTATCTCAAGCGACAGCACGTTATATAAGAGAATCTGCAGTAATTTGGATTTATAAAGTGCTAAAGGATATTTTTTGGGGTTAATTTCCTTAAAGTTAAAAACTTCAAAAGAAAACATATTTTGTGAGTTATTTTGAAAAGGAGTTACAAAAAATACTTAGCAAATATTTTCAAGCGAAATAATGTACTGAAAGGAACCAAAAATATGGTTAATAAAAGAGAGAAACTTTTTGAAACAATGCTTTTGTAAAATTACCTTTTTTTCTTGTGGGACTAAGAGTAAAAGTATTGGGTGCAATTTAATGCTTTAACCATCTAACAGTCTTCTGTATATTACATACATATATGTACGTTACATAAGTCAGCTATATGTTACATACGTCCATCTGTGTGTGAGATCCTCATTTATTCGGAACACTTATATGGAAAGTACGTATGAAATATACGCTTGCTATACGTTAAGTCCAAAAACTACATGATTTACACAAGTAACCTACGTTTTTATTTACACCACATACTTTTTTTTTTCTCAGTGTGATATAGAGTGATCATTATTGGCTTTCCCGGCAATTTTTTTATACTCACAGATGTACTGCTATTGTACACATTGGTTACTTGTTGTTAGTCAACCAGAGTTGTTTCTGTACACTGAAAAGCTAAGTCAAATATCACAAGAATTGATACAAGGATACTTGTCTTTCAGTATGTATCTGCAAATTGCTGTACATCACCGAAGATTATGTTATCGACAAAGCTAAACGGAAATGCTATTCTTTACATGGTCGCTATGTTTACCAGAGGACTTTTTGAGCCCATTGCTGTGCTTTATGATAAAGCGCACCAACTATGCTAATATAAGGAACAACATCTTTAGATATATTATTTTGACAATTCCAAGCAACAGTTGGAACTTGACAGTGGTTATGAAAGATCTTAGAATAATATTTCAATGAAAAATCTTAGAACAATAGTTCAATCTTAGAACTATCTTAGGATTTAGGATTTAGATTTCTGGGCTTTACACAATCCGGGGTAAGGGAAAGAAGAAAGGATTGGGGAAGGAAGGAAGCGGTCTGGGACCTATAAGTTAGGTACCATACCGGCATTTGCCTGGTGGGATTGAGGAAAACCCAGGAAAATCTCATTCAGGGTGGCTGGCCTGAAAAGGCGTGTTACACTTTTTTCACAGAGTGCCCTCACCGGGAATCGAACCCGGGACCGCTCGCACCGAAGGCGAGAGCGTTAGAGACTACCCTAGACGGGGACACTTAGAACTATCTTATAGAACTAGTGTTTCATTATTATTTTTTTCCAAGAAAGATGAATGAAGTTGCTATTAAAAGATGTTTATGCTAAATGTTATGATATTATTGAATAATGGAAAATATTATAAGTGACATATTAGAAAGAAACAGTTCCAATTCACGCAAATTTGAACAATATTTAAGCTTTTTACCAATGAAACAAGTGTTACTTTTTAATGGGGTCAGAGAGATATAAGTATATGTAAGAGTGAGTATAAGAGGTGATCAACTCCTAACAGGGGCGGATCCAGGACCAACTTCTGGGGGGAGGCGGTGGGTTGTCATGCTGCTACTTTTAAGGGCTCCAAACTTTGGGATGGGTTATATATATATATATATATATATATATATATATATATATATATATATATATATATATATATATATATATATATATATATATATATATATATATATATATATATATAATAAGAAAGTTCCCCCTTCTGGGAGGGGCGATTGCCCCCTGGATCCGCCCCTGACTCCTAAATTAGTCAGAAAGAGTGAAAGTCTGATGAAGACACAAATTAGTGTGTTGAAACTGTTACTTGTTGGTGTTTTATGCATTTATTATCATATAGTCATAGTCTTGGTCAGTGTGTTATTGTGCTTAGGAAGAACTAAGGAAAATATTAGTTGAAATGTTTCAGCTAAGTAGGAATTTAAAATACTGTATAAAATTCTTTACAATTCCTTGCAAGGCAGCACAGGAATAGGTGTAATGAGGCTACATCCATGGATTATTAAAAAAAAAAAAAAAAAAAACGCCGCTGTTTTATGGAGATCGTCAGTAGAATTTTCTGTTTGTACAGTCATGTCCAAATTTATTGTCGCATGTCTATAAATATGTTGCTGTAGGCATATAATTTGACAACGAATTCGTCCGGTATTTCTTATCATGAATAATCTGCAAAGACATGTATAGGGAAAATTTCATGTCAAAAGGGCAGTAAATAAGAATAATAAAACGAAAATAAAACTTTTCTTGTCCATTTAGCAACATTTTGTTTTTTACTCACTCTAATTTTCATATTTATAATTCTTTTCCTATAAAATTTATCACAAATATACGTACATTTCCCGATTATACACGTATAGTATCAGTATTAAAAGTACCCTGCAAAATCATTATCAAATTGTATTCTTACAAGAAGACAGTTATAGATATGCAACAATCATTTTGGACATGAGTGTACCTCCTCAAACTAACAGTTTCTGTGCCACTAGTAATCAGAACAAATGGATTCCATTTTGCATTAAATTAATATACCGGTAAACCCTTAGAGCTTGTAGGAAAATTATCCAGAAAGAAAAATAAATTCTTGACAACTGCCTTAACCCTTGCACTACCAACGAGGGGTACTTTGTGCCCACGAAAGAATGCTTTTTGTAATTATTCCTCTGATCGTTTGTTTAAAACTTTTTTAAAGAAAATGTTATTACTCAGCATGTTTAGCTAAAACGTATACGTTACGGCGGTGCAATTTCAACATTAGTGTGTGTCTCATAAGTTTACTATTTTAAGATGGTGGGCACAAAGTATCTACCGTTTGTAGGAGATGTGACTGAAATTTAGAAGTATCACTCCTAGATTGCAGTATAATAAATAGCTTGCTGTTAATCTTATCGTGTACTGTTCACTTAAGAGACCTCATCACTGCGAAATTAAAATACCGCTAATTTTACAGTAATTATGTGATATCTTCAAATAGATAAAAGATAATCGAAAAGTGGAACAAGACCTCTCTAGACAATATTATTCAGCGTGAGATACCGTTATCATGACTCTTTTATCTGCTTTCAATTTCCAGTCATTTAGAAAATTGGCATTAATTTTCGCGTTTCTAAATAACTGCAAAACTGAAAGCTACTAGATGACTCGTGATAACGGTACCTCATGCAAAATAGCATCGTCTAGGGAGGTATTGATCCACTTTTCGATTATCTTTTATCTATTTGAAGATATCACATAATTACTGTAAAATTAACGGTATTTTAATTTCGCAGTGATAGGGACTCTTAAGTTACCGTAGAGTTCTGTGAAGAGTTCCTAATTTGTTTCTTTTGCGAGATATAGTTAATCTTAACAGATAGGTACAAAATACCTCCCCCAGGAACTTATCCTAGGGGGGGGGCGATTGCTCCACCAGAAGAGGAAATTTTCTTATTTTGTATATAAATAAAACCCATCCCAGCGTTTGGAGCTCTTAAAAAAGTAGCTCTAAGTAGCAGTATTACAACCCACCGTCCTCCCTAGAAGTTCGTCCTTGATCCGCCCCCCGTACCTCCCCCTTCGGTAGTAAGCGTTACAAAAAATACCTAGGTAATGAAAAGAGTTAAAGCTTCTTGCAAGTTATCTTGCAAAATGGTATTTTCAGAAGATGAATGGATTTTGCAATAATAATAATAATAATAATAATAATAATAATAATAATAATAATAATAATAATAATAATAATAATAATAAAATGAAATGAAATCTGAGTTTTACGTCCCACGATTATGCCGGTTAGGCTAATGGAGACGGTAATAATGAGTGATGAATGAAATGGTGGAATGAAGAAAGTGGGAGGAAACGGGAGAACTCCGAGAAAACCCACGCACACGGTGTTTGCCCACCACAAAGTTCACTTGGCGGGGGCTGGGATCGAACCCGGGACCCCAAGCACCAGAGGTGAACGCTCTACCACTGAGCCACCGCGGCCCCATTAATAATAATAATAATAATAATAATAATAATAATAATAATAATAATAATAATAATAATAATAATAATAATAATAATAATAATAATAATAATAATAATAATAATAATAATGAAATGCAGTCTTATAAATGGTAAAATTTGTCGTCGTTAGATAGACAGGATATCGTTAAGTAAACACACACATAAATGTGGTGTGTGTGTTGTTTCACATGTATATTGAGGTGGTTGTTTTTACGCACTCGAAACGTGCCAAAACAAAAAGAGGTTTGTGGAAGTAGAGTACTTATAAAAAAGGAAACATAGATCGGAAATGAAAGGACGATAACCTGAGAACTAATCAACGCTGTTTGAACTTTCAAGCGCTGCTGCTTACAATGGTTTCAGAGTCGCCCGTAAATCAAATTTTTATGGAAATGGAACCGAGACGAGAGCGTTTTGACTTTCTCACTTCTTTTATTAGATCATGATTTTTTCTTTGCTTTTTTTAAAAGAAGTTTATTTCTTTCTCACTACCTAGACACATCTGTGTACATGCAGAAAAAGGTTAAAGTTGAAAGGCTTACCACTTCTATTACTTACAGATCAGGCAGTTTCAAAGTAACTTTATATTTGACTTCTAGTATCCTAGTTGATATGTGACCAGACATACTTACCGGTAGGAGGGTAACATATAGCTCAGGATAAGTGAGTAAGTATATTCAAGAATAAAGATGTAACGATTAGGCAGATTCAAAGTAATTGTTTGGCACCTATTATCCTAGTTGATATGTAGCCAGACATACTCACCGGCAAGAGAGCAACATATAGCTTAGGATAAGTGAGTGAATATATTCAAGAATAATGATTTAACGATCAGGCAGATTCAAAGTAACGTTATATTTTATACCTATTATCCTAGTTGATATGTGACCAGACATACTTACCGGTAGGAGGGCAACATATAGCTCAGGATACGTGAATAAGCCTGTATCCGAGAACAAAGATATGGATGGCTATTTATTTATAGTATTTCAGCTATAGCTGGAAGGTTATTAATAATGCCGAAGCATCTATCTACCATCTGGGTGGACCGCATTCGATTCTCGGTCCGGTCGGCTATTTTTTTCGTTATACCCTCGTTCGAATATGGTTTTTATTTAAAATGGTTATCTAGGACAACTTGAGGGCGAAGCGTGGTGGTGACTTTCACCTCCATGAGTATCGAACTGAAGAAAGTTCGAAAGCTCAAACCTATACCTTCACATACCGACCTTTTTACCTTCATGGTCTGTCCCGGAAGACGAGCGATCTTTAATTCACAAGTAGGATTCGCCCAGAGTCTCTAATAAAAATATCATTCAATCATTTGTCTGATGAGACTGAGGAAAATACTAGAAAAGTTACGTAATTCAGCAGAAGCATCCAAACACCAAACCTCCTGATTTCGAACATTAATCATATCTATGTCTGTTCTTTACGAAATTATACTAAATTCCCACTCCTAGCCACGAAGTTCAATGACCTGCCAGATAGTGCACGTTCAACCAGACGATATGTGGTCAGCACATCAATTCCCAATATGATACTATTATTTGTGCCTTTCAAGGTCAGAAACTTTCTTTTTGGTCTACAATGCCCCGTCAACATTGCAAATATGCAACCACACTGGGAATTCAAACATCATCAAATCCACACCCACTATTTATTGGATTACAAGTCAGCACTGTTTTTAATTTATTAATTTAATTTCCCATTTAGTCAGTTGCAAGCTTCTTGACAGCTATAGTAACTAAGGACCACTCCGGGTAGTGAGTTCCTTATCCGAGTACTCAGCGAATACGAATAGCATTTCAAGAATAATTCTTGTTTGCAATCTGAAATGTTTCAAGGTCATTGGGTTTGGTAAATATGGACCTAGGCTCGAATTCCAGAAGGGGCATAATTAAGGAATTTGGGTTACCAAACTCTTTTATATACATGTTTACTTTGTCTGTCCAGGAGGCAAAAAATGTGTGTCCGTTTACCCGACAAACAAATAAAATGTCCAAAGCTACTTGATAGATCACCATAAACTTTGGTCGAGACACAGAGGATCCAACGTTAGGGATAGATTTTGTTGATTAGGGGGAGGGGGCGATCTATTCACCGAAAGTGACAGAAATCAACCATTTCCGGTTTTAAAGTTGATCACTATAGAGCAAAAACGGTAAAATAGATAGCGAGAAGCTGTTTCCTGAAATCTATTAAGTGTCTCAAGAAGACATCCCTAACTCTACTAAAAATAGAAGTAGGTCTAATAGAAAAGCCACTACAACTTCCGGTTTCAATATTCATCTACATACGTAGAACAAACACAACCAAATACTGAGAAGTGATTTTTAACCGATTTTGCGTTCTAAAAGTAGGTATCATCTTCTCTCTTCACTCCTTATTCAAACCGGAAGTGGCAAAATAAACCACTTCCGGTTTTAACATTGATTGCTGTAGTCATCACCGCAATAGATAGCGAGAAACGGCTTTCTTGCAATCAATTAACCTTCGCAATAACACGTTTTATCTCCATCCTTTACTCTCTACTAAAACCGGAATTGATAGAAATTCCCTACAACTTCCGGTTTCAATATTCATCTTCGTAGAACAAAAATGATAAAAGACATCGAAAAGAGTTTTTTTTTTTTTAATCGATTTAGCGTACTACTAAGAATAAGTAACATTTCTCTTAACTATCTATTTAAATCAGAAGTGGGAGAAATCAACCAATTCCGGTTTTTATATTGATCGTTATAGAGTAAATGTGGATCAGCTGCACCCACTGTGGGGCCGCCTATGAACCAACCATATACTACCAACGAACGTAATACGAAGTTATTTTTCTAGTAATACGTATAATCCTGATAAGATGTTAAACCAACTCCCTACATGTACCATTTACAAATTGTATTAATCTTCCATTTGCATATTTTAAAATGTCTTGCTTCGTCCAACTTTCGTTTAAAAAAAAAAAAGACCGGGTAACCCTAGTAGTATTGAATAAATGTTATGCTATACCCAAATAGATGTTAAGTAATTATTAAGTGCTGCCACCTATATTTTCAGAAAGAATAATAAAACTAGATTTGTTTTTATAACAAAAGAAGGAGTAAATACGAAGTATAAAGTTAAATCAATCATTTTATCTCCTAAACAAGTAAAGCTTTATTAGCAAAATGTAAAACTGTATATCGAGTTACAATGTTTTTTCGGTGGGGTGTCCGGACCCAGTAGACACTCCCTGAATTATCTAATGAACTAATTCTTGTGTGCAGCTTTTTGAAGCTATAAAGAACTTTCTTTCGTTATTTTGTAACAAAAATAAATAAATAAAATTTGACAGATATCCTTTCCTTCAGCAGTAGCCACTGCTTACATTGTGGATGTTCTTTAGCATGTACTACATTGCCTGTCTGCCTGAATGTTTTACTCAATAATAGGTTACATCTACTTCTTTTTAAGTTTTACGTCTCGTGATTATGCCGGCTAGGCTAAAGGAGATGGTGGTGATTAGAAATCGATGAAAATGGCGGAATGAAGAAGGTGGGAGGAAACGGGAGAACGCCGAGAAAATCCACGCACATGGTGTTTGTCCACCACAAACAGTGCGAGCTGGGATCAAAGCAAGGACCTTATGCACCAGAGGTGACCGCTCTACCATAATAGTTTCTAGTCCATTTACGTGAACACAATAAGCTCTGCCAATTTCTCACTGCAGCTAATTTCTAACTCTGTGTATCATGAAATTTAATCAACCCGAAGTTAGCATTGCTATTATGAATTACAAAGCGAAATAAAATAACACATTTTGTGTCCTATAGGCTTGAACAGACGGGGAGAGGATACATGTTGGATCAGTGGTAGAGGGTTATTGTTGGTGCGTAGGGTCCATGATTCGATCCCCGACCAGGTAAGTTTGTGGCGGACAATATTGTCCGTGTATTTTCTCAGGGTACTCCCGTTAGCTCCCACATTCTCATTCCACCAATATTTCCCTAATTAATCACTTGCCGCAATCATCTGTGTTCCTTAGCCTAACGGTCACATTACTAGGATCGAACCTCTGTAGCTCCGCCTTTTCCCACCACATCATGAATTTCGATTGTAGCTGTGATTTGGTAGTATTAATTTCTCTTCCCAAAACATGGTATGTTTTGAAAAATCCTGTACATATTTGAGGCGGAAGTTTCTTTTTTTTAATGTATTTTCAAACGCTATCAACCATAAACGGAAGTCTATTATCTAAGATTCCACAAAAATTCCTACCATTTCAGTTAGTTATCTTCCGTCTCTAGGTTTAACAATGTCCTTCTTAAAGCTTTATTCAACTTTGGATTTGTTCTTACTAAACTATTCTGCTGAGTACAATACACTTTTCAAATTCCCAACTAGTCAAGAGCTTGAAGGAATACCCAAATCAATCAACAGTTTTCACGCACGACGTTCGTTCGGGGTTGGTTTCTTCTGGTTCTTTCTGAATCTCTCAGAAAGGAGACTTCACTTTACAACAGCATCGGTAAGACCTAAAGAAGGAAAGCCGAGAAAAGCTATCTCTACCCCACAAAACTTCTTTTCTTTATTTCTTTGAAGAAGTAACTATGGTTCCTCTTATATTTTCAAAGAAGAACCAGGTTTTCTTCTTATGTAGCTGATGTACCTGGCTGGTACTTCAAACAAATAGTTGTTTGCGCTGCCTTCTCTTCAAAAGAGAACCTTCTTTCTTGAGCAGAGCGCATGACTCATCTATTCTGTGTGAATATTTTCAGCGATTCAAACTCTTTTGAATCAGGTCATACGGTTTCTTCAATTCAATAGGTGTGTGCCAAGAAGACTGTAACTATCAAGGAAACAAAACATTACTTGTATTCTATAGGACAGCAGACACGATGAAAAATGATGATGAAATGTGCTTTGAATTTTTCTTCTCAAAGTTGTACCTATAAAAATCCAGCAGAAGTATGGTTGACCTTATTCTCGTTGTGGTTGGAATATTTATGATTCGACTCTTCATACATCAGATGGGCTTAAACTTGTGAGCCAGCGCTCGCGAATTTAGGCTCGGGGTTAATAACTAAGCGGAGCGCAAATGTGCCTGAGCTCTATTGAAGGAAGCGAATCCGAACGCGTTAATGAGCGTAATCCCTCTGAAGTTAGTGAGCGTGACTCCAATTGAGTGTGCGCAAGCGCTATTTAGGTCAGCGCACAGATGGCATGGGTCAATGAAAACTTGGCCCATGACCCACTCCGACCCGCCACCCATAATGATCCCTCACCAAAACCCATCATCATCAACTCTGACCCATGATCCACGCCCTCCTCTGAACTGAATAAAGAGTTTACTTGTAATAAAACAAGGCTGTGAAATTATCACTAATCGGAGTTTGAATTTTACGACATAAAATGGTAAAGTGTTTGTCATGGGCAAATTTACGATGAATTTCAATTTAATTATCATATACAATTATTTCCTTGTTGAATTACAAATGCTTTTCAGTGGAATTCTCAAATCAAGGTAAAGTAGGCGAACGTAAAGGAAAAAAAATTGACTGTGTCTCGAAAGCCAAGTAGTAAGTCCTATTGCTATTATTACATCACAATTACCAATATCCAAAAGTGCCTGAAGTTCTTTTTACACTTAGATATAATCAACTCAAGTAAGTAAATAGAAACAAATGGAAAGGGAAGAAAAATGGAGACCTTGAAAGCAAAACGTAGACATATTCACAAGTGTTCAGAAGATGCTGTCTTATCCAATACACTGAGCAGTGTGCATCGGTGATCAGAATGGGTCACTGGGTCAGAGTGGGTCTCGAAACAGTGGATCATGTCCTGTTGACCCACGACCCACTGACCCACTCACAAATCTTGACTCACTTGACCCACTAGACCTACTGGCCCACTCCATCTCCGGATCAGCGAGCTCCCCTAAGGATAGTGAGCCTGAGCTCAAATGAACGCGAGTCTCAACAAAATAAATGAGCACGAGACCCATTCACGAATATGAGCTCGATCTTGAACGAGCCTAATACAAGATGATCATGTATGGAACGCACTCAAACTATCGTCATGTTTGACGTTCAATCGTCAGTAAAACGAGTGTATTTACTTCAAACTTTTTATCGTCAGTAACAATAGAAATGATATATAAATTTTATTGCATTTGCTTTGACAATGAAAGAGGATATTTGTCTGCAAGTCACCGAAATTACAATTAACATGGATTAATTTGCCAAGAAGTTCCTCATGTTTTACCCAGACATGAAAATCCTCCCTCCACCCTGCATTTTTGAAGATAAAGCTTTAGCGTGTAGGCGATGAATATAGTCTCCCCATAAAGCATTATATTTGCCCCCGAAATCTAGGAGACTCAACAAACACTGCCCCTAAGTAAGAGAACTAGAGTATAATATTTTATTGATGAGTTTATGTGTCTGTCTTTTTCTTTAAGCAATCTATTGTGCGGTTAACGAAAGCTGACGTCTGGCAGTCGGAAAGACTATGTGGCGCGTTGGAGGCGTATTTGCAAACGCTTTGTAATATTAGAGACAATAGCTCTGATGACAAAGTTAGAACGTTAACAGGTCATAATTCTGTAATCCGATAGCAACAACGCGGTCAGTGATCTTGATTATCTAGAAACAGCGAGAATAAATTCTGCAGTGATAGGCAGTGTTCCTCGTTTTATTTACAGCACCTGCAGCTATCTACCAGATTTAAGCTTTCTTTAATCTCACAATAATTCCTATCAGAAGAATTATTTCATCATTTACAGCTTTCACAGCTGGTTCAGTGGGTAGTGTGTGGCTTTTTATACACGTGGTACCGGGTTCGATTCCCAGTGGAAAAGAATCGAACACATTACAGTAGTTAGGATTCTACCGTAATCGTAATTTATTTTAGAACATGAAGGGCGTTTAGGCAAATCCGTGGGGGGTTTTGATCTTGTAAGTATGTCTTGAACTGATTTTGTGTTTGTCAACCTCAAAGTGCGGCTTTCTTCTTCTTCCAAGGTGTCACTTCAAAAAATAACTTTAAGCACGGAACAATTTCATAAGTCGGTCATTATGAAACCAACAGAATAGAAACAGCTCATTAGTGACTGAGGTTGCTGATCAATAGTGGTAAGTTTGATTAATAGTGGTAAGTTGGCCGCTTATGTCGGACTATGCGATATTTAGATATATCGATCGACCGATATTTTCAAACATCTAAATAGATTTTTCTGATCAATATTTTTAGTTTTAGATATTTTGATATATTTCGATATATCGAAGGAGTTTCAAATATTTCGATATATGGAAAAAGTTAGAATATTTTTCGATATTTGGATGTTTCAATATATTGATCAAGTTTCGATATTTCAATATATCGGACAAGTTTCGATATTTCGATGCTTCAATATGTCGATCAAATTTCGATATTTTTACGATATCGATTTTCGATGTTCAAATCCGGACATTGCACAGACCTACGTTCAAGTTGTTCGACTGTTCGTTGTTGAATTAACGGTGGTCAACATAAAATCGACAATAATTGTAACTAAAATATCATAAATTTGACCACTTTTTTTTTAACTTGACCGGTATAAAGTTGACCACGTACGTATTTTGACAATCAGTGTCTTCCTGTATAGAGTCACTGGAGGGGATTTCACTTTTTTTTTTTTTTTTTTTAGATTTTCTGTTATTATAGCCAGTACAAGAGAACATGTGCAAAGAAAAATACGCCAAATGAAAAATATGTCTTTTAATATTATTGCCTGAAAGTTACAGAATTGTATGTGCTCTAACACGTGAGTTATTCACTAAATTACACAAGCGGTTGAAACTGAGCAAACCACCCCAGCATGTGGGGAGATGCCCACATGATGGGGGTTAAATGCCAACTATACTTCACAGAGATATGACAATTTATGAAAGCATAATTAAGTACCACTACTATGTTCAAAAGACATAAAATTATTCACAGACACTTTGAGGCTAACATTATAGTTATAGTCTCTAACCTATGTTAATAACAAAATGTCACTTGAAAGTCAACATTTTGAAAAATTAGGTGACCTTTCAAAATTATTACTGACTATACTATAATAGATATTTCACATATATACATCACATGTCACTATTACTTTGTTTTTGGAAATAAAATTACATTTTGGACACATGTGGAAGCAATACAATTGCACGTTTCATATAACCACATCTTACAACAAACACATTGTATCCAGTCACGTTTGGGATCTTTCTTATCATAGAAGTATCCACCATAAATTGCACAGTAATTGTCTTCATCCGTATCACACATCACATCGAAGATCAAGTCATCAGAGACTTCACTTGGAGCCTTCCTTATTGCCAGGTCTTACGTTGGTGGACATATCCCCCGACTGGGCATCCCCCCCCCTCCAGTGAACCTATTTTAAATGATTAGCGCTGTCTGTGAAAGTGATGCACTATCAAATCCTGTTGAGATATGTTGCACACGAGAACAGAAATTTCTCGTCTAGAAAACGAGACAAAAAGTATCTTTCTAAACTCGAGACGAGACCAGAAACATGACAATGCTCGTGTCGTTTTCGAGACGAGATGATAAACTTCACCCAAGTCTTAGATCTCTAACACTAATCTAGTGTTACATGACTCATAGTATAAAAACTATAAATTGATAAAGTAATTGTACGAACACAATGAAGATCATTTTATCAACGTTTTAAGATATGCAAGTTATTACAGTGTATTCCAATAATAAATATAATTTAAATGTTGTTATATCGTACTCTACTTGGACCTCCCGTGACAAGGAAGGATTTTAATAGCTTCTAGATGAAATTAAGAGAAAAATCATGGTGTAAATTTTGTACATAATTTTACAAAATGATACGATAAATATCGAGGCCAGATTTAAAAAAAAAAAAAAAAAGCTTTTCAAGATTCGAGAGAAGACGGAACTTACAAGGAAACGGAAGTCACCACCTTTTACCATTATCATCAATCTCATAATCATCGTCTTTGCCTCTGTGCATAGTCGAGGGTCGTTAAATCAGTAAATAAATCAAGTTTCGTGACGTTCTTAATTCTATCCCATTCCGTACATTTAGAATGAACACATGAAACATTTGACGAGTATCTGACTACTATCCCTTTCATAAAGATAGGCCCCTGACTTCGCGGTGCTGCCGTGACGTCCAGTCAAAACTTATATTGCATTGTCGTACCTCGTTGGAATTGCTGGAATGTTGTCTTTTTAATACTTAAGATATAAAAATTTTCTTTGTACAATGTAGTGAGAAAAAAATAAAAATTAATGAAAAAGTGCGTATTTTTTCGTACTTTTTTGGTAGATCAATGTTTATAGAGCTATATCTCAGAAAAGAGATCACGTGAAATAATTTCCTGTGTACAATATGTAGATGCATCCATTAACTGTAAGTTGTGAAAAGTTCAATTTTCATCACTTGATATTTTTTGTGTAATTAAAACAAATGTGCGAAGCTCTGATCTCCTTTACCATGGTAGGTAGAGAAACGTACAAAATACTGTTCGAAAATTTGGAAGTCTAGTGTTCCAAATATTTGGAACTATTAACAAAAAAGGGTTTAGTTGGTAGAGTATTTATTTTTTAAAAAAATATGTTTACTTCAACATGTTCTCTGCGTTAAGCGGTGAGCCATGTTGCAACCCAATCTTTAAATTCCCCGCGCTTATATGAAGAAACAGCATACAGTAAATGGAAGTGCGGCAACGCTGTCGTGCAGTGTTGTCGCGTTCAGGAAGCTTGTAGCGCGAAGCCTACTTCATAAGAATGTAATAGGAAAAAGTATTTATTATAACCTTTCACAACATCATAAAAACATTAATGCATGTACACTCATGTCTAAAATTATTGTCGCATGTCTATAAATATGTTATTGTAGGAATATAATTTGATAACGAATTCGCCTGATATTTCTTATAATGTTAGTATGTGTATAATCGGCAAAGACATGTAGGCTATGTGGAAAATTTCATGTCAAAAGAGCAGTAAATAAGAACAATAAAACGAAACTAAAATTTTCTTATCCATTTAGCAACATTTTGTTTTACTCATGCTAATTTTCGTATTCCTTTCCTATGAAATTTACCACAAATATACATTTCCCGACTCTACATATAGTATCAGTATTAAAAGTACCCTGCAAAATCATTATCAAATTATATTCTTACAAGAAGACAGTTATAGATATGCGACAATAATTTTGGACATGAGTGTACACATCTCAATGTAATCGAAATAAAACGTTGAAGTAACACATCCAAAAACTCATCTCTTAATCTATTTACTTCCTTCACTTTCGCCATGACTTTGTTGACTCATCGCTGCTCCTGCTATCTTCCCTAATATTTATAAACAATTGCTCCATTTCTACCTCAAGATCTATCAGTATACATACTCTCCAGCTTACGAACATGTTAATGGTTAAAAAGAAATGTGCCTTGGCAATCACGTGTTCACCCAAGTTCTGCGATCAATTCCCTTGCCGAATGTACAGTAACACAGAATGGGTTCTTTGTTTTCTTTCAACGAAAGAAAACAATGCAATGAGTAGGTGACGAGGGCTGTATTTGCGTCTAATCACGTCGCACTGATTAAGTCTTCAATACTTCCCTTCGGTTCGTAGGCGTCAAAAACTTACACACGCATTCATATCATATGGGTTCATTGCAATGAGACGGACGAATGGGCATTTATATTTTCGTGAGTATATCTTGTGCTTTTTGATTTAAAAAAAAAAAAGAAAAAGTGGATATTCCTTCAGGAGCGGCGGTATTACAAAAAGAAGAGGCAAAATGTTTAGCGATAATGAAATTGCAGAACTGATGAATGACTCTGACTCAGACGGTTATGAGTTAGTAATTAATAGTAAGGACATTGATTATTCTGTGCTCAGTGGCGTATCCGGGAGTGAACAAGATAGTAACTCTGTTTCAAGTAAACCTGAGGCTGCACCGAAAAAAAAAACGCGTCATTCCTATTCAAAGGCAGATTCTAATGTAGCTTGGAGCTCTTAGATCTGAAAACAGATTTTCTGTGAAGTGTAAACTCAATATTACATATCAACTAAGGTTGTATCATATAATAAACTTTGTGCGTGTTTTTGTTTCTGTGCAAGTGTATTTTGTACTGCGTGCAATAAGTGAAGAACTGACAAAAATCAACAAATTTTCGAGGACCATCACATGCAAATCCAAACAAGATGAGAGTTCGCTTTTCTAATTTTGAACACTTGGTACGTTTACTGTATATCCTGTTATTGGTTTATTTAAGAAATTGGTTTAAAATCTGTGGAGACATTACATTTTTAAAATATCTCTAAAAAGTGACGGACAGTGCGTAACAAGTTTAAATACCCGTGCGGCTGAGAGTGTATACGCGTCAGGAAAATGTGGCAACGTAGCACTCCGTATAAACTGCGATAGCGAAGGGCGCAAAGCAGAAATAATCATAATGTCATATTTGTGATTGTTTATCTTTTAAAACAAGTCAAAACAGTTTGGTTGAAAAAGCTACTTTAAGATCTTTCTAAAAGTTTTTTTCAGATTGTTAATACACCGCCGCAATTCAGAGATAATGATGTCTCACTTTTTGCTGAATAACAAGAAAATTACTACGTGTTGAGTAATGAAATTTTCAGAACTTGCAGGTAATATATGCATCTACATATCTTGCACAGGAAATTATTTCATGTTAACTCCTTTCCGAGATATAGTCCTACAAACATTGATTTACCAAAAAAATACGAAAAAATACGCACTTTTTCATTAATTTCTATTTTTTTTCTCATTATACAGTACAAAGAAAATTTATATGTCTTAAGTATTGAAAAGACAACATTCCAACAATTCCAACGAGGTACGACAATGCAGTATAAGTTTTGACTGGACGTCACAGCAGCACCTCAAAGTCAGGGGCCTATCTTTATGAAATGGATAGTAGTCATGTAATTAAGTAACCAGGGCGAGCCCTAGGCAATTTGCTGCCCGTGCAGTGACATCATTTACCATCCCCTGCTCCAGAAAGAACAAATCCACCCCATCATGAACAACGAAGGGGAGAGAAAAAGTGCACTCGCATTCAGAAAGACCTAAACACTGCAAAGACATCTTGTTCTGTCTGTCTTTTTTCTTAAATAATAATCTATTGTGTTAATGAAAGATAAAGCAAACACATCTGCAGAGGAAAGATGCTAATCCTTTTTATAGAATTCAATATCGAGCTTCAATCTCATTATATCAGGTTGCAATTCCAGTGCAACTAGCTCTTTTATCTTTATTTCTTGATTTTCCTTCTACATCTGTTAAAAAATTTTTTAAACAAACTTGTTTTCACCTTCAATGATAAGGAACTTGTTTGTGACAAAGACAAGACTAGTTTTCATATCAACGTTGTGATAACTAACTAAATGGAACAGGTGTTCGCTACTGTTCGAGAATTGAGTTCTTGTATTGAACAACAATCAAACAATTCCTACTACGATCTGTTTGACCATTGTGCTTTAGCACTGTCCATGTGACCTTAAAAATAATGCGACCTAAACGTCATATATGAATGAAGCTTTCATATAGAAGGTCAGATTAGCAAATTTAACTATAAAAAGTACCATTTTTATGAAGTCTGTTTCCAACAAGATATGTCTATCTTAAATAATATAGTTATGGCAGATTTTGCCGTCCCGTGCGAATGCACGGGTTGCACATATGGTAGATCAGATCCTATAAGTAACTATTTACTATTATTGTTATTATTATTATTATTATTATTATTATTATTATTATTATTATTATTATTATTATTATTATTAAAAAGATTGAAAGGTTCTGTAAGTACATACATTTAGACTTACTGTAGTATTAAGCAAGTGAAAATTTTATGAGATGTGACTGATAGTTTTAAGCAATGATGGTTTAGAAACATTAAGCTAAAATGTATATTTTAAGACTGCTGTTATTAGCTTTTCGTTGTTTTAGATAGATAGAGAGCCTGACAATTTTCACAGCGTTGACAAGGAATTATTTCTGCTTAATTGACTTTTTATCTACATTGTGTTTTACATTGGTGCTCCTCTTTTGACTAACAACAAAAAACCAGATCCAAATTGAAAATGACTCTTAACCTCTTAAACCATCTGACCGATCTCGATCAAATTTTTGATGTAGATGCAGTTCTGGCCTGGGAGCGTTTTAAGATATTCACTTTGATTGTAGAACTTAGGGGAGGGGAGGTGGGAGAATTATAATAAAAAAATAAATAAAACTTAATAACTCTTGAACCAAACGACCAATCTTGATCAAATTTTCAACATAGATGACGTTCGTGCCTGGGATGGATTTTACCATTTCACTTTGACGGAATAACGAAGGTGATGAGGCAGGCCCATATCCAGGGTGATCTAGGGGGGCCGGCCTCCCCTAGATTTTTGTTGATCCCCCCTAAAATTTTCACGGTATGCTTGCAAATGAACTATAATATAGTGATGGGGAGGAGGAGGAGATATACAAAAATCAATAAATATAAAAATAAAAGTGACGATATTCATGAGTTACTAACTCTTGAACCACCCGATCGACCTCAATCAAATTTTCAACATAGATGAAGTTCGAACCTGGGAAGTTTTTTTTTTTTTTTTACTTCATTTCGATGGTAGAACTTAGGGGGGGGGGGTGAGGAGGATAAATATATGAAAATGAATAAAACTTAATAACTCTTGAACCACCCGACCGATCTCGATCAAACTTTCAACATAGATAAGGTTCGGACCTGGGATGTTTTTATTATTTTACTTTGACGACACAATGTAGGGAAGAAAAAAAATAAATAAAAGTAACTATCTTTATGACTTCATCACGCTTAAACCACCGAACCGATCTTAATCAAATTATCAACATAGACCTAGTGTGTGTGTGTGTTTGTGTTTGTGTGTGTGTTTGTGTTTGTGTGTGTGTGTGTGTGTGTTTGTGTGTGTGTTGTTTGTGTGTGTGTGTGTGTGTGTTTATCATATCCATTTGACGGTAGAACTTAGGATAGGAGGGGAGGGGATATATATATATATATATATATATATATATATATATATATATATATATATATATATATATATATATATATATATATATATATATATAACTTATAACTCTTGTACAGCGGGGGACACTATAAATGGTACAGCCATATGGAGATTTACGGCTAAGGTGTACCATTTAGAAGTGTCCCCCGCTGTACCACCCAATCGATCTCGACATGAAATCCAGGCCTGGGATATGCCGTGCCCCGCAACATGGGGAAGGCAGAGGGAATACATGAAAATAATCTAAAATGACCATTATCAAAGAGCGCTTTAGTAATAGTAAAAACGGAACATAGCCTATTACTATTTTTACTTAATTTAACCCAGCGAAATCGGGGTGCGTCTTAGATTCGAGGACGTCTTAAATTCGAGTAATTATCGAGAAATTCTTAATTAAAGATATTATTAACGTGTTATTTAAACTACTTTGCTAGCCATAACTATTTTTAATTTTGTATCACATTCAATCATTCAGACAACAAAAATGGACGTGCGGGTTCGCTAATTACTATTATTATCCATCGTTATGTACTGCTCCGATACCACATAAAGTGCTGTATTTTTGCCAACAAGCTGTTGGAGGCATTGATATAAAGATTTTTCTTCTTCTTCTTCTTCTTCTTCTTCTTCTTATTATTATTATTATTATTATTATTATTATTATTATTATTATTATTATTATTATTATTATTATTATTATTATTATTATTTATTGATTAAACCTCGTATTAAAGAAAAGAAAAGAAAGAAAGCAAAACAAAACTCTCAGATATGACGCACGCTTGTCTGATAAGACACTTGCGGTTACGACAAACCAGCAGAAGTCGGTGCTCAGTAGCTTCCAGAAACACTTCCGAGAATTTTGTACGAAAAAGGAAGCAGATGCAGTATTTACACAGAAAAAAATATATATATACACTATATCTTATAAATCATTTACCATTTAGAATTTTAAGCCTATAATATGACTTCCACCGTAATTAACAATGCAAAGATGTTAATTTGCCTCCAAAAAATATATATTATTATTTTATTTTTTTTATTCCACGTCCTAGCTGAAAAGAATACACGATTTATCAAGTTCCTTCTGACATATTCACGTATTTAACCGTGCGTAGCTTCACCTAACACTTGCAGCAACGTATCAACAATTACTATAAAATGTAAGTATGATGTATAACAAGTATTATATCAATGCCTGGATCAAACAGAAGAATTTAAGCAAGACTGCGCTCGTATTAGCACTCAATAGTATGTATGTATGTAAGCATGTACGCATATGCGTTTCACCCTGCGTGCGTGCTTTCGTAGTGAGAAATGATTTTCTCATTTGATTCCAGGTATAAATTGTATATTATTATACACTTCTGTGAACCATACCTAAGCATGCATTTAACGCTCATTAAATGCGTGAGTATTACTTATGCATATATTCATGTCATAATTTACATGTATGTGTGTGATTCATTTTTTTCTTTCGTAACCCTTTCCTGGGACACCATAACAGATCATGTTTACGTCTAGTTAGTTACGTTTCATTTTCTTTCCAAAAAAGAGGGCATTGACTTTTTTTTTAAAGAGAGTTACGTGATTTAAGGTACTTTGTTTACGAGAAATATATTTTACCACTGAGGATAAGATTATTTAGTAAAATTCTTAAAGCATGACAACTGATGCCACCATATTGTTTTGCCAACTAATGAAAAAAGATGACTCAGCTAAAATTGAAACTTATAATATTTACCTTAGTTCGCTTTTCGATTTTTTTTTCTTTAGCAGTGTAATAGATTTTTTCCGTGCAGATTAAGAATATGGGAGCCATTTATTGAAAAATGTGCTAAGCCTTAACTATATTTGGGATTTAGTGGATCCCAGCCACCAGTGGCGGCGTAAGGCAAACTGGGGCCCGGGGCCAGTGAAGTAGATCGGGGCCCCTTTTCGAACAATCGTGATTTATACACTTCTATTTTTGACATTCATTTATATAATCATTCTTTGTGTTTCCTCCTCCCCCTTTCTCGTTGGTGTGTGTGTTGAGATCATTTAAACCCCTATCTGCATGATTTTTTTCTTTTAGTGAAAAAAATAATCAGTATTGGAAATCCTCATATGGGAACTTGAAAAATGAATTAAAACTTGAATTTTAGATTTTTTACTTAATTCCGACGAGAAATAAGTAAGTGCCATATATGACACAACTCACAAAGAACATGCCAGATGACACCAAAATATCTTATTCATACACGTCAATATCTCAGACAGCAGATAAAAGGGACTGACTTCATCGAGGGAGTCGAGGGACTCGAGGGAGTAAAAATAATTACTAGAGGGAGTCGAGGGAGTATAAAAATATTCACTCGAGGGAGTAAAAATATTCACTCGAGGGAGTCGAGGGAGTAAAAATATTCACTCGATGGAGTAAAAATATTCACTCAAGGGAGTCCAGGGAGTAAAAATATTCACTCGAGGGAGTCAAAATATACACTCGAAGGAGTCGAGGGAGTAAAAATATTCACTCGAGGGAGTCGAGCGAGTAAAATATTCACTCGAGGGAGTAGAGGGAGTAAAAATATACACTCGAAAGAGTCGAGGCAGTAAAAATATTCACTCGAGGGAGTCGAGGGAGAAAAAATTTTCACGCGAGGGAGTAAAAATATTCACTCGAGGGAGTCGAGGGAGTAAAAATATTCACTCGAGGGAGTCGAGGGAGTAAAAATTTTCACTCTAGGGAGTCGAGGGAGTAAAAATATTCACTCTAGGGAGTCGAGGGAGTAAAAATTTTCACTCGACGGAGTAAAAATATTCACTCGAGGGAGTCCAGGGAGTAAAAATACTCACTCGAGGGAGTAAAAATATACACTCGAGGGAGTCCAGGGAGTAAAAATATTCACTCGAGGGAGTAAAAATATACACTCGAGGGAGTCGAGGGAGTAAAAATATTCACTCGAGGGAGTCGAGGGAGTAAAAATATTCACTCGAGGGAGTCGAGGGAGTAAAAATATTCACTCGAGGGAGTCGAGGGAGTAAAAATATTCACTCTAGGGAGTCGACGGAGTAAAAATTTTCACTCGAGGGAGTAAAAATATACACTCGAGGGAGTCGGGGGAGTAAAAATATTCACTCGAGGGAGTCGAGGGAGTAAAAATATTCACTCGAGGGAGTAAAAATATTCACTCTAGGGAGTCGAGGGAGTAAAAATTTTCACTCGACGGAGTAAAAATATTCACTCGAGGGAGTCCAGGGAGTAAAAATATTCACTCGAGGGAGTCAAAATATACACTCGAGGGAGTCGAGGGAGTAAAAATATTCACTAGAGGGAGTCGAGGGAATAAAAATATTCACTCGAGGGAGTAAAAATATTCACTCGAGGGAGTCGAGGGAGTAAAAATATATACTTGAGGGAGTCGAGGAAGTAAAAATATTCACTCGAGGGAGTCGAGGGAGTAAAAATATTCACTCGAGGGAGTCGAGGGAGTCGAGGGAGTAAAAATAATTACTAGAGGGAGTCGAGGGAGTAAAAATATTCACTCGAGGGAGTAAAAATATTCACTCTAGGGAGTCGAGGGATTAAAAATTTTCACTCGAGGGAGTAAAAATATACACTCGAGGGAGTCGAGGGAGTAAAAATATTCACTCGAGGGAGTCGAGGGAGTAAAAATATTCACTCGAGGGAGTAAAAATATTCACTCAAGGGAGTCGAAGGAGTAAAAATTTTTGGTCAAGGGAGTCGAGGGAGTAAAAATATTCACTCGAGGGAGTAAAAATATTCACTCGAAGGAGTCGAGGTAGTAAAAATATTCACTCGAGGGACTCGCGGGAGTAAAAATATTCACTCGATGGAGTCGAGGGAGTAAAAATATTCATTCGAGTTAGTCCAGGGAGTAAAAATATTCAATCGAGGGAGTCGAGGGAGCAAAAATATTAACCCGAGTGAATATTTTTACCCCCTGGACTCTTTCGAGTGATTGCATTTACTCCTTCCATTTTCTCGAGTGAACATTTTTACTACCCAGAGTAAATATTTTTACTCCCTCTACTCCCTCGAGTGAATATTTTTACTCCCTCGCGTGAAAATTTTTTCTCCCTCGACTCCCTCGAGTAAATATTTTTACTCCCTCGGCTCCCTCGAGTGAATATTTTTACTGCCTCGACTCCCTCGAGTGTATATTTTGACTCCCTCGAGTGAATATTTTTACTCCCTCGACTCCCTTGAGTGAATATTTTTACTCCCTCGAGTGAATATTTTTACTCCCTCGACTCCCTCGAGTGAATATTTTTACTCCCTCGAGTGAATATTTTCATACTCCCTCGACTCCCTCTAGTAATTATTTTTACTCCCTCGACTCCCTCGACTCCCTCGACTCCCTCGAGTCCCTCTACTCCCTCGATGAAGTCAGTCCCCAGATAAAACAGTCATTTGATGCCTTTGATAAATCGCAAAAAAGCTAAAGTGAAAAAAGAGTATGTGCAATATATGGCACGACATGCGGTAAGGGGTTAATCGGGATATATTAAATAAATAGGGGTGACATTCAGCATCCCTGTCTGTTTTTTAATGCTTAGAACTGCCTTCAGGCTTTTATCTAAAAATAAAACTGGACCAGGACTATCATTGCATGCTTTTTTCTTTTTTATTCATTTTCAAAGGACGCGATAGAAAAGGATTAGGCATACAAATGTAACGGAAACTACATCCCACGACAGAAATAGCATAATCTGAAGAACAAATAAAACATAACATCAAAGAATCCAGAATTTATCCTACACCTATACTATCCTAGTATCAACGGATACTGTAATTAGATGGAAATTGGAAATAATCCTTCTAATAATACATTTAGAAACAAATTTGCGTACACAACTTAACAATGAGTTGATATTGAAAAAATTGCAAATAATAATATAGCCGACGCGATTTCTGAATGTAAGCTCTATGTTTTCCAGGGTTTTCTTGTTTGGTTCTCCCCTTTGGTGTTTCTCCTGTGCAATTTCTCATATGGTTAAATTTATTCATAGTTTTCCTGTCTGAATTTACGCTAAATAGGCTTCATTTGATTAGATGTTTCTTCTACAATTATTCCTATTCACTTTAACATTTGGTTTCTCTCCAGTAATCATACACAATACTTAAATACTTTTTTTAACCGACTGTCAGTAAATAATGGCTAGAATAGATTTCTCCCCTGCGTGTCTTCTTCATTTATCTTTTACTGGGTTTCTTTCCAGTCATAACGTACGATCTATTTAGTCCCACTGCTTTTGTCGAAGTAACAATGAATAGTTAAGCACTAGAATATTTCTCTCCTGCTTGTCTATTTTACTATTGTTTCCAGATTTCACACTTGTTTTATGATTATATTATTTTGTATTTAATAATTCAGTCACGTTTATGTTCTGTCATTTATGACTATTTCCATTACCACTTACTAACATACTTAGTATTTGAATATATTATATTAAAAAATCCTGAATATATTGAATAATTGGGGAGATTAAATATGTGAGCACAGAATTCTACTACGGGTTATACCATCCTAGTTTTCATTACCACCTATCACCATTCAACTGACAAATCTTGACGGCTTTCTATTACTCTTTTAGTATTTGTGTATTTTTATTGCCTTTACTTCGAACGTGTAACTACTTTCGACAGTAGTTCCACTACCATATTAGCCTATGTTCCACCAACATTCAGAATGATTCCTTCCTTGCTTTCTTAGCAGCGAAAGTTTCAACTGTATTATCAATCCAAAGTGGATGCTATTTCATTTTCGATAGAAAGAATGACCAGATTCGTGAATCTTTCTTGACTCATTTTGGAACGCAAGTACGATTTCATCAATTTCATTTTGCTGAAAGACCTTTCTTCATGATGCGACAGATACGGGCAGTGCTACCAAAATCTGAAGAGCCGTTGCCACCTTCAGTAAAATTCAAACCCCATTGAAGAGACATATTTCAGGATGCCTTGTGGGGAAAGGTCAAGTTGTTCCTTAGCTTTCTGAGCACACCTTGGTGAACATATCCTTACAATCCTGAAATAATTCTAAGCCATCCAGGTCATTCGGGTAGAACAAAGCCAGATCAGAGCAACATGCTTTTAGCCTTTCCTCGCTCTCATCCTCTAGCTGCTGTACAACGTTGGCCATAGAACACAGGAATCCAAATATGCCGTTCAGGTCATGCATCTAAGTAAACTGATCATACATTTGTTGTCTCATCTCATCTAGAATTTCATTGATAACGCGCTTCACTTCAGCCTGTGCAGTCAGGGGTTCATTCTTTGCTTCTCCAGGCATGCATCTCCTTCTCCTACTGTGTGTACCCACAGTTATGTTCCATGCCCTGCAACTTCCTTCAGCTGCGGTATTGATTTATTTCCTTGTTCAGCTCAAGTCTGCAGGTATCAATGGTGTCAACCAGGCTCTGTATCTGAATAAGAGTTTGATATAAACTCATATCCTGAGATTGAAAGCATTATTGGATCTGATCAATATATGAGAGATCTGCAGACCAGAAATATAGTAAAGCGATGAAGTTAAATGACTGGATGCATGCAAGAAGAAGACCAGTATCTCCTCTAGTATCAAGCGTTTCAGTCGAAGTGTCACGCAAATCTTCCAACAAATCAATTACTTGCTTCTGCTTTTGAACTCCATCGTCTCACTTTCCCGTTTCAGAACAATCTTTACGTGATTTTGCAGCACATTCCATCGGTGAGTAGATCTAGAGAAGAATACCAACAAACGTTCCATAGCTGCAAACAAAGTGACCTCCAGAACGTTAATGTGCGCAGCATGTAAGCCATAAGGTTTAATTAATTATTGTTACAAGGAACGAAAATGGCCAAAGGACTTATATTCCGTATCAAAGTTTGAACTTCACAATATTGACCGGCCATTGCAGCCTGATTATCACAAGACTGGACTCTGCAATCTTAATATCAAGCCTATCACTTTGAAGTTTCTTCAGTATTTCAACAGAAATACTCTCAGAAGTCTTTCCTTCTACAGAGATGAAATCAATAAATGCTTCCCGAACTTGAACAGAATCACGTTGTATGTCAACAAATCGAATGATTTTTGACAACTGTTCCACATGAGAACAATCAGGAGTTGAATTAAATATAATGCTGAAGTATTTTGAATATTTGAACATCTGTTTTCTTATTGAACATTTTCTTCACTCTAAATTTGTGGACGGAAATGTAAATTCACGCCAAAAAAAACAAGAGCAGAAATGGGGAAACCAGCTAAGCAAAATGATTTCTCTCGCTGAAAATTCGATTTAAAAAAGAAAACAGACAGAAGGAAAAAGTGAATCAGCTACTATAGCGTCTGCACCAAAGAGCTTTTAGTTAGCAACATAATGCTAGTACCCTAATGAAGCATTATACGAGGGCCATGCCGAAAGTTTTTAGCTCTGACCACAAGAAACATCGAACAAGAACAAAACATTTACAGTTTTTCAAAGTACTCTCCACGGACACGAATATACTTTTGCATTCTTTCAAACCACTTAGAAAACTGTTCATTCCACACACTTTCGTCTATATTGTCCACAGACTCCAAATAAGCACCTATCGCATTATCATCTGATGAAAAGCGACGTCCACGCCTGTGTTCCTTTACTTTGGGAAACACAAAAAAATCGCACAAGGCCAACTCCGGCAAATAGGGTGGATGTGGCAGCACTCTGACTCCTTCCTGGTTCAAAAAGTCTACAATTCTTGCAGCACTGTGGACAGTTGCATTGTCATGATGCAACAGAAGATGGTCGAGTTTTAATCTTGGATGTGGGCGTTCCATTTCTTGAACACAGTGGGAAGACAAACTGTTGAGTAACACTCAGCATTCACCGTACGCCGACTATCAAGTACAACAATCGCAATATGTCCCTTCCGTGAGAAAAAAGACGCAATCATTTTCTTTCCAACACTCTGAGATCTCTTCACTTTGTTTGGAGGATCTTCATTCTCGAAGCACCACACTTGCGACTGCTGCTTGATAAGCGGTTCATAATGATAAATCCACGTTTCCTCACCCGTGACGATGTTGTAAACATCACGACTTGCCCCTTGGTTGAATTTATTCAACATAAATTCACACCATTCCACCCTACCTCTTTTACCCTTTCCGTGAATAAATGGGGGACCCAACGAGAACACCTTTTCCTGAGATCCAAGTATTCATGCATAATTGTCTGCGCTGCTGTTGACCCAATGTTGAGAGTCGCTTCGATCTCCAGGAAAGATACATGGGGATCATCTTTCACCATTTGCCTCACAGCTTCGATGGTTTCGGGAGTCACTGTAGAGTTTGGCCGTCCGGAACGAGGTTCATCTTCAAGTGAATTATGTCCCCTTTTAAATTCTCTAAACCAATTTCCAACACTGGCTCGAGAAGAAGCAGATTCCCCGAAAGTATTCACAAAAGTTTCAAGGCACTGCTCCGCGGATAAGCCCTTCTTGTAATCGTAGAAAATCATAGCGCGAAAGTCACATCTTGCCACCTCCATGGCTAACAAGACAATGTGTCACGCGCGCTTCCTTATCTCTCTTATCTCTGACCATGTTATCACAGACTCATTGTTGCCATTGATGGCTGAAAGTCTCAAAAGATCAGAGCGTCGAATGCAATAATCAAAATGTTGCTGCGATGTTAGATTATTGCGCTGCTAAAAACTTTCGGCATGACCCTCGTATACGTTGACCCCTTCTTTCTATCCTTCTCTTGAACTTATATATGAATAAACACTGTAAATAAATAAATAAACAGTGACATTTTAGGAAGCAGGCTAGCAGACGGGGCCCCATTACTTGCATCATAAAACCTTAGAATGCAAACAACACAATATACTTTGACTTTCTTTTGTTAAATTTTAATCTACATTCAGCTTTATCCCTTAAACTTCACTGAGGTTATTGAGTGAAAGTTTTATTTTATTCATATTTTAATTCCCATACATTTTTTCTTTAATTTTCTTGGGAGCCCCAAGAAAGCGAAACGTTTGTTTTATTTCTTCATCTACATTCAGCCTTTTCCTTTAAATTTCTTTGGAGACCCCAAGGAGTATAAAGCGTTTACTTTATTTTTCCCCTATATTCAAAGCTTTTTCCTTTAAATTCCTTTCTGAGCCTCCAAGATAATGAAACTTTTATTTTATTTATTTTTAATCTACATTCACTTCTTTCTTTAAATTTCTTTGCGGGTCTCCAAGAGAGTGAGGTCCGAAGCTATAGCTTGTTTAGCTTATACGGAAGTCCGGTACTGATTAGCTATAATAGACATATTCTATTTCTGTCGTTTCATCCGTTATTTGATCTAATATTGATAGACAATTAATTGCGTTTACTTTTAGGGAAGGTGTGGATTATAAACCTTGAAAGCTATTGTACGGCTCATGCTAACAAGTTTCCTTAGTATTTTTTTTTTTACCTACTGTCGGGGGCCCCTTACCAAGTGGGGCCCGGGGCGAGGGCACCGCTCGCCCCACCCTTACGCCGCCACTGCCAGCCACTATTTTCTTGCTTATATTGACTCGGTTGCTCAAATGCTCAATAGATGGTGTTAGTAGCTCTTCTCCTACTTTCTTACGTCCAGTGTTCTCTCTACAATTGATACTTGTTTCAAGAACAAAGGAACTTGAGATACGCTGAGCCCCACCATCACGAATCACGTTAACATTTTTTTTAATCATGTATGATAAACTCTTCCTCTTCGTTACTGACGATTGCTGTATGCAGTGGTGTATTTACGATTTTGTTTCGCGGGGGGCCTTTGCCTGGAAATGTGTAAATTCTACAAGATACTTCATTTACTTTACTATAGTAAGTAAGATTTCGGGGGAAGGGCTTAAGCCCGGAAGCCCCTCTTCTAAATACGCCCCTGGCTGGATGTATTATACTCAGTGGCGTAGCACACTTTTGCGGGCCCCCCCGCAAAGTATAGAGAACGGGCCCCACTTGTAAAGCCGACACAAGTAAGGTGGAAGTTCTACTTCTTTAAAACTTTATTCATCGCAAGACCCTGGGGCCCCTATACATCGGGACCCCCGCACTGCGGGGGTTGCGGGGGCAGCTGCTACGCCACTGATTATACTAGTCTGCGAACTAATTATAAATTGCTAGGTGAAAAAAATTGTTGGACATAGATCTGAGCCTGAACCACCAACTGAAGATAATCTTGTGAGGAAGGCTCATTGCGAAATATGCCCTCGACAGCGTGTTAGAAAAAAAATATATTCCACCAACCAGAGGTAAAAGTGAGAGAGAACGCGGGGGGATGTCGTTTACCTCACTCCCAAAAAATATATATGGGGTCCAGGGGCTTCATTTCAGACTTCGCTTGGGGGGGGGGGCAAGAGTACCACCGACATAAGACTTTCACGTTTTGTACTAGTATATTAGTAGACAATTGATTAAAGTATATGTATTCCTCAAACTCTTGGGGGGGGGGACAATTGGCCCTCCTACCCTCCCTAAATGACGCCCCTGATGGGGTCCTTCTACTTCCTAAAATTTACAATGGTTAAAGATAGACGTGACGTCATGCGTCCCCCTATCTTTTCAGATTCACTTTTATCCCTGCCACCAAGTGTCACAAACTGATATGCTTGGAACATGACAAATATATGTGTACAAACTATTCGTTCCAAGTTAGGCCTACCGCTCACTGGCAACATTTTGTCGGGCAACTATCTTGTTGCTCTGGCTAAATGCATTGAGTCTTATGGGAGTCCGCTCACTGAGGCGACGGCGACAGAAAAATTGCCGAGGTACCTCCAAATAGAAAGGTAAAAAAATAAATGTTTTCTACAAGTTTTTTTCACGTAACAGTTCGTTCCGTGTGTAGCGCGTGTAAAGAAGTGTTCGCAATGGAAACTAATACATTCTTTGATTAGTGACTAGCATGTCTTTAGTGATAAAGACTATGAAAACTTAATTGAGGATATAGAGAAACGCTCAGCGTTAAAGAAGAAATATATATATATATATATATATATATATATATATATATATATATATATATATATATATATATATATATATAAAGAAGAAATTATGGAAGGAAGTGTGTTTCGCTGTTATAAGAAACTAGAATGAGCTTTCCAGCCAAGAAAAAACAACACAGGTAGGTACATTTTTCGATAATGACATATCGTTGTCATATTACACACTACTACTTTCATTAATTTCCCACAACTAGAAAAAAATACAGATAAAATTATCATTTTCAAGTTTCTTTCCATTTCAAATATATATATATAAAAAAAAACTGTACTGTATAAAAATGGCCGATTTTAAAACGTGAAGAATACGCGGGAAGAACGAAGAAGGCTAATTTTTGTTTTATGGCTATACGTAGAACATTGACAGTACAGTTACTGTACAGTGTTGTCGGATTGCCGCTTTTGTTAGTTTCGTTCTGTTAGTTATTTCCAGTCATTTTATATTTTCGTTATTCTTATCTTTTGATTCGAATAATTGTTCCCGTTCGTATTAGCTTACACAATGCTGTTATTTTTGTCACTCATTGACGTTCAGGGACGTCATTTAGGGGGGGGGCAGGAGGTGCAATTGCTCCCCACGAGTTTGAGGAATATATATACTTTAATCAATTGTCTATTAATATACTAGTACAAAACGTGAAAGTCTTATGTCGGTGGCGCTCTTGCCCCCCTCAAGTGAAGTCTGAAATAACGTCCCTGTTGAAGCTACCTTCGAAAGTTTATTTAAATTTATTTATTTAACCATTGGAATGGGTGGTAGTTTTTTTTTTTTTTTTTTTTTTTTTTAATGTCCGAGACCAGCGATTATGTGAACTGTTCCGATTGCCGATTATATAAATTGTGATATGAAATGCTCGGCAACTTTTCTGTTGCCGTCGCCAGTGAGCGAGGGTATGGCAACAAAACTGTTTTGTCTCCGTGAAGTTGCTGACTGCAGGCGACAGCGACGAGATAGTTGCGCAACTGTTTTGTCGCCAGTGAGCGGTAGGCCTTAGTGTGATATGCTAGTTTCGTCTTATTCACATGAGAGTTAAAAGTGTTGGTAGTTTAAAGAAAACACCTTGATTGATACAAATTTTTCCTTTTTTTTTTTTATCGAATTTTACCTGATAAGTTGGCTGTCCAATACCTATAACAAAGGTTATGTGATAAGATTAACTGTATTAAAGGAAGTCCCAACCACATTTGTTTTGTTCATTTTAATTTTTTTTTTACTTTTTCTTTCTTTTTTTTAATACACATAAATACAACCAGTCAACAATGGGTGCAAATTTACTACTTTCAACAGACAGAGAGACAGATAAACACACAATTACTATTGTATTGATTTATTTCTGAAGAATAAAAGAAAACTTAGGGATTCATTCACTCACCGGGATAATTTCCTTGGATTTTCACGTTTTATCGAAAAAATCCGTTTTTGTTAAATTTATCTACGAAATTTCCTTAGATTAAGGAAATTTTACTCAAACTACAAACACTGTTGTTGACTGAAATAAGTAATTCTTTTGTTATTCATTGGAGTGTATATACGAACCTTGGGAGTTTGCTGTACTCTGCCAACATACTACCATCAGTAGATTTCACCAGCACAGTTGAGGGTTAATTCACAAATGGAGAGTGATATTTAAGGAACTTGTGTTGGTGACAAGTATTAACGTAGATATATTGTTATGAAACTCATTCCATTACCAGGTTATCATATTCCACAAAGAATTCAGAAACAAAGGCAAGGTTAAGTACATAGTTGTAATATTGTATATTTAGTGAATACAGTGCTTACCTGTAGATTTGCACGAAGACGAACATATGAATTATGTATCATCATAAATACAGCATTAAAAACTGTGCTTCATCACCATAAATCGCACTGCTCCCTAGTAAAACTGAAAGAAATAGGTTTTAGCACATGTAGGTGCATTAAGTGTGAATTGGTATTGCTAGTTGACAATCCTTACGCAGACGTTAACGTTACGAGCAGATCTTAGCTTAAACGCATACTCACCTTCGCTAACGCGCCTGCTTCCTATAAAAGCACACCTCGCCATGCCCTGATCCGTAAGAGATGAAAATTGTGCGTGTAGTCACCATTAAAAGCACAGGTTAAAAACGCGTTTTCCACAGGAATAGACCTACTAGTTTTTATGGCTTATCAGTTTACAGGCATATTATAAACCTGTATGCAATTAGTGACCATAAGTCAGGAACATGGGACTATAATGTATTAGAATATTATTATTTACCATCAAGAAAAATTACATGAAAACATTTTATGAAGTAACTCCCATATTGTTAATATGAGTGGTTATTTGAATTCTAGTGTTCTTAAAAGTCCTTTGTGCTTTCTACACCCAAACATACATTTTATGAGCTCACGTTTACTTTCGACTGTATCATGACTTTGATTTGTTACAAATTCCCTCAAATTACTACTATCGTAAATTATACATTATTGAAAGAAGACAAAAGAAAAAATTTGAACATATTATTTGTGCCAGAAATCAACAATGTTACTGCCAGATGTGAACCGATTCATGCCCGTTACTTGCCAAGAGCAAAAGTCAGGCCATAGTCAGGAGTATAGGACAATGTTTTATTCGATTTTCAGTTCTTTAAAAGTAAAATGAAATGTTATTTCAATAAATTGAAGAATTACAGATAAAACTTTAGAATGCATGACAACTGAAGAAAGAACAAACATACAATTTAATTAGGGTGTTCAGAGGCACATACCACAGCTACGCACATGATACTGTTCCTTGCATTTTATCCGCTTGGATTTTATCCGCCTTGCCAGAATTTAGCTTGGATTTTGTCCGCGCCCTGTGGCCAGCCCGATTTCTTAGAGGGACAGAAATTATTATTAATAATTAATTATATTATTAATTAATCATTACTAATAATTAATTATTAATAGTAGAAATTAATAATAATAATAATAATAATAATAATAATAATAATAATAATAATAATAATAATAATAATAATAATAATATAGAAATTTAACAGTTTATTTGGTTGCGTCAGTAGCTGGAAGCAAGACTAGCGAAGGTCATAGACAGCTTTCTAATAGTAGGAAAATACACCACTGGTTCCGTTTCAGAAAGAAAACCACTTCCCACTGCTCACAGGAAGTGGTCGCACATGGCAAACCCAATGAATGTGCATGCCATATACTAATCTCACTCATGTGGTTCATCCTCTGATGATTACCCCTTTTTTTCAGCTGCAGTTTCATCTATTGTTTTGTTGGGAGTAGTCTTACTTTTATGCTAAAAAAACATAGATGCACAACAAATGATGTCCCCGCGTCTATAATTATTCTGGTTAAATCATTGATAATATTGCTGCTGTAGGATCATTGTAGAAGCAATGAATCGTTATATTTATCTTTTGTTATTATATTATCTTTCTACATAAAATTTTATTTAACTTACAGTGGTTCAAAATTCGGACATCATACAGTGATGTAATATTTAAGTCTGACATATTTTTTATCAAGAGAATATGGGACACCTTCGTCCCCCCTCCCCCTCACTCTAACTTTGCAACATAATCAAATGATAATTATTCAGAATCACCTTAACTTCAACATACTTTCTATATGATGGACAGTACTATGAACAAACGGATGGAGTCGCCATGGGATCACCACTTTCACCAGCAGTTGCGAATTTCTTTATGGAAGATTTTGAGCAAAAAGCACTAGAACTGACACCTTTCAACCCGTCATGTTTTTATAGATTCGTAGATGATACGTTTGTCATCTGGCCTCACGGGGAGAAGACACTGCATTTGTTCCTCGAATTTCTTAATAAACAACATAGTAATATCAAGTTCACAATGGAGATTGAAAAGGACGGATGCTTGCCATTCCTGGACATTCTCATCCGCCGGAAGCCCGATGGTAGTCTCGGCCATAGCGTCTACAGGAAACCTACTCACACTGACCTCTATCTCAATGGCAACAGTTTTCATCATAAGTCACAGCGAAACACCGTCATCAGCACACTAGCACATAGAGCGAAAGACATCTCAGACGAAGAATCCCTCCCTCGGGAACTGGATCATCTCAAGAAGACGCTACTCCAGAATAATTACAAGAAGCATGATATCAGTTTGGTCCTGAAAAGGACCTTTTCTGAACAGAGGATATCCAAAGAAGAAACTGAAGAACCATTGAGTATAGCAGTTTTACCATACACTGGACAACTTTCTGGAAAGATCTCCCGGATTCTGAAAAAACACAACATTAAGACCAAACACAAGCCGTCACCAAAAATCAGGAACTTACTTCGCCCGATCAAAGATGACTTGGGCTTAAAGACACCAGGCATGTATTGTATACCCTGTGAATGCGGAAAGGCTTATATAGGACAAACAGGACGCACCATTGAACAACGTTGCAGAGAACATGAAAATTACATCAGATTATTCCATCCAGAAAAATCAGGTCTAGCTGAACACAGTTTAACAGAAGGCCATAAAGTTTTATTTAAGGACACATCCATCATTACCAAGAGCACCAGTTACTGGACCAGGATAGTAGCCGAATCACTCGCCATAGTTCATGAACCGAACAACGTTAATAGAGACACTGGATTTCAACTCAGCCCCCTGTGGAACCCGGTCATCAGTACCATAACAAAGAAAACGACACACAAACATCCAGATAACCCTCAGCCAATCAATAGCACGGACTACGGAACATAGCCAGCCAATCACAGCTCCAGTTTTTCAGATTGAACCAGCCAATCAGGAACCAGCATTTTCTCCAGCCCAGAGTATATATTACTTATACCCGCTGATCTCTACATACAATTCGAGAAGAAGAACGCGTAGAGTGAACGTGTGTGAACTCAGCTATCATGGTGCTTCGCAAACGTACTAAGAAATCCACACAGAAGAAAACTGTTAGCAACACTAACACAGATCCTGTTACACGTACCTCACCAGCAGTTACAGAGAAGAACACAAGTTGCACCACCACAGACACAAACACTAACTGCACCACCGATCCCAAGACAACTACCTGCACCAACTCTTCTGACTCCCTACCCCCTCCCACTCGTCACTACGTCCTCACCAACCTAGCTGCTCATTTTTACGAACAAGACGCATTCTTTGATTTTATCAAGAATGGCATTCCTGAACACCGCCGACATCTTCGTGGCAGACCAACACTCAATGGAGAAGGATTCCACATCATAATCGAAACCAGGGAAGCAATAGACGCTTTCATCACAAAATTCTCACCAAGGGACTTTGGTCCAAAAGTTAAAATCACAACCATCACTTCTCAAGAAGACATCGATAGAGCCGACGGCAAGTTGCCTCCTGGCAAACAACCAAACACAAACAATAGAAGACACACTTATACATGCGTAATCAGGGGAGTTGATAAAACTTTGGACATCGCAACCATTGAAGACAATCTAGACAAGCAAATGGTGAATTTCAATAACATCACCCGCATCCAGAATGCAACAGGACCACTGCCCCTGATTCGTCTCTTCACACATAGTTTTGCAACGGTGAACAAGCTCATCGCCGAAGGAATCTACATTCAAGACAAGCTGCACAGAGTCGAAGCGTCCCGCTCCTCAGCCAGACCTACACCGTGCCACAATTGTTACGGCTATGATCATGGCACACAGACATGTACGCGCCCAAGAGTGTGCTTCAGATGTGGTGAGAGTCACAATCAGCCTTGTAACAAACCCATCAACAGATGGTTCTGCGCCACCTGCAAATGTTTAGGACATCGAACGGGCAGCAGCGACTGTCCTCAGAGGCCACATACACAACGACGCAGACAGACTATACCAAACCTACTCAACCAGTTCGAATTCTCACCACTTCCAGACTCCGGCCCTTATGAGACACACGCAACCAGATCCACTGAAGATGAAGAAGAAGAAGGAAAAGAAAAAGAAGATGAAGAACCAAGTAAAGAAGAGGACGCAGAATCAGAATCAGAAATTCAAGATACAGATATAGATGCCAAGATCAATCAAGCCATAGACAATGCCACCGAATGCATTCTAGTATGGGCAGCTTCCATCCTCTCTACAATTACCGATCCCCCTAACCAAAAAATTCTACATCGCACCATATCTAAAGTCACCCGCCACATATTTCGCAAACACCTCAACATTCTCACCACAACAAAAGGAAACCTCAATATCTACTGTTCCAACATCACTCCCCCGAAAAACACAGAGAAGAACACTGCACCTAACACTTCCAGTCACACTCCCCCCACCATCCCACCTACACCTCAAATAAGTTAAAAACACCCACAGTATAACACAATCACACTCAATGTTTTTGAACTCAGTGCAAAGTGCTTCCTTCTTCGGCAATTCTTCACGGAAATCAGTGCAACGTAACCAAATCAATGGAAGAAGACATTACCAGCAAGAGTACAGGACCACAGGTACAGGACCACAAGTACAGGACCACTTCCCCTGAAGAAAACTCACAAACATCGGGAACACGCAACATCGGCAGCGCACTAGAAGGATCAAGACCAGACGCGCCAAAGTGACTTGTTTCAGTTTCAACCTGCCACAAAAGTGAAGAGAAGCCCTTGGGTAAAATAGCAAGACATGCTAGAGGCCCATCTCTGCCTGCTTGGCAGAGTAAAGTAATTAATTCGTCGTCGTCGTCGTCGATCTCTACATAATTGCCCTGATGACGAGAACGATGACAGCTCTCGAAACGTTGGCCTATCCACCAGTTTTCACCTGGCTGATTGCCCGAGAAGAACTTTATCATATACGCCGCCAGGAAAGCTTCAAATCTTACTATAATCAAATGAATTGTAGCTCTGGTTATGATTGTACGGAATGAAGATATTTACAATCCAAGTACAAAAGAATCGCCTAATCTTTAAACGCCTACTAATGCACATCTTCGTCATGGCCTTAAACCTTCATAACTCAGCCCCTAATTAAGGCACAAAGATAATTTTGGTATCAATGTGTTCATGAAGGATGAAGTTTTCCAAGGAGACATTCATTTTATGTTTGTGGAGAGTGCCACGGCAGAGGGAGGTGTATAATGAGACGGAGGTGTATGCTATCCTTGATGGGAAAGCCAAATGAATAAGGTGGGCACTGAAGAGAGAATGGAAACAAGTCTACAGAGATGCTTTTACTCGTAAGTTGAGAGCGAAAAACTCTCAGATTACAAGTAGTCACCTTGCGCCACCAATACTCTCCTCTATTTTTCAGACAGTGGTCTCCTTTCACGACTGGAAAGATCATCTGTCTTCGTGGGTCCCATGAACTATTATGAAAGAATAATTGCGGTAGAAACTTAAAAACAAATAAATAAATAAAAAACCGAGACTCTTGAATGAAATTTTAATATTAATAATAATCAAAACAGTCCCTATGTAAGATGTATCTATGCCAAAGATGTTAATTTAAAAAATCAATTTGCCCGATTTAACGATTTACATACATATTATAGTCCATGTGGCCTACCTTGAAGGACTTTAACGTTGTGGCTCATAGGCTACGAGTGTAGTAGCGTGTCCACCTAAAGTGGGGAACGGAGTCAAAGGCTACCAACAGATTACTCATTTACAGGGCGGTAATATTTACAATCATCAACTCAGAAACCATCCACCGACATCTGCCTGAAATAGAAAACATTATCATACACCGTATGCACATTGTACTCATCCCTCTTTACGTCAACGTACCAGGACATCAGAATGTACTCCAGAAATAAAAGGAATTTCAAAGTAGGTGTAGTGGGTTAAATTTTAATTTCACTTGAAAAAAAAATTTAATATATCACACTTTGCACTTTACATTTTCTTATGCAAAAAGAAAGAAACGATATCGATAAATTTTCGTAGCTAAAAAAAAAAAAAAAATGAAAATTGTCTGTGGCCGCACCTGATTTATTTTAATGATTAATTGTCCTACTTGTGTATGGTGTCTTCTTCTTGGTGTTGTCTTCTTATGGCATGTACTCTTCCTTTTTTTTTTTTTTTTTTTGATTGCACTTCCTTCTCACTAGGAAGGTTTCTTGTCGACTATTTACTGCACCTCTTCCCCGATGATATATTGCTTAGAAAGTAACTACTAAGTTGTATTATTGTTCTTGTAGCTTGTATAACACAGACTGATCACAGAGGGAAGGGTAAAGTTCGTGATTTTTTTTTCATCAGTTTTTTCGGGGGCATTCTCCCTCCCTCCTTGAGGATACAGTCATAAAAGTTGGTATGTGAAACAATAAAGTAGTCCACTATATTGTAATACCCCGCAAAAGTACTTGTTGGTTATGTGTGTGAATAGGGAAGGTTCAAAGTTGACCAATTTTGGGTTGTCAGGACCTCCCAAATTCTATTTTTTCATATTTTCCCGGATTTTTCTCTTTTTCTTCATCTTCTTCTTCTACGAATAAAACGGTAATTGCACAAGTGCTATCTCGTTGGTATCTGTGATCCATAAGCTTTCCAACGATGTATGAATCATGACTTTGTGATAATTACGGGGGCTACTAGGGTCCCCAACGTGAGAGACTACGATTTCGTTCAAATCCCTGGCCAGCGTTTAAAGGTTAAAAACTTATAAAGATGACGTCTTATAGAAATGCTTTACAGGAAAACAATATACAAATAATCTCGTTTTATATTTAAATCACTGGTACAGTCTACCTTCAATATTCTTCGCGTGTTTAACAATATTTATTTACATGGCTGTATTTGATTTTTTTTTTTTTTTTTTAACTTAGCTGATTGTCATGTCTTTCTAAGCCCTAGAATAGCACAATTTTGTGTTCCTAGCCTCTCAAAAGATTATTTATAATTCTTTTTAATTTATCTAATGCCTTACTGGAGAAAACGTCACTCATCCTCCCTGTGTTGTACATACTCGAAGCCATCTTATGTTTACTTGTTTCTTGGTATTGGAGACTATCCATTCACCAGGTGCAATGGAAAAAGTAACCTTGCAAATTTTGCAGTCAACTTCATAGTTTAACTTCGTTGCTTTCAGAAGCGGGTACTTCTTCAAATTGGAAGAATATGTGAACTTCAGTTTAGGCATTCTTGTTGAAACAAACCACTTGTAATCAATAGCGGATCTAGAAGGTAAAAACTGGGGGGGGGGCAACCAGAACCTATGATAGGTATATCATGAGTTTATTATAAACTTTCAAAAATTAAATTATTTTCATCACTCTAGAAACTGGGGGCCTGAAAGTCCCCGGCCCCGGGCTAGATCCGTCACGGTATCAGGTCAGATGCTCAAGTGTGTTTTGCTCAACTATTAAAATGTGGGACATTTGCTCAAGTGTCTTATCTTGCTATTGATCATGAACTGGAAATCCATCACAGGCGCGAAAATATTGGCTAATGGCCAGAACGGGGGTTGAGATTTTCATATATGATAAAATATGTGCAGGGTTGCCACAAGTTAGATATCATATTTTCCATATTACGAAGGCAAAACATTGTATCTGAGCAATTCAAGGTACAAACTGGATTTCTTTTATTGCTTAAAAGATTTAAGAAAAAGAGAGTAATTAATTACAAACGATACACAGTATGTACGAATTCTTAAATAAATAACATGAATTTCTCAGGTTATGTACAGTATAATTCAAATGAGCTGTATTGAAGGAGATTATATTAAATGTTCCATTGTTTGAAACAAAATGTTTTATGCGTAGAGTATAACAACGATTAAGAATAGTAGGCCTATTAGCCAAGAGAAGAGATTTAAGGCTGTTTCGTCTTAAAAAGGAGGCTTGAAAGTGTTGTCTTTAAAAATGAGTTTTTGGAAGAGTTCGGTGTCATCTCAAAAATTCTCTCTCGACATTATGTTGGGTAACACTAATTCCATAATCTATATAGTACTATTATATACAAGAATGGAAGTGATTCTCTTATCATCGCCTAGATCATGCTTCTTTAGGTAAAAATAAACTGAAATTTTTGACAGAATATTCCTCGGGTGTACTCCACTAGCGCACAAAGAAATGAAAGAAAGTGCTTGTGGTATTGCGAGCACACAATATTCGATATTGCGTTGTCATGGTTAGATTTGTTTTACAAATTATGGCTATATAAGAGATTGTTCCTGTTACATAGAGAGGCAAATATCAAGAAATATAATAGACGTTTATTATAACACGATTAATTGCCACATTTTGATTTGTGAAAAATACGGGAAGATGTTTTGTATGAAAAGGTAAATAGCAAGAAGTATAACATATACGTAATATTATTATATAGTAAATTTTATATCCACGATATGTCTTTAATTGACGTTTACCCATTTTTAGTTAGCACCTATAAAAAAGAGAATAGTGAACATCACCGGCTAGCACCACAGTATAAGTGCCGCTAAATGTGTAACTTTCGTGAAGGGGAAAATTTAAGTTTGTTTGTGTACCAGTTTTAGACAATTTAAAATAGGATTCTTGAATTTCATTTATGCACAATTATTCTTGCTGTTTACTTTGAAAATGATGCCATATGTTAATAGAGAACAGCAGTTTACTTTTTTAAAGAATATGCTGACAATATGAAAGTATAAAGACGTGACACGTAATATGTTGACCTATCTCCAAATTCTGTTTTCTTCTCCAGCGCGAAATAAATTAACTAATCTTGTGTTCAGTGATAATGCAATATTTGTTTCGAGGGTGGAGGATGGTGATTTTGAAAAAAAAAATCACTTGCCAAAAACTGTTTTACACAATGGAGTATCTTTGCATCATATTTTGTGCACTCGAGGTTTCTTATTTGTGTCATGATCGCACAGAGGCCTTTATTTGAGCACTCCCGGCCTACGGCCTATCCCTTTTATTACGGAGGCAAGAGATAAGAAAGGATTTTTGGAGCACGTATTCCAAGGGAAATAAAGAGGTTTTTAAAGTTTTTTTTCTTTTTTAAAAAAAGAATTCAGTATCTCACACATTCATGAAATTAGAGAGATGAAACTCAGCATATAAACTCTTCTTTATAATAAGAGAATACGTATTTTTAGCGCTTTCAAAAATGCCGTTTCTAGCGGAGACATTTCTATAATATTCAAACTTCTCTTCCTTTCTTCAGAGACTGTCGAATGTGAAGATTCGCTTAAGTTGGAGATGTGGAATTCAGTACATAGATTTTTAGTTAAAAATAAGGGAACACATGTTTCAAGAGCAAAAAGAAGGTCATATTTATTATATTGAAAATTCCTTTTATTTATACATAAAGTGCCGAGTGTGACAATTTAAATTTCCGGTATTGTATTTATTACACTTTATCTTCCTGTAAGGAAAACAGAAACTTCTGCTACTGTATGTATAATCAGAATACGATAAAATATGTATTTAATAACTAGCCTTCGGTTGTCTGGGGACTTCGCCCAGAAACCGCCGTGTTTCCTCAGCCTACGGCCTCACATCTCATACACCTGCAAGCATACCGATTTTCAGTTCAAACATCAAGTTTCATGTTTCTAACTTTCGGGATCCCTAGATATGAATGTATTATTGTAATCCGTAAAGAGGATTACGTAATATTTTATCATTTAATATTGAATATGGAAGTTATAGTAGGGTTCTTTCAATTCCGGTTTGAGTAGAAAGATTAGTGTTGAAATGGAATATAGGCTATTCTTGGGACACTTAATTGATTAAAGAAAATTGCTTCTCGCTATCTATTACCATTTTTAATTTACAGTGATCAGCATTATAACCGGAAGAGAGTAACTTCTACTTCCGGTTATTCTAGAATGTTAAGGATGAAGATGAATGTTGTCCTTGAAACGTTTAATCGATTACGAAAACAGGTTTTCGCTATATATTACTGTTTTTGCTATATAGTGATCAACGATAAAAGAAGATGTGTCTTATTTCTACAACTTGCGATTTCACTAGGGTGTTAAGGATGAAGATGAAAGTTGTCCTTGAAATTTGTAATTGATTTCCGAAAACCGTTTATCTCTGTCTATTTTCGTTTTTCCTCTGATAAATGTGGAAACCGGAAATGGCTCATTTCTACTACTTCCGGTAGGCAAATCACCTCCATCAACGAACTCCCTCGAGATAATCACTCTATCTATCTATGGCAAAAAACAGAATTTAAAAATTCGCATTCGTTCAAAAGTTATCGTGTGGAGTAACGGACGTATGTACTAACATTGTAATCTTATAAGTACCACTACGTGATCCTGATAATAGTAATACTTCGACTAGCTAGGTGTTTCGCCCTCAGACTCTTGCATATGTTCAGCCTACTGTCTCGCAGCTCATAAACGTACAAGCACACCGAATTTCAGTTCAAATACTAACTTTCATTTCTCTAACCATCCTGAATGCCGAAATACACTGATAATTTCAAGTACCAGGCGACTTTGCCCCCAAACCTGCGTTCGGCCGGCCCACGGGTTTACATCCCATGAACCTATAGAGTACCGAATTTCAGTTCAAATACCAAGTTTCATGCCTCTAATCTTCAGGGATCCAAAAATATGAACATCTTATTGTAATTGTGATCCTCACCTTTTTCTTTTCTTCTAGGCCAGATGTAAAAAAATACGTATAGTGACATCTTATCATAATAATTGCATTCCCTACCTTTTCCCCACCATTTTTCTTCCTCTTTTTATTAAAATATCAGATGTTTCTAACCTTCAGAGATTCGAAATATCGATATATAATAATTGCAAACCCCCACTTCTTTTCCACTTTCCATTTCTTTTCTTACCCTTTTAGTAAAATATCAGAAAACGCTGAAAAAAAAAGTATCACATTATTTTAAATGAGAAATCTCAATACCAAATTTCAAATCTGTCACTTTAAGGAATTCGGAGATATGGCCATCTTATTAAGTTAATTTCCATTCCTATTTCTCCCCCTTCCCCGTCGAATTTCCAAAAATTCTTTTTTAGTAGTACCCTATGTCATAAATCTTACATATTGTCCAAATTTCAAGTTTATAGTTTGAGCAGTTTGGTCTGTGGGTTGATATATATTTGAGAAGTTTAATTAAGTGCAAACTTTTTAGTCCAGTATGTAGGAGTCTGAACTAAAAAAAAAAAAAAAAAAAAAAAAAGGAACTTAATTAAACTTGCAGGGCAGCTTCTTTCCATCAAGTATAGGCATATTCTGGAAGTGCGCTTTAAGCTTCAGCAAATATGGCTGCCATACCTAATTTGGCCGCCTTTGTCTATAGAAGAATGATGCTTTCCTTGATTTCTTACTTTACGTTCAATTCTACGGTCTTGAAAGTTATAACAAAATATTTTCGAAGTAAAATTTCATTTCGTTTGATATATAATACATTTTTGTAGGTTAGGTAGATATGAAGTTACAAATGATAGAGTAGGCTTGTGTCTGTTTCTTTCAAGAGTAGTTTTCTGATTTTTTAAAACTCTTTCATAAAGAAGGCAGATTTCATCAACCAGTCAAAATGTATAAATACATGAAATTACAGGAGGAAGTATGGGTGATGTAATACTGTTTTCACATTAATTTTCAGGAAGTGACACGACTTTGTCTCTGTTCCAGAAAGAGAACAAGACTTGTTAGAAATTACTTGGGAAATAGTTAATTGCAATAAGTTGTGAGTATATTCAACAAATGTACTTCGAATCCGAAATAACATTTCCAATTACACTTTTGTGCATCGTATGATGAAAACGCACTGGCTTTGTATCTATATTTCTTATACAGAAGATTTATTTCACACCAGTCACCCATTTCTCAGTTTTTACCTATAAGAGCAAGTTCGAGCAGACGACACGTATTGAAGGTGTACCACTAGGAGAAAACTTCACTAGAGCAAGATATTCCAGCAATTGATTGTAGATCGGAGGAGTAAATGAAGAATATACTCAATTACGTGTTTGGACACACCAGCACCAAACTTTTTTCTTTTCCTGAAGCTTGTGTATTGCAAGTGTAATACTCTCATGTACTTAATCCAACTATTATGTTAGTAATCTTCGAGATTGTACATATCGGCGTTTTATTCAGACATGTTGGCGTTATATTAGTGTTGAACTACAATCGAATTATACGTTACTTTTATGAATCTTTCGAAGTTCCTTCTTTCTTTTTAATTTTTCAGAGTAATAGGTAACTTTCCTGTTCTGAAAGAAGCAGAGTTTATTACATGAAACCTACATTACTAAAATAGAAACGCTCTGCTTAAAACTCGTCGTTTCAACATTTTCCATTTGAAGCAGCAGTGGGTCTGATCCAACTCAACTGTATCGCTTATGTCCCAGCAGTGCACCTTACCAGAGATTGGTTAATTTATGTGTCTTTTATGTACTATAGATACTTTTATAGTTTATAAAAAACTGAATTTTGCTTAAATAACGTTTTCTCTTCGGACTATTTGCTAAATAAGTTTATAGAAATTTTCGCATAATACCCTATTATTTTCAAATGTACCATATTTTTTATATATAAATTCTAATTATGGCATGTTTCTTTCATTCTTTCATTCATCAATGTCTCCTATAGCCTTTGAGCATAATTGAGAGAAGTTAAATTTGACTATAGGTCTATATACTACATAGGCTTTGGCAGAAATATTCGATGGGAGAGGATATGTAATAACTGTGATAATAATAATATCTTCCTATTGTGTTTTGTAGAGCGCATGTTCACTTCTCTTCCTGATACTCCCCCTTTCCACATAAATATGAAGAGTATGTGGGACGAACGATAAAAATCATATTTTCACATTTCTGAGATACCTTTTTTTTAACTGTTTTAAATTGCAAATTGATTTTCATCGTTCTTCTCGCCTACTCTTCATACTTTTTCTCCACTCCCTGATATTCAGGTTCCAAATACCAAATCCCGATATTCTCTCTCCCCATTATTTGTTTATTTAACTAAAATAAGTAAATTTGATTTTCCTTCTTTATTTACAAATAATAAAATATTTGGAATTTTATCTTATCTCCCCCTTTCAAAAGTTCTTGAGGTACACTATGCAATACAATACCCCACTCTGGAAAACATTGGGAATGTATAAAATACAATCGGGGATCTCATCCAAATCTCCTGTCCAATGCAGTTATGGTGTGGTGCTTGAAGTAATCGTCTCTACATTTCCTTCACGGTTTGGTTAAAATATCCCTTTATTTGGATAAGTATATACTGTAGCCTGTTAAAAATTTTCTGAACATTTGGAAGCGATGTAACGTAATGCCTATAAATTAACCCTCCTCCACACATTAAGATTGTCACTTTTCCAAAATTTAAGTAATCTGAAATCCATTCTATTTAAGTAGTAATTAAAGTTTAATCCAAGTCGCCCGATCCCTCCCCCACCTTGGATCCACGCTTGCCTGGATGGCCTAACCAGGATGTACGGACTCGGGATTTGAACTCGGAATCTTACGATTAGTAAGTGCAGCACAAACTATGTACCAGATACTATTTTAATATTGTCTTTTCTTCTTAATTAAGATTGAAGGAAATTTTGATAGAACTACTAGTAAGAGTTATGCCTAGTACGTAGGATAATAACAAAACATTTGACCAAAGAACGTAACTTTAAATTAAAATTGAACATCTCTTTCGAAACAACAACAACAACAATAATAATAATAATAATAATAATAATAATAATAATAATAATAATAATAATAATAATAATAATAAAACTGACTTATTCAGCATATATTTGAAAACTTGGTCCTAATGGCGTCAACCCTCTGGTTCGTGGGGTTCCTGGTTCAATTCCAGCCCGAGCAAAGTAGGCTTTGTTGTGAGCACCGTGTGCGTTGGTTTTCTCGGATCCTACCGTTTTCTCCAACTTCCTTTACTCCAGCATTGTGATCCGTCTCATGCTTGTGTCCTTTAGCCTCGGTGCATAATCATAAGACGTTAGGCTAAAAAATAAAATAACGGCGTCAATAGAAATTCGATACTTAATCAACATAACTTCTTATTTTTGCTTCGCTTTCACATTGAGATAATTTAGTCAGTACTTTTAGGCTGTGATATGTTTTTAAAGAAAAGTTCAGTTAATTTATTGTAAAACAGACATTTTATATTGTAAAGTCTTAGTTTATGCTTCTTTTTCAGTTGAACTAGTTTCAACTATGCTTAGTTTACCATATTTTTAAAAGCAACACAATTTTATGTGACACACTGCAACCCTGTCTATCGGAGATATTTCATAATAGCCTGCAGCGAAACCATCCATCCCCTTTCTGGTATTTGCTAAGAATGCAGCAGGTGTCCCTTCTGTTTCGGTTGATGATCATCAGATTAAGAAAAAAGATAACCATTTTAGGAAATGACTCTAGTTTAGAGACTTGAGGAAATAGACACTTGGGCAAATGACCCTATTTCATCCGTCACTGCTTGTAATGTATTATCAAGAGCAGCTCAGCGCGTGTACTTTATCAAACATCGCAAATCTCCTTGACTCCTAACGGACAACTACAACTCTGCGCTGTGAGTCTATTGGCTTGCTCGTTATCAAATCGGAGACGGTGGTGTGATAACTTGCTCGAAGCTGTTATTCACTAATTTCAGGATTCCCAGCCAATGTCAGATTTTTTTATTTTTCACTTTTCGAATAAGATGATATTGATAGCTAAAATGGGACAGTATTAAAAAAATACGGGACATTTCCCTGTCCCGACTACATTTACGGGAACAAGAGATACTCTTGTCCAAAATCAGGACTGTCCCGTATTTTACTTGACATATGGCACTCAGGCTTGGTAATTTTACACCTACACAGCGACGTGGATCGGGAAGCAATATAAACAGACGTATTGTTTTACGTCACAATAGCTGGTGTAAAACAGTTCGAATCTGTGAAATGTTGGGGATTGAAATGATCGTTAATAATAAATCACTGATAGAGTTGCCATGACAACTATCTAAATAAACAGAGCTCCTTCGTGGCTAAGCGGTTAGCGTACACGTCTATGGCGTGGGAGACCCGGGTTCGATTCCCGGCGGGAGCTCATGTGGTTCGGATTCCACGTTAATCAGAAGGTCCACGTCTCATATATCCTCGCTGCTGAACGGGACGTTAAACTCAACTCAACGACAACCTAAATAAACAATAAAATTTGATGATGAAAAGTAATTACTCAACTAATGATCGTTTCTTCATACAGGTCTTAATATCTGGTCTAATCTTACGTTGGCATAGGTAAGTGACGCTGAAACTCGTGTTCGAAAAAATAAAATGAAATCTCAACTCAACTCGAACTCAGATTTGTTACGTAAACTCACTATCCGAATATTTCTAGCTAATCGTATGCTTATTTCTAGTATAATTATGTGTCGAATACGATTATAGTTAAGCATTACTTTTCTTACAGCAATGACTTTATCCTCAATAGATAATTGAAGGATAGTTGAATTGGTAGATTGCCATGGTCACCCAAGATCAGACTATGATTTTCTATTGTTTGTTTTCAAATTATTTTCATTCTTGTCTCTTCTTCCAATGTTCCATTTATCTTTACGATTCACCAAAACCCTCCTCCGTCATCCAGTTGAATACGTTTACAATGGCTATTCACTTAGTAAGTCAGTGTTGCCAATACTTGTGAGCACAATTTCCCTTTCGAGAAGAATAAATTTATCCTAATAAGATAAAATACTGTTTTATAATACAAAGGTGTGTCGTAAGTCTCCAACATTTCCAAAACACAAACATCAGGCGTGTGTACTGTGATCAACCGTTAGTACAGGACAAAATTAGCCCAAGAGGTAATGTGGTAAACGGACTATTTAACACTGAGGCCACCTAACAGTCAGTATTTTCAGTTAGTTTCTAGTGGCAGTAACGATGAGTGCTCAATAACGTCTGATACGTGAACTGTTTCTGCATGAGTTCGGACACGGGTGTAACGCTGCAGCAACAACCTAAAAAGTTTACCACGTGAAAGGAGAAGATGCAGTGCACCACAACACAACAACTCGTTGGCTCCAGAAATTTCGTGCAGGTTGTAAAATGTCGAAGATCGGCCAAGGTCAGACCGCCACATGATAACACAGTCTGATGTCTAATACTACACAACATTGAGAAAAATCCATTCGCCAGCACATAGCGATTGTTAAACCAAGTCGGTACAGTATATTCCAGTTCACTGTAGTGCGTTGCCTGCACGAACTCGGGGGAAAGTATCAGGAGTTGCAGCATTGTGTCATACGAATTGCGCAGGCCCAGAGAAGGGTGAATATGTGCCAACAGCTGCTGCGAAATCTAAAGTTCATTCAACGAACCTTCTGATCGTGATGTAAACATAGTAGAATGGTATTACTCCGCCAGTCATCGGATGATTGGCTATCGGCCACCGCTTCTTTCGAGAAGTACGTGCTTGTACCTTGTCGGCGTTTTGCATATTCCCCGCAGCCATATTGTAAACTGTGATTCGCGCATAAGGTAGGCCAAACCCAGTTTCTACGCATGCGTATTCTCTTTTATTGCATTAATTAAATTTAGTTCTTAGATAGAGTGTTGTTTCTGTTATTTTACTGTAAGTAAGTTGTATTTCTGGTAATGAGCCTTATAAGCAACGAAAACATTGAAAAACAGCTTACTTGACAATGGACTATTTTCTTCTGCCGCATGGATGCGGCAAGGCTCTTTAACCAATAAAATGAAACAATCAACACGTGTATTTGTTTACATGAGGTACTGAACGTTCCTTGAATGAACTATAGGTGATGTGCGTTTTCTTAAACTAATTATTACATCCGACGAGAAGTGGATGTATTTTGGAAGTCCGAATATGCAAAAATAATGATTGAGCAAGAGCCCACTTCCAGAACTGGTCGTCAAACAGGGCCGTTTCGAGCGTAAAATTGAGTGGTATCGACGTGGAATTCAGAAACTGTCAGGAAGGTGGTTGCAGACAGTTCAAAACACGAGGGACTATATTCGTTAGATATTAACCTGCTTTTGATCTACTGTAATAAATACAGGTATGTTGTGTACCAGAATATTGCAAACCTTGTGTAACCAATTAACACATTGGAAAGTGCCCATTTTTACTTGCCTTGATACACAGTATGTAGCTTGAATCTCTCAACAGACCCTTCTTGGGTGCGTGAGCTCCTTTGTGCCTAAGTGGTTAGCGTACGCGCCTTTGGCGTGGGAGACCCGGATTTGATTCCCGGCGGGAGCTCATGTGGTTCGGATTCCACGTTAATCAGTAGGTCGTCCACGTCTCTTATAGCCTCGCTGCTGAACGGGACGTTAAACTCAACATCAACTCAACCTTCTTAGGTGCGCCACTCAGCACAAATTTAATAATATTAACATCATGTTTTTGCTAATTCTTTTGTCCATACTTCACAATGTTGAATAAAATATGGAAAAAAAATATGTTCTTACAGTAAAAAATCGAACCTACGTACATCAATACCATGAGAAACTATCTCTGTTCATATCGTGAAAATACCAAAGCCATTAATTAATTTATGAAATACATCTAATCAAACATATCAATACAATTAAGTCGCTACACTCTCGCTTCTCAAGATATTGGCACGCATGGTTAAGTGGTGCCCTCCCCGCTGCTCTAGTGGCTAACACGTGCGCCATTGGTGTTCGATTCCCGATGGGAGGGCCTTTGGAATCTTAACTGTTCTCTATGTTTCTGTGTTCGTGTCCCTGTCGTTCTAGGTTAATAGAAAAACGAGTTAAGCGAGTAAAACAAATAGAACCTAGAAATAAATAGTTAAAGCAAGTTAATGAGTCACGTTCGTTGAATCAGTTAAAAAAAAAAAAAAGTGGTGTAAGGTATTAAATCAGTGAGCAAAGACTTGTCTGCCGCCAGTTCGAACCCTACTCAGAGCATAGGAGCGCGGTGGCTGAGTGCTAGAGCGTTCACCTCCGGTGCTTGGGGTCCCTGGTTCGATCCCAACTCGCGCCGTGTGGACCTTGTGGTGGACAAACACCATGCTCGTGGGTTTTCTCGGGATTCTCCCGTTTCCTCTCACTTCCTTCATTGCACCATTTCACTCATCTCTCATCATCACCGTCTCCTTTAGCCTAACCGGCATAACCGTGGGACGTAAAACTTAAAGATTTCATTTCATTTTCCTACTCAGAGCATGCGTATTATGTGTTTCCTTTCGCCATTCATTTCTTATTGTTTCCTTTATTTAAAAGGGTATAAATTTGGCGGTTTGAAACTCAAATAAGCAAATCTCATTTACAGTTTTCCGTTACATTAAAGTTCTTGGTATTGATCCAGCGCATCAGTGATATGGATCCAATTGATCCATATCACTGATGCGCTGACTCAGATCACCTAGTTAAAGGCACATACTGGACGCTTTATTATTATTATTATTATTATTATTATTATTATTATTATTATTATTATTATTATTATTATTATTATTGATGGTGGTGGTAGTAGTATTCAAAGCAGTGACGACGCCATCTTTGATTTCTTTAAGACAGTATCATTTCAGATTTACTTCGGAAGGGCAAAGTTATCCACCAACACAGGACTATCATAGTTTTATAATGTACTAGTTTCAATTATCCGCTTCGCTGGATTAACCCTTTGGGGATCTTATCGTACATTTTGTACGATACGCATTTTTCATCGTACATTGCGTTATTTCTCTTCTATTTGAGCTTTTTCGTCCGTTTTTTTTTTTTTGTTTGTTTGTTTGTTTTTCAAGTCCAGATACATTGTAGGAGACATTACGTATGGTTTCAGACCGTCCGCGTTCAGACATAGGAGGTGATGACGTCATAATTTTGAAATAGAAATTTTCCCTTATGAACCCTATGTTCATTATTTTTTGGCGGGCTTCTTTTTTCACGTAGAAGATTGAAATTTTGCACAAACATTCAGTCCACCGAGTAGTATTTACCAGATTTTTTGTTCCAATATCAGTGCTAAAACAGGGGGGGAACCAGAGGGGCAAAGTGTTGAAAAAAGGGATATTTTTACCCCAAAAAATCCCGTTTTTCAGGATTTTCCCGCCTCACATACATGATGGGGACACGTGAGTCATACCGTCTGAAAGGCAGTTCCATTCTGAAGAGAATGACGGTCGAATCATTATCCTAGGGTAATTAGGGACGTCTCAGGGATTTTTTGAAAAATATACTTCTATATAGGGAAAAATGGGACATGGTGGGTATATTTTTTTTGGCGGGCTTACTTTTGCACCTAGAAGATTGAAATTGTGCACAAACATTCAGCCCACCTAGTAGTATTTACCAGATTTTTTGTTCTGATGTCAGTGCTAAAACAGGGGGGAACCAGAGGGGCAAAGTGTTGAAAAAAGGGATATTTTTACCCAAAAAATCCCGTTTTTCAGGATTTTACCGCCTCACATACATGATGGAGACACGTGAGTCATACCGTCTGAAAGGCAGTTCTATTCAAAAGAGAATATGGGTGACACATGTCCCTAGGGTAATTAGGGATGTCTCAGGAAATTTTTTCCCTGAGATCAATGTGTTTTGTGGTAATTTGGGGCATTGTGGGAATTTCTGATAAAATTTCTCCCGCCCTTACTATTCAAGATAGAAACTTGTACCATCAACGTGGGGCCGCGGTGGCTCAGTGACAGAGCGTTCACCTTAGGTGCATGGGGTCGCGGGTTCAAACCCTGGCCCCGCCAAGTGAACTTTGTGGTGGACAAACGCCGTGTGCGTGCGTGGGTTTCCTCGGGGTTCTCCAGTTTCCTCTCACTTTCTTCATTCCATCATTTCATTCATTTCTCATCCTCATCGTCTCCTTTAGCCTTTATCCGGGACGTAAAACTCAAAGATTTCATTTCATTTCTTTTGTACCGTCAACGTGATATGACAAAAACCATGCCAAGTCCAAACCTCATCTATGTTGAAAATTTCATGGAGATCGGTCGGGTGGTACAAGAGATATAAAGTCACAAATATAGTCACTTTTATTTATATATTTATATATATAGAATCAGAGGGAAGAACGCTTAAATAATGATATCACATCCCTGTTTCGTCTCTATTTAATTCAACACTGCTCTTCAGAAGTGAAAACTTTCTTCTAAATTAGCAACACTGCTAGATCGCTTGTTTCTTGTATACTAATGCATGAACAGAATTCTATACAGACAATCAACCTCAAATCTAGGTGGCTCTATGCGTAATTACATCCCCCCGTCACATACAGGGGAGAATAGCTTTTCTTCTAGGGTACACACAGCACAGACGGTCGAACACAAAGCTATTACAAACCGCTATGCAAATGCACGGTAATTGAGAATCTACATATGTATGTATACACACACACACACACACACATTCATACATACTGTATAACTGCAAAACATGGTCATTGAAATCCAGTACAAAAGCCTGACTGTCTCTGGATTGGGTTCTTTGATTGTGTGGGACTTTCTGATTGATATTAGGAGGCATTTTATGTTTCACCCTTCCGTGATGGATTACCCGTCGTTTATTGTAATGGGGTAGTCGAGAGACGCAGAAATAGATTCAAAGGGTAACTGTGCATTCTCCATTGGGGGGAATAATGTGTTTGAACTTTCTGACAGTGATTGATTGCATCATCATTCATAATCAATAATAATCAATAATAATAATAATAATAATAATAATAATAATAATAATAATAATAATAATAATAATAATAATAATAATAATAGATGGACTTACGATAGAGTGCTCACCCTTGATTTGAAGAGTTGTCAGTTCGATCCCCGGGCACAGAAGTTTGTGGTGGAATAATGATGATAGTTTTTTTTTTCCCTTAAGATTTGCAAGTTTGCTGCCATATCATTCAATAGGATCACCAAAAACGGATCCTGAGAGGTGAAAATTCCCCCCCCTCCCCCCTTGTTAAATCTTCGCCTTAGAATCCCATAATTTTAAAATAGAACAAATAACAGAGATTTATCCTTTTGGTACAAAAAATTAGTTGTCTCTGAAAAAAAATAACTTTGTCCTTCTTCGCTTCCCTATTAAGTTAAAGTTGCTGGCATCATCACACTGCTTTTACTAATTACAACATTTGCATGGTCGCTGAATGGTAGAGTCCTTACCTCTAGTGCGTGGGGTCTCTAGTTCCATTCCAGGCCAACTAAGTTTGTGGTGTACAACATCGTGCCCATGGGTTTTCTCAGGGTACTCCAGTTTCCTTCTACATTCTCATTCCAACAATCATTCAGTTGCCTTAATCAACATCCGTCTCTCTCAGCCTAACAGACGTAATCGTGGGACGTTAAACTGAAAGATTTCATTTCAGTTTCATTACAGCTCTTCTTTCGGTAAGGGCACTATATTTTCAAATCATGAAATCAGAGCATTTTCTAACTGAATTACAAGATAAGAATACATGGTATTAAATAGTAGTGTACACTCATGTCCAAAATGATTGTCGCATATCTATAACTGTCTTCTTGTAAGAATATAATTTTGATAATGATTTTGCAGGGTACTTTTAATATTCATACTATGTGTATAATTGGGAAATGTATATTTGCGGTAAATTTCATAGGAAAAGAATTATAAATACGAAAATTAGAATGAGTAAAACAAAATGTTGCTAAATGGACAAGAAAGTTTTATTTTCATTGTATTGTTCTTATTTACTGTTTTTTTTTTTTAATAAAATTTACCACATACATGTCTTTGCTGATTATACAAATACTAGCATTATAAGAAATACCGGGCGAATTCGTTATCAAATTATATTCCTACAACATATTTATAGACATGCGAGAATAATTTTGGACACGAGTGTACCTGCTTTAGCGTGAAACTAGGGCTACCTGGGACCTCATTCCGGCACATTAGTGTCTTTTGGAATTAAGGTACACTAGTAACATTTGGATATTTTACTTAGTTCATTGTTATTATTATGTTTTAGGTTTATCTATCAAACTACTCTTAATAAGCGATATTAAAACAAATCTGAAATTTCCACTGGTTGATTCTGTTCCGGTAAATTAGTGTGGTAAGAGTTTCGTCTATTTTCTGAAGTCACTTTTAGCACTGTACAAGAATGCGTTTTCAGGATGCTAGAATTTGAGGTAGTTTTTTGCTATATCATGACGCTGTCTAATCAGGCCCGTATTTTTTATATCTTGTGCGTCCCTGTGATCTAAATAATTTGTCGCCTCCTCGCACAAAATTTGCCACCCTCACCCCTAAAACTGCCAGTATTACAGTTAAATTCATAGTTTTGGGAATCGCTGAGATGAATAATGACAGTTTTAATCCAACTCAACTTCAAGGTCATACTCCACTCCCCAGAGAGGTGCGAGATTTTAAAAGTAATAAAAATTACAAATATTAGTGTTGAATACATAGTTTTCCAGGTCGCTGAGTTTCACAGTATCAGTTTTCAAGTTCATCCTCACCCTTTGGGGTCGGGGTGGAAGAGGATGATTTTTAAAACTAATCAGCTAATTAGTAACTACTGTAATTAGATCAAATTAAACATATTGGCATATTGTCTCGCGCTTGCGCAGAACTCTGCGAGGAGTTGCTGGTTTTAAATATTACTATATTAGGAATGTTTTAAAAAATCCAAAATTTTGCCGTCCCTAAATTCTGCCGCCCTGTGCTCGAGCACAAAATAGCACTTACCTAAATACGGGCCTGTGTCTAATAAGAGTGAGTGTGAGAAAATTCGTGCAATCATTCACTTATGAAGAAGATGACGAATCATAATCCAAGGAGTTGGTTATATCTGGCTGATTTTCTACATTTGTGGTGTTCTTTAGCTAAAATTATTCATATTTTTTTTAAAGAGCAGGAGTTTATTTATTTGACTTTAACATCCCACGTGTGTGCACCGAGGCTAAGAAAGATGGTACATGTGGGGATGAAGGAAGTGGGAGGAAACGGAAGAAAACCTAGAAAACCCACATACATGGTGTTTGTCCACCACAAAGTCTACTTGGCTCGAATCGAACCAGGGATCCCACGCACCAGAGGCGAGCACTCTATCACTGAGCCACCGTGGCCGTGGAGTGAGTTTAGCGAGGAACTTTAAGAGTTTCTTGTTTTGAAAAGTTCAGATAAAAAATACTATTTTGTGTTTCATAATAATGTTTATAGGTCAATGCAAAAAATAAATAAATAAATAAATAAATAAATAAATAAATAAAAATTCTATGTACTGTACAGCACATTTCCTTAGAACTGACCGCAAGCAAATTATTACGTCGTTGTGCCTAGATCAGGGTTTCTCAACCTGGGGCTCGCGAGAGGTTTTCATGATGGTCGCGAAGATAAGCGGAAGAGATAAATATAATTAGAATCTAATACCCGGAAAATATTTTCAAATATTATTTTGAATTTTGTTCTGACAGGCATTTTTTATTTTTATACATACTGTTAAGAAAAACAAAAAATAGGTCTACTAAACATTTTCAATATGTGTAGAGTTGTTCAACAATCAATTTAAATGAAAGAGGTATGATATGAAACTACTGAGAACTGCATATTGAATTACCAGAAAAATACAAATGCCATAAAACCTGCATACTGAAATACAATTAAAATTGAAAGCTAATGAGATACCTGAGCATGGTGTGATTTCACCAGTGCGGCAAAGTCCTGTTCAAATCAGTTTCTTTTTATTTGATAATATGTTGTTTTGGTGGACGTGTATTCGTACTTACTTTTCATGACTGTGATTTCTTGTCATGTTTTGTTGAGGCTAAATTCAATCCCCTGTTTAGTATTATCACTTTCTCTCCCAGCATACGCATCAAAATTAGATGACCTCAATTCTTCTATGCCAATTCCGAGAAGTGCAACACAGTATGATGTTGTTAGTAATTTTTTTTTACGCATAAAAATCCTTTGCGACCTTGTAGCATGAGGCACGAGCTGTTCTTCCTCCTCCCTTCTTAACCTCACACTTCCTATCATAGAACATCACCTGATAATTCCCTGGAAGGCAAATGTGTCCCGCTGTCGCTCGCTACCAGTTCTTGGAAATCTTCAATTCTATTGAGTTGCTGTTGCTTCCTTATCTCTGCAGCTACGGAGAGACTTCCGACTCTCTGCAGACATCACTATCAGCTCTTTACATCTCAAGAATGCATTTGCTATTCAACACACGAGAGGGGAGGAGACAGTGCACTTGGGTTTTCCTTTTAACGTTGCTTTGCTTCTCGAAAGCACACTTCGTCCATTTTTTTTTTTTTTTTTTAACTCTTTCTTTATGCCGCTAATTGGAACTAAACAATGAATGGAAAATTTTCTGTTTTCAGTCTTGGAGACAAACGTGTTTATATATGAAGATTTCAACACCTTTGGAACCAACATAGTCCGATACGAACATATTTGTTTTTATATTGTAGTTTGGTATCATACTGTATTGTATATATTTCTGCGTATTTCTACAGTGAACTCCTGATTATCCGCGGAGCTGTACAGAGTCAGACAGGCCCGCAACCAGAGAGGGGCTGCGGGGCGGCCCCCCTAAACTTTTCGTGGCCCCTCCAGACCTCAATACAAAATGCTATTATTAATACAAAAAAAAAAAAAAAAACACAATTTAGATACTTGTAAGAGAATATAGAATTGTCTTCCCCTAACATATTCATGGCCCCCTCAAACCTCTGTGGCTGGTTTCGGGCCTGAAGTCGGATATAGTCCAAGGCTGGAGAGGCCTAGCTCCCCACAGTATTTTGAGTGACAAAAATAAGTAAAGTTTATAGCAAATTCATGATATATCGATCATTGTCTAGGTTGTGGCTCCCCCTTCCAGTTTTTATCTTCTACAGGTACGTCGGCCACTGGATTTGAGTGGCGTGGAAACAGAGGGTAATCCGTAAATCGAAAAGGGACATAAATCCACACGAAAATGCATTCGAACATTTATTATTATTATTATTAAAGTAAGGCATTTACACTCACAATTAAGACTTTATGAACAATAGTTTCCTGTACTTACAATTTATTGGTTTATTTATTAAGACAAAAACATTGGTCAACTATATCTGTGATTAATTTTCATTATTATTATTATTATTATTATTGTTATTATTATTATTATTATTATTATTATTATTATTATTATTATTATTATTATTATTATTATTATTATTATTATTATTATTATTATTATTATTATTATTAAAGTAAGGCATTTACACTCACAATTAAGACTTTATGAACGGAGGTCCTGCGACTAGTGAGGATTTTGTTTTGTTTCGGTTTGGGAATACAAATATTTCTTTTCCATCTCTCGATCTTCAGCTTCCTCTTTTAACGCCCAATATTTTCTTCTATTTTTCAAATCATCGATTAGTTGTGTTCCTCTTACTATTCTTCGCTTTCCTTTCATCTTTGCTTCAATTTTTTTTTTCATTCTGTACCGTAATTTAGAGTCGAAAAAAGGAAAGTAAGACCGCGGATAATCCTCCTATGGATAATTGATAGTCTACTGTTATTAATGTCCACTTGTATCCAAACGCGAACCGTGCGGCGCTTCAGTACTCATGTGGTCCCGAGTTCGATGCTCAATGGACGAGTTCATAATTTTCTTATTTTCATCACATAAATTGCAAAGCTACTTGATTTTTTTTTTCAAAAAAAAAAAAAGGACGCAGTGACTAAAAGGTAGAACGCTCACATCTGGTTCAAGGGATGTTTGGTTCGGTCCCCAAGGACCTTAGAATTTGTTGGTGGACAACATTGTGTCAGTGGATTTTGTCGGGTTTCTCCCACACTCTCACTTAACCAATTCACACTTTAATCGTTCGTTTCCTTTAGCTACAGATCTATAATTTATTATTATTATTATTATTATTATTATTATTATTATTATTATTATTATTATTATTATTATTATTATTAGCCACAACCGAAATTACTTACACTTAATTGCCTCTTAATTCATATCGATTTTAAATTCTTATTAATCCAGAATGGGATAGGGTTGAGTTGAGTTGATTTTGAGTTTAACGTCCCTTTTCAGCAGCGAGGCTATATGAGACGTGGACCTACTGATTAACGTGGAATCCGAACCACATGAGCTCCCGCCAGAATGGGAGAGGGATACGAACACACAAACTTTGTGTACAAGTTAAAAACTCACTTGCTCTTTCAGTGAGAGTCGAACTCCTAACCAGGCGCCGCGATGGCTCAGTGGTACAGAGTACACCTCTGTTGTATAGAGTAATTGGTTCAATCCTAGCTCGCGCCAAGTGGGCTTTGTGGTGGACAAACACCGTTTCCGTGGATTTTCTCGGGGCTCGGACTTTGTGGTGGACAAACGCCGTTTCCGTGGATTTTCTCGGGGCTCTCCCGTTTCCTTCCACTTTCTTCATTCCACCATTTCACTAATTTCTCATAATTACCGTCTCTTATAGCCTAGCCGGCATAACCATGGGACGTAAAAACTTAAAAATTTCCTTTCATTTCCGAACTTCTAATCTTTCAGACTACTCCACTACACCGCAGAGATAGCCACTAGCCTTCACAGGTTCTGGGTGTGCCTCCATTTGCAAATTGGTTTATTACTTAGCGTTGAGCTCGGAATGCTCAGTTCGATTCCCGATAAATACAGCGAATAAAATCGAAATGAAAATGAAATAATATTTTGAACCCATTAAGCAATATAAGTTGTTTGGAGAACTCCTTTAAGTGTGGTAGCAAACTATGTATATAGCCGCAAATTGAGATGAGCTGACCATACACCATTCAAGGAAAAGCGGCTTAATATATCAACTGTGGAATACGTGAGGTTTTATTTTGTAACAAATGCAATGTCATTGCAACTTTTAAAAAAATCTGGCAATTTCTGCTTGTTTGAGCCATAATCAGAAGCGAAATACTATGTAAAGGCCTTGGATAGTTTCCAAGCATTACGTTTTATTATCTTGAACTCACATCAATATTGCTTCAAGTTGATTCTAAGAATGAAACGAAGTCTTGAAAAGAAAGAAAAAAAAACTCGAGGAAATGAACTTGTTTTCACTAGAATTGTAGATAAAATATCTGTGTGTGGGATCTATTTTGAATTATGATTTGCATTATTTTGTAATCCAATCCAAACCTTTTCCTCAAAGGCAGGGACGTACTCAAAGGGTGGGCCCTGGAGTTCAGACCTACCCACAAAATCCTGACTTTTCTGTAAATTTAGAATAGTAGCAGGGGAAACTTTATATATAATTTATTCTCATATTAATTTGAACACCACCAAAACTATGGACTACTTCCGAAATAAATCCCTTCCAGAAGCACACCCACGAGGGGTCCTTGGGTTCGGACTTCCTAACTTCACATAGATTTGTACACGTTCTCATTAAAACTATATTTGCTTAACAGAGAAATGATTAATGTAGCATGATTAATGCTTAACAGAGAAATGATTAATGTAGCATCAACATTTGATCTTACGCTTCATCTGTACTCTTTCTCTTATAAAAACAATCTAGTTCTATCTTTTTTGTGTATGTGAAAATATAGGAGGAAGTATTTTACAATTACTTATCGTCTCTTACTAGGATTTAGGATTTAGCAATCGAAACATTGAGTACGTTATTGTATAAACGGGGAGCAGAAAAAATCAGTGCGGGAAAACTTGGTGTAAGAAAAATCGGTGCACGGAAAATTTGGTGTACGGAAAGTTCGGTGTGGCGAAAGGTGGGTGTAAAAGAAGATTCGTCGTAGTAGACCGTAGGATCCATTAGAAACTTAAGTTTGAGGATAAAGGAGCGTGTTAGTTTTAATTTCAAACAGTGTATAGAACGTACTTTTACTGTCTACTAGAAAGAATTAGAACCAAATTGTTCGTGAAATAATTTGAATTCGATATTTCGACCGATTTTAACATTTCATGACTTTTACATGGCGAGAAATTAGTTTTTTGATGTCCGTTCGTGTGATTTAGCGAAGTGACCATCACTACTAATCGACATTTAATTTAAAACTTAAGTTTTTTTTATGCTGTTCTAGAGGGTGTCTCCTAGAATTTTCTACTTCCAAAAATAAATGTAGGTTACTGGACGAATAAAATTGAAGTAATATATATGTTATAAATAAATATTTAAATCCAAATTCTTCAGAAACGATATAGTTTCTTTATTTATCGTATGTTACCGGTACTCAAAGGTGTAAAAATAAATGCCTCAACTAAAATATATCTACGCCTGATTGGAGGAGAAGTCAATAAGGAGCCAATAAGGTTGCAGTACGAGTACTTGTTTACCTTAACTTATGGCAAACAAACTGTATTGTCTGATTGAAGGAAAAGTCAACTATTTGTGCAACTAGGGGAGCGCGGTGGCTCAGTGGTAGAGCGTTCAACTCCGGTGCTTGGGTTCCCTGATTCGATACCGCCTCGCGCCGTGTGAACTTTGTGGTGGACAAACACCGTCCTCGTGGGTTTTCTTGGGTTCTTCCGTTTCCTCCCACTTTCTTCATTCCAGTATTTCATTCATTTCTCATAATCACCGTCTCCTTTAGCCTAACCGGCATAAGCGTGGGACGTAAAACTTGGAGATTTCATTTTTTTTATTTGTACAACTATTATCTAATAAAACCATCCTGCTTTATATAGCCCATCCCACAAAAAATTTTTGATCAATATATTTTTGCATCTTACACACACACACACGTGTATATATATATATATATATATATATATATATATATATATATATATATATATATATATATATATATATATATATATATATATATATATATATATATATATATATATATAGTCTATGATGTACTATACGGAAAGTATTTTTAGTTGTTTCTATAACTATTCTGAACTTATAGTTGCAATTGTTTTATTTCTGACAAAAGGTGTCAGATTCATTGTGTGATGAAAGTTCATGATAGTAATACCCTGCAAAAGACATGCAAGAGATAGCGTGATTCAAAGAAAAAAAAATACTTTTCTTGAAATAGCTAATATGATTTTATTCGTTACATTTTATAGTGTTTTCGTTTTTAGAATATGATGTTTCGTAAGTTATCGGCGTAAGTGGTAGACCTAATATACAACGTAATATATGTATTACAGTACAACCCCTCAAATCCCAACCCGAAATACGAAAACCCGGCAAATCAGAACACGTTCTCAGGAGAAAAAAATAACTACAGCTGGAAAATGAAAAAAAAAAATAGATTTAATCACACAAATTTAGTTTTTTTTTAAGGTTTTAACATTTTTAGACTTAATGCTTATTCTAAATCATTATCACATTATATTCTTACAAGAAGACAGTTATAGATATGCGACAGTTATAGATAGATATACACATTTGGACATGAGTGTACACCCGCCAGTCAAGGTCACTGCCCTTTCGACCACTGGGCCACCGTGTCTAACCTCAGTCGTTGTTTTACCGCCTATTCAGTGGCGAAATATTATTTCCCGGGTAATCCGAACCCCCTGAAATCCGAACAGGCTTCAGCCCCAATTAGTTCGGATTTGAGGGGTTGTACTGTACAACGAATCCACCATACATCTAACTTTTTCCACACCGAATTTTCTGTACATCGAATTTTCTTACACCGAATCTTCCTACACCAAAATTTCGTACACCAAATTTTCCTAGACCCATATAAACGTTATAGTTGAAAATAATTAAATGGGATCATGGTGAGCGATTCTGATCCCGACATCATTACTTTTTGACCCCAAATCCCCTACTTCTTAATTCTATTAGTTTCACGTGATTACTATCGAGGTAAGCCTCACATCGGTAATTAATTATAAAATTTTATCCTTACAACTACCTGAGAGAGGAAACTTTGCCGTAATTTCTGTCCGTCTAATACAAGAATTAGATAAGGTTTCTTTCCTTGGCTTGTTGTGAGAAAATTCTAATTTTCATTGATGTAACTTTTGTCAAGAGCAACCATTACATGTGTCAACGGGTGTGTGAAAAGTAGTGTTGCCTCCCAAATGAGAAATTTCTCGTCTCGTCTGCTTAATGAGACAAGAAGTATCTTCTTTTTTTTTTTTTTAATTCGAGACGAAATGAGAAATATCAGAATTTCTATATTCTTTTGTACAGTCAGCGACAAAAGTTCTTTCATTTTGATCACCTCTGGTGCTTGGGGTCCTGGGTTCAAACCCTGCTCCCGCCAAGTGAACTTTTTGGTGGACATACACCGTGTTGCGTGGGTTTTCTCGGGGCTCTCCCGTTTTCTCCCACTTTCTTCATTCCATCATTTCACTCATCCCTCATCATCACCGTCTCCTTTAGCCTAACCGGCATAACCGTGGGATGTAAAACTCAAAAATTTCATTTCATTTTCTTTCAGTTTGAAGAAATTAGTTTTGTGAATAACTTCAAACTGGAAGGACAATTTGAGTACAGTTTTCACATTCCAGTCTTGAAATTTGGTGAAACGGTGTACGTTCTACCGTTATTCCCAAAATAAAGTTTACAAAACGGAAAGATTTTTTTTTGTCGCTGACTGTACAACACTACTTAGTTAACCCAAGCCTTAGACCTCTTACATTCTTTTAGTGTTAAATGATTCATAATGTAAAAAAATATAAATTAATAAAGTGATTACAACATTTATTAATGTTTAAAGATACTACACAAATCAATACACAATATAATAAATATGATTTGAGCATTGTTATACCACAATTTTTGTGGTCCTCTCGTGATGCGGAAGGGATCAGGGCATACATTTACAAAATGAGACGAGAAGACTAAAGCTTTCCGAGAATCGAGACGAGACGAAATCTCGTCCCTTAGGAAACCCTAAAATGGTCAAATTCAAATTCGTTTTGAAAAAGTGAAGGACACTTAACCCTGCACCACTCGCGCGGTGTTAGGTATCAACAACCCTCGCGTGGGGTCACAGTGACCCCACTTTATAGTAAACGTATTTTTTGTGTACGAAAAATGTTGCAGTAAACAACTAACTAATCGTTGGCCTTGAAGTAGACAATACAACAGACATCTAGTAGGGTGGCCGGGTCAGAATTGCCAACTGTCTAGGAGAGACAAACAAAAAATATCCCTTTGGGGTCATATGTACCCCGCGCGAGGGTTGCAGGGTTAACCAAATTTAAAGAACAAATAAGTAAATTTTCTTAACTAAAATCCCACTTTATTTTTAAAAAAGACAAAAATAATTTCCATATTAATCAAACGACTAAAGACTAAAACAAAGATGGCGATCGTACCCAACATCGTTAAGATATGGTAACTTTTTAACAGTTGTTGAATAAGTTGGAAGTCTTTGTTAACCTTAACTAAGATGTGACCCATATATTGCCTCTGTGATTTTTTTATATCTGACTCAAAAGGTTGACGCCCTTCCTAGTAACAGAAGGTGCCTTGTTTGCTATGAAAACAATATATTCTTGTCAGCGTGAGAAAACCTCATCTTCTGGTAACCCATGGCTAGATATCGTATTTATATAATAATGCTTGCATGCATATATATATAAACATAGCACGTGTGTTGTTAATTGCTTTACGTTTATCAAGAACATACAACTATAGAGAAAAATGAAAATTAGTTTTCTTTTAATAGCATTTATCAATACAGTATATTCTACTGATAAACTACTTGCTTCGTAGCAGTGATTCAGGACGAGCTATCTAAAAATTTTATATCTCAATGCAACAACAGCTGATAACTTACACTAGCAAGGGCGGATCCAGGACGGACTTCTGGGGGAAGGGGCGGTTGGTTGTAATACTGCTACTTAGAGCTAGTTTTAAGAGCTCCAAACTCTGGGATGGGTTTTATTTATATTTAAAATAAGAAAGTTTCCTCTTCTGGGGGGGGAGAAGTTATCGCCCCGATCCGCCCCCTGGATCCGCACCTGGACACTTACGCGTGCTTATAGGTATTTGATATTCAGCTCTCCTCTCTTATCGAGTGACTAGCACGCCTGCTTTTGATACTCGAGGCCCCGGAATCGATTGTCGCAATGGGGGCGGGGGACATCGTACGAATTACAGTAGTTCAGATCTCACTTTAAAGTATGTCTCATCTTATACAGAGTGTAAAGGAAAGGTCAGTACAAACTGCGGGAGGTGATTCCTGAGATGAAAACAAAGAGAAAAAAATGTCCTGTTGCAGTTCATTGCATTCAACCTTAGTTTCGAGATATAGGGTTCGCAACTTGGAATCCAAAATCAACTCCAAAAACGAGTGTATCGTATATATATATATATATATATATATATATATATATATATATATATATATATATATATATATATATATATAAAGACAATGACTGTGTTCTCTGCTTCATGTGTTGCATAGACTCATTAGCGAATAGTTAGATGCCTAATAATATAACAGTGCAATATGCAAACAGAACTCGATATACCAGGATGGCATAACTTGTTCTACACTAATCCCCAGAGTATTGCCACACACTACCTTCTGACAAGCAACTTTTTTTGATAATTTCGGTTCTGATTTATGGTGAAGTATTCCGTGTAATCCCATTGCTTTCTGAAATCCAAGTTGGACACTGTATACCGCAAACGAAGCAGAATTCGAGAAACTGCAAGCGGACTTTTCCTCTTGTTTTGACCTCACGAATCAACTCCAGAAGTTTGTAACGATTTATTTATTTATTTATTTATTTATTACATGCTGTATAGCTTCACTGTTGAGAAAGGACGGAAGTGCAAATATATAAACTCCAGTACAAGTAATCTTTTTCAAATTAACAAACACTTTTGCTCCGCTTCTCGCACGAAAGAAGTGCAAATTCACTTAACGACAGTTGACTACAAGCAGGCGCACACCCAAAATCTTTTGTTTGGAGGAGTCCAAGGGTGCCGATCCTGGGGGGGGGCGAGGGGTCTACACACTTGAGCATGAGCAAGCAAAAATAAGACTTGGTTAATATTCTGACAAGAAGAAGACTGGTTGTGGTATCGTTTAGCGTAGTGGTTACAGCTCTCACCTTTGATACGAGAGATCCTGGGTTTGATTCCTGGTGGGGTCGAAAAAAACTTAAAAGCTTTTTCAGGCCAGGCAGCTTGAGTGATATTCTCCTGAATTTTCTTCATGCACTCTAGGCAAATGCCGAGATTAGTGACGGATTTAAAGCTAAACAAGCTGTAGCTTAGGACCCCATTCTGTTGGGGGCCGCAGAAAATAAAAGAAAAAACTGTACATTTCTAAAATATAAGAACAACAATAAATAAAATATCTACATATAGCAACAGTGCTTCTTGCAGTGCAGGTTTCTATGATGTAAGTAATGAGGCTCATTCTGTTAGCCTGCTTCCTAAAACATCACTAGTTTCTTTTTTCATTTCTGTACGTAGGTAGCCTACGTTCATCTGGACACACAAAGAGCCCCATTTCGTTCAATAGCTTAGGGCCCCAAAGTTAAATCCGGCTCTGGCCGGGATGGTAAAAAATAAAAAAAAAAGTAAATTCTTTAAGAGAATCGATGATTAACCAGTCATCAAAAATATCACTTGAATGTTTATCCTACTGTTACATGTTTATCTGTTGTTATGAATAGTGTAAATGGGTATCTTTATCTGTAGTGTTTACTATAAACAAATAAAAGTAGCTAAATAAAAACATAATGGTCCTAGGCAAGGGCGTACACAGGGTGTGGGTCCTGGGGGTCCCTCCCCCCCGAAATCCCGACTTTTTTGTAAATGTAGTCTACTTTTAGGGGCAATTTTAGAAATTTTCATATAATTAGGCCTCAAATTGTATTTTGATTCCTCTGAAACGCTTTAGACCCCTCCCGAAATAAATTCCTGCGTACGTCCCTGGTCCCAGGTCTATTTATTTCTTCCTCCGCGATTCCCCGTGTAGTGTGATCGCCGAAGGGACATCCTTCCTAATATGTCACGGCTAACATGTCCATAGGTGTCAAACAGTGACGCCCGAAGAAAATTTTCTGCGTGGGGGGAAATCTCCATGGTTGCTATAACATGTTTGGTATTTCTGGTATATAATATAAGTGGTTTGCTATATTACGTATACACGTTCGTGAGCCAGGGGGCCCCGTCCCCCTGTCCCCCTTCGGTCGCCCATGGTGCCAAAGACTAGAAATCTAATTCCTAATCCTAATCCTGATTATAAGAAGATTAGCAGATGGTGTTTCCTTCCTTTAGGTTCATATTCTTCTCCTCTGTGCTTAGGATACGAGAAAGTTCTTGAGTCAATCTTGTGCTACTTACATACGTAAGTATGAGTACATAAAACTGATAAGAACTGCTCTATATTTGTGTTCAACTTACAGGAAATGGAACGCATTGACTCAATAGAACCGATATATATTTATCATTCCAAGAACTTGCAAACATTTTGAGGTCTCCAATTTGGCACGCAGGTAACACCATTATATACACAATTAACTAAAGAATGTTTAATTGCCTTAGAGCAATAGATTCAAATCGCTTCACAGACTCCATATAGGCAGGTGTCATGTGATATTTTTCGGATCACCCGATGAAGAAGAAGAAGAAGAAAAAAGATGGTTGTGATCGAGATACCTGTTGCACAGTCCACGAGTAAGATGTAGGTAGCTACATTTAGATACATTTCCAAGAAACTGATAAAATCTAAGGTCACCGCTTAGAGCGGAATCTGGTGGCTAGCATGAAATACTGGAGGTGCATGCTTTTCTAAAGGTTGGAGGAATTTTACGGTCGAGGGAGCACCTTGTGGATGTACGTATGTAGTAAATAGTAACATGGACTAACTTTATTCAGCTAACTTACTGCTTAGTTTCATTAGCTCCTTAGAAGGCTTTTTTACAAAAAAAAAAAAAAAAAAAAAAAAATGTCCTCGCCCCAAAGGACAAAATCAAAATGTGAGGAAGCTGCATTGGAAATATATTTGCTACAGAGACCGCAGTGGCTCAGCGGTAGAGCTTCACCTCTGGTGCATGTGGTCCTTGGTTCGATCCCAGCTCGCGTCAAATGAGCTTTCTAGTGGACAAACACCGTGTGGGGAGGGGTTCTCGTGGTTGTGCCGTTTCCTACCATTTTCTTCATTCTACCATCTCATTCATTTCTCTCATAACCGTCTCCTTTAGCATAGCTTGCATAAACGTAGAACGTAAAACGTAAATATTTCATTTTTTTTTCCTATTTGCTACAGAACGTGCCATGCAAAAGGATGCCATGTAATCGCAATCTGATTTATCTTAACTCAGAAAGAGAGGGGGTGCAATTGGTTTATTCGTGGGGGTTGCACGGTGGGTCAATGGTAGGGAGCACTCATCTCTGATGCGTGAGATTCTTGGTTCGATAGCCGTCCAAGTAGTGGACAACATCCTGTCTTGTGGATTTTCTCGGAGTACTTCCGTTTCCTCCCACATTCTGATCCCACTAATTATTCCATCATCATTCACTTGCTTTAATCACTGTATTCTTTATCCTAACGGGCATAACCGTGGGACATTAAACTGAAAGATTTCATTTCAAAGATTATCGAACGAATGTACGCCTTGAAGAAACATTAACTCGTGTGACTGGCTCAAATCCCGGGGGGTTGAGGGGGACATGTCATCCCAATAATCCAATTTGGAATGTATTTTTTGGGGAAAAAATATGATGATTTGTGTCCAATTGCCACAAAAGAAAGTCAGATGAAATTGATGTCCCCGCAGAATAAGCTTCAAATCTGCCCGCCTCCCAATGTTGAAGACAACTCTGTTATCTGATCCTTCACAGGTTTGTTTTGCAACTTATTATTATTATTTTGAGCATCACTTATTTTGAGCATCACTTAACAAACAAAAACAAGAAAAAACGATTTTACTTGTCCCCCCCCCCCTTCCAATGTTGAAGACAGATTTGCGCCGCTGGCTCGTATAATCCTGCTCTCGAAGTAGTATGGTGTAAAATAGCTTGTACTGTGGGGATTTGTCTTGCGTTATGGCATGTGTACTCGCCAAGAAGTCCCACGGCTGTGATTCGAAGCCCATATTAATAATAGGTTATATCTGTCATAATACCGTAATCGCTCTACTTTTGCTCCGGCAATCTGACTTTATAGAGTTGCAATGACGTGGATAGTGAGGTAACTAATCTACCTGCCAAACTTGGAGGCCTATGGGTTCGACAGAGACATATTTTTTTTTCTTGTTCTACTTTCTATCATCATCATCACCATCATTCATCATTCAGTTTAACGTCCCATGATTTTGTCCTTTATGATAAGGGAGGGGGATGATTAAGTAAATGATAATGGAAAAATTGGCGAAATGAGAATGTGGGAGGAAACGGGAGAAGCTCGAGAAAACCCACAGACACGATGTTGTCCACCACAAACTTACTTGGCAGAGGATCGAACCAAGAACCCCATGCACTAGAGTTGAGCGCTCTATCATTGAGTCATCAAGCCCCCCTCTAGCCTCTTTCCAATGCAGCTCAGGGCTTCATCCAGCCTCCCTTAAAAAAAATGGGTCTTGCAATCCTGGATCCTGGAGAATAAATAGGTCAGAGAATTATGTTGACTTATTTACCTCCTGTATGACCGAAATCTAGAAACTGTGGAGCCTTTGGGCCTCCTTATGGCCTGTCTCGAAGGAAGTACCATGTTTATCCTAACCATGACTTCTTATTCTTACGCCTTGTTTCCCAAGGGAAATCCAAACAGATTTCATGTTAGCACTCATAAAATTTAAATATAATGTATCTGTATAACTTTTTTTTTTTTTTTTTATGGATAGCGTGCGGTCACGATCTCAGGATTTTTGTCCTTAGAATATAGCTAAAATACTAGGCAGCTATCAAAATGTGTAATTAAATTTGATTTATGTACTCACAAGGAACGAACATGTACGTGTCATCCGGACTTCCGAATCAAACCTAGTCCATTCGAAAAACATAACAAAGATATGTTCTTCCACAAAAAGTTAGGTGCCATGGACAACCGAGTGCCATGGACATTCATTTCCTATTCCCTATAGTATTTTTTGAGATACATCTGGATTTGTGTTTTTACCCGGGACCACTTCAAACGGAGGACCAAATTTGATGGTAGGGATTTTCGGAGGGAATTTTCCCGACATTCTCCTAATTTTCCCTGTTCAGGTATGTTATGGTTGCTAATGCATAGCACTCCTGGAAAGCTTGTTTCATGCTAAAGAGAATTAACTATAAACCATGACTTTCCAATGAACAATGTTGATGCAATAGCTATTTCACTGCGAATCTAAGATTTTGTGTATACTAACAGCATTAATGGGCCCCAGGGGCTTACTCGGTTGTCCATGGCACCTAATTTTTAGTGCATGAACACATATTTGTCATGTTTATCGAATATACTGAGTTTGATTCGGAAATCCGAATGACACGTTCATAACCATTCCTTGTTAGTACTACCTAATGATTGGGCCGTTAACGCGGTGGTTGGCTGCAGTATTTTGCCGTTCATTGAAATCACAGGCATAATCATTAAACTGTGCTGTGTTGCAGAGACTGATCCAACAACAGAGCGAACTAGTTGTTCCTCTGGTTCGCAGAGTTCGATGGTCATGTGACTCTTACCGTGCTTGTGGGTTTTCTCGGGGTTCTCCCGTTTCCTCCCACTTTCTTCATTCCACCATATCACTCATTTCTCATCATCACCGTCTCCTTTAGCCTAACCGGCATAAACATGGGACGTAAAACTGAAAGATTTCATTTCATTTTTCATTTGCCATCTGACTCTTTGCCAAATTTACGCTTCTTAAAGCGATATATCCAGGAATCAGAAGCTTTAAACTTGATGGCATTTTCTTTATCCATTGCTATCTTAATTTGCATGGCCCACAGTCGCAACGTCCGGTCGTAAATAATTGCTCCTTCTTTTTCATTCTCTTTGAATTTCTGCAGGACGGCCTGATTGATTTTTGGGATCGAAGGGGCATTCATGATTTTCTCCAAATTGTACAGAACGTTCTTGAACTGATTTCAGTACTGACCATGCGACAGACGCCTGTAGTAGGATCTGTGGTCTTGTACACAAAAGTTCGCTTCTTATAATAAGTCCTGTCCTCTTCTGTCATATCTGCGGGACCATCATGCTTTCGCCTTTTCGTTGAAGGTACATACTCGGATGCCGATGAACTCGAAGACGAGGCATGAAACTGTTGCGAAGAACATTGCTGTTTCCCATCGACACTATCATCTTCGAAGTCCCATTTTCTCGTCCCATTCTTCTCCATCGCCACCAGCAAATCCTAATGTCCTGATCTCGTCCATAATTTCCATATCATTTTCCAGGAGGGTAGTTATGTGCCATATCATCTCCGATTCCTTTTTGTTGGGGGAACCATTGCTTGTTCCAAATCGGGAGACCAAAGTAGCCACAACAACTTTAGGATCCATCTGCAATGTACGAATAAGACATACAATACGTTAGTATTTGACAGCAACATACAAAAAATAGTAGGGTGTCATAGTACAAGTTGAAAGTAGAAACATACGGTGTACAAGAAATAGAGACGTCATTCAAGGAATATGTCGATCTCTACACACTATTTTGATACTTTGTGGGTCTTATAGCTCCTGAACGCTTGTTCCTGTGCCCCTTATATTTCCCAACTTTTCTACTATCGACATCAGCTTTTCGGAAATATATGTGTTTCCGGCAAACCGGTATCAAAGGAGAGAAGGTTTACTCTTTAGTCGGATGGACAGAGCCGTGCCGTGGAAAATCAGCGCCCGGGGCGAGAGTATACGACGGCGCCCCCATACATATACTCCAAGCAATTTTTCCTATCTTTCTTCCTTTTTTCTCCGGAATTTTTCGCCCCTCTTACTTCGGCGCCCGGGGCCGTCGCCCCGCTCGCCCCCCACCACGGCACGGCCCTGGGGATGGACAATATAAAGTAAAATGGTTTTATCAGGGAATAGTTGTAGAAATAGTATTGAGATAATAGGTTAACATAATAAATAAAAATAGCAAGTTCAGTAAAACATTTACTACTTCCTAAAAACACCTACAATATACACTATGGATAATATGTACATAACAAATGCGAAATTCAGAATTATTTGTCACAATGACAAATTGTAGGCCACTCCTTTCAAATATTGAACAATGTTTCCATTAACAAAAGTGTTGCAAGCAAACCACAATCTGGAAGCTATGCATTTGTATTTCTTCTTACTATTATGGGAGTGACCTGCATGTAACCGTTCAATTTGGAAGGTCGCTAACGCCTGCTCCCTTTACATCTAGCATTTTTCACACTGAGTCTTCCATACACCAAATTTTCTCGTCCCATTCATACACTAAATTTTCTTATACCAAGTTTTCCTACACCAAATCTTTCTGCTCCCAAATGCAAGATCAGGACCAAATCTTGATCTTGTTTATGTATACAAGTCTCTTGCAAGTTGTGGTTTTAAGAAATCATACATTTCATAGGTAAATTTTGCACTCCACTGCAGGCCCGTATCCAGGGTGGGTCTAGGGGGGCTGCCCCCCTAAAATTTTCACGGTAGGCTTGCAAATGAACTATAATATGGTGATGAACTATAATATGGTTGGATCGCTCCCCCCCCCCTAACTTCAGCCGGGCTCCAACTACATTTTTGGGCTGGCTACGAGCCTGTTCCACTTAATACAAGATAACAAAAGAAACGCGTATCATTACCTGTCTTCATGCGTCAATAGTAACGGAAATATGTTTTCTTAAATGTAATAATGTTCATTTTATGAGTATGATATGATAGTGTACGGAATTACCGAAGTTCAATACTATATGTAGCTTTAGTTTTAGAAGAACTTTCACAAACATAACTTGTTAGTCAGTGGTCGAAGTGAGACGGTATGCGCTGGTATGCCATACCGCCTCTGGTTTATCTTTAATGAGGACATACTGTCTCTGGTTTATCAGTGATCAAGACAATATCTAAATGGCCGGTATGTTGAGTCAAAATCATAATAAAACACACCGCTTCTGATTTTTTTCCACTTCGAACACTGTTGTTAGTTTATCCGCTCTCTTAGGTATACAACTATTTTTTCGTAGGATTTTACAGAATTCAGTCATGTGGCCAAAAGCTGAAAATATTGTAGAAATTTTTTACAATATTTCTATCAAAAGTGAAGAAAAATACATGGGAACGGTAGAAGTGAGAGTGTTTCATTTGTTACTGTGAAATCGAGAAGACTTCAGTGTTAACAAGTCATGACCAGGAATTCCAATAAAACTGTCTGGTGATTTCCCTGCCACTTTTTTTTTAAGTGCTATTGCTTCGTTCTGGTAATAAAGATACAGAGCAGTATTTTCGGGGTCTGCAAGTTGCAATGTAATGCATAAATTTAAAAGAAGAAGAAGAAGAAGAAGAAAAGAAAGAAAAGGGACAGTAGTAGGGTGGTCCTTAGGTATATGGGAAAAAATAAATTTTCGAATTTCTTCCGCCGCACCCCCTATTTCTTTTCCTTTGGTAATAGAAACATCATACACAAAATTTCACAAAAATCCATCAACTTTAACCCGTGCCGCAAAGCAGTTGTTTTCTGTAAAAAGAAATCCATTTGAATTTCAATGGCACTTGATTTACTATTTGTCAATAAACGTATAATAATTATCACAAATGTAAATAGGATAATATAAAGCTTTCCTCTGTAATTCAGAATTGACTGTGTTTCAAATACAGTCGGTTGGTTATCATGCAACAAGCTACAAGTATCATGATCATCGTCCATATATATAGTACTTATGGTAATGCACATTGTTTTGAACCACTGTGGAAAAGATATTTGGATCTGTTTGTCATGTCACTTGCTTCGTTAGTAAAATTTACATGAGTTAGAAATCAATCAGCTAATAAATACAAGTAAAAAATTAATTGATAATGGCTGATATTCCAAAAAATAGAAAAAAAATATATATTTGCATTGTAGATCGACTTAATGATAACTTAGTTTTGACGCAAGGTAGATTTTCCACATCCTGGAAACAAGTTTCTACAGTCTTTCACCACTTACAAAAGGAATTGTTTCTGTTCATTTTTAGTTAGAACTGCATTGTGATTTTCCATTAACTTTACGCTCTTTCTGCAGCGTGATTTGTAACATGCAGCTTATCAACTACTTTTTTCCCGAAAAGAAATTAATCATTTGTCGACCAACAAACCGGATCAAGGTCTAGAAAACCTGTAGAAATCCGAAACCTTTCGAAGAACTTCTTGATGTTTCCTATCACAAAATCAGCAATTTCTTTTTCTTCAATATCATCTATTTCACTAGCGCGCAGTTCAAATCGCTTCATCGTTTCATATGAAGTGTCACTATTTTTAATTTTTTCTGCTATTTTGTGTTTTTTTTTCATTATTGATATTCTCGTCAAAAAGTAAAAGTGCTCACACTCCTCTGAGAGGTACCAAAGATGTTAGGAAAACTTCAATAAAGCAATTCTCGAGACATCAGAGTTTATGAGTTTGTACGTTTCAAGGCTCTTCAAAAATTGTAAATCTTGATGTGGTGTACGAGATGCACTGGGACAAGTAAACAAAGTAAACCAAGCTTTTTAGAACAGGAAAAGTGCACACTTGACGCAGTCCTTCTTCTTCCCGCTCATTTAATTTAAACTGATTACTAAAGAAATATTTTTAAACATCATAAGGTTTTTCCCATCCACCTTGCCTGATGTAGAGCTCCAGGGAAACGGAAAGAAATACATCCAGGAGGCTTACTTCTTAGAAAAATTACTATAAGTTCCAAAAGTTCTCTGTAATCTTCTCTGCATTTCCAAATTTTGAACAGTAAAAACTAGCTTATCTTTCTTCATATTGCAAAGAACTGAATTAACATTTCGATTAGAAATTCATGTAACAAAATTGTTGTGTTGAAATCTCGGCCACTCTTTCTGGAAATTTTTAAAAATTGGCACCTCTGGACCGGAATAAACTGAAACACATTCTTCAAATACACACTTTAATATCAATTCAAAAATGTGATGCCTATACAGAAAATATGAAAGGTCTTTTTCCAATTTTTGTTCAAGAAGAATACAAGCTCCATTGATACGTCCAATATTAGACGAAGTTGTGTCCCAATCCCTCTGCTGTTGCGATTAATATGCGCATGGAGCTCTATCAATCAATTTATAGTGATCAAAAGCCACAACGAGTAGTGGAGTAATAAAACGTACTTTCCATCCTGTTCTCGAAGATCCTGTCACTATCTCATCAGAATCTACTCCTTCCATTGGAATTGCAGTTGCTGTGTCGTGGTGAGTCTCCTTGATCGCTATTCTTGCTTTAGGCCAAAACATTTCTGTTTCACGAATTACTAACCGAGCATTCTCTCTTAAAGGTAATTTCACATTCGTATGTTATAAAAGAATGCACCAAGTACTTGTCTGTTGGACAGTAACTTATAACCCAATATCTGTTCACTCATATTACCGAGATAAATACCACAACGATAACTGATTTCACTAGACACCGAACACATAATGATCACTTTGTTCATTTAATCACATGTAATGATACAAGACCCACAATGAAACTTCAATTCCCTAAAAATAACAATCATATCAAAAGATCATAAATGCAAAACAGAAAAATATAAATACATGTTACAAGTAGTCTAAAATTATTTTATTTACAGTAACAGTTGTAATTAAGAACCATAGGGAGAACGATTTAGTTGTAAACGGTCGTAAAAAATAATTGTTTTATATTTATTTATTATTTCCAATTTAATTTTGTTCATAAATCTGCTCCAAATTACTTAAGAAATGGGATTAAATAGAATAGTCCAAGTCTGTGCATGTATTGCCATCTATTGAGCAACATAGGAAACTACTGTTTTGTAAATCTTATTCCTATAAAGATTAAAATGTCTTTGCGGCACCATTTATCGTTGTCATAACGAACTGAAATTTACAGGTAATACTTTTCTCATTAAAAGGAAAAATATTAAGGGGTGCGGTCTCAGATATACACAACTTGAGAAATAAGGACCACCCTAGGACAGTAGCCTATATGTTTTATCAACCACTACAGAACATAACCGCCTCTCGGAGAACAAATAAACGTTGCTGCATTCCCTCACGTCCACGAGCGCAATATTGTGCAACTAGAGGCGAATAAAGGCTAGCAGACGATAACAGCTCGTTTTGAGATGCATATACTGTAAGTGATGTATCTTCAAAATGAATATGATTCAATATATACGAGAGCAGGCTTTCTTTCAGAAAATTTTGTCCAAGAGCGGGAGAGGATAAAATCAAAGTGTTAGGCGAGGGGTTCCACTGGGACTGTCTTTGTTAAAGGGTGGTGTTAACTTTCCTGCCCAAAAGTTAGTTATAACAGTGGTGCCAACCTGAAACATTAGAAAATCCCATCTCGAGATGCAGAAATTCCCATTCTCTTGTATTTCCCACGTCATATTAACTACATTAATATATATATATATATATATATATATATATATATATATATATATATATATATATATATATATATATATATATATATGAAAAATGGAATTATTGTGTCTCACGTTTTCTTCAATATATGAGTAAACTTATGGTAAATGTCGATTTTCTACGTTTATCAAGTAGTAGTTGAAGAATAACTATTTTTCATAATTGAAACAGACAGTTGAAAATTTTGGTGGAAACAAGTTCATTTTGTTGTTAGGATTTAGTATTTACATAATTCCTTTGTGTCATCATATTATAATGAACGCAAGGATACGAGAAAAACTTTGTTCTCCAGTCTTTTTATGTAGAACGTTTTCAAAGCTATTTGTTTCTCATTTTGATCTTTTTTTTTAATTAATTATAGGCCTATTCTTTGTATTTTTTTTTAAAAAAAAGTACCAGAGCACGATTTATATTTTCTAGACTTTATTTTTCAGAATCATAAATTACTCTTGCAGTAGGATGCATTTCCGGTAACATTAGACAATTAACACTAATTTCAAGATTAGTGAGGAGTCATTGGTCTACTTTCCGCCCATAGAGAATGTTGTTGTTATCGATGAAAAAATCCTATATTTACTGCCAATTGCGATTAAAATTCCCTTTATCCCCCTTTCGAGTAATTAATGTGAAAAATCCTACAAAATGGGATTTTTTCCCACAGGTTGGCATCACTGAGTTGTAATCGCAATTTTTCTTTAGCTCCGGAGTTTGCTGTTGGCACGGGCGGATCCAGGGGAAGGGCCATCAGGCGATCACCCCCCCAGAACAGGATTTCTTATTTTATATATATAAATAAAATCCACCCCAAAGTTTGGAGCCCTTAAAAGTAGCAGTATGACAACCCCCCAGAAGTCGATCCTGGATCCACCCCTGGCTGTTGGTCAATTTCGGGGTAAAGTGGGGTGGTTCAAGTATGTTGAGACAGGAATTTTGGTGGGTCGGACCTGGTGGACTTTCACCCACACTCCCCGTGAATATACCCCTGGTATGACATTGATTTTGCTCTCGGCCCGTCGCGTGCCTCCTTCGGTGGGGGGTGGGGGGGTCTTTGACATTTCCATTCAGAACACTAGACTTAGGGAATAAAATATAAGACTATTGACGTAACCTCAGGCAGGCGGAGTATATTTTAGAAACCCGATATCTTCCTATTACAAGACAAACTACCTTATATTGCATCTGGTTATTCGGTACATTCGGCTCGCTATCGCTCTCGCCTTTGGTGCTTAATCGAGCGGTCCCGGGTGCAATTCCCGGTGGGGACATGTGTAAGAGCTTTTTCAGTCCAGCGATCTTGAGTGAGATTTTCCTTGGTTTTCCTCATTCACAGCAGGCAAATGTCGGGATGGTACAGGTCTCAAGTCGCTTCCTTCGTTTCCCAATCCGTACATCCTCAACTTTCCTCAGATAGTGTGATCGCCGAAGGGTGCCATCCCTTATACGTGTCGGGCTAAATGGCCTTAAAATGCCGAAAACCCAGAAATTTAAGTCCTAATTCGGTACATTCGTCACATTAACCACTACTCCCCCTCACCTTATGAGCTTTCGGAACGTTCTTGGGAGCAATAGCTTATTTCCAGTAAGGAATTCCCCCCAAATCCCCCCCTCCCGAAATGATCACTGATAATAATAGGAGTACGCTGCCGCAGTAGTAGAGCAGGGGCGTATCCACGGGGGTCCATCGGGTCCGGACCTCCCAAAACTTCCTAACTCAACATACATTTGTATACTTTCTCAAAAAAACTATATTTGTTTTTAACAGAGAAATGATTGATGTAGGATGAAAATTTGATCTTACGCTCAATCTGTACTCTTTCTCTTATAAAAACAACCTAGTTCTATCTTTTTTGTATATGTGAAAATATAGGAGGAAGTATTTTACAGTTAGTTATCGTGTTTTCGGATACAGAATAATACCTTTTGAATACTATATAGACGTCGTGGCTTGTAGCATTGGACCTCCTTCCCCCAAAAAGCCTGGACTCCTCCCGACAAAAATTGAATGAGCATCTGTAGTAGAGTGCTCACTTCTGTGCGAGGTATTGCTGGTTAGATTCTAGGCAAAGTGAGTTTGTGGTGAACAACATTGTGTCAGTGGGTTTTCTCGGGGTTCCTTCAACATTTTTATTCTATTAAATTCTCTCATAATCATTCACTTAATCTCTCATTTCCTTTAGGATTAGGCTATTTGAGAATGCGTTTTCGAAGCGTTACCCCCGTAGCGAACGCGACCAAGCTGGCTATTCGATAATTTTTACTTTCGCCAGAGTTATTAATCATACTGCGAACCAGTCATGGTTTGCAGGTCTTTTTTTGCCAGGTCCAGGTCTATAATAGCAGAGTTCCAATACTCTGCACAAAGTATCTTCCAAGCAGTTGTTTCTTACTAAAATCCCCTTACCTGGCAACACGTCTTTCCTTTTTGTCCTTCCTTTAGACATCTTTTAAACAGCAGGCGGTCTATTGTTCCGAAACGCACCCAATACGCTCGAGATGATGTTTTCTCCTCGTTTTTATTGCTTTCGCGTTTGTGATTAGCAATCCACATTTAAATACATGGTAAGTGTATTCCAAGCGTACACATGAGTAATAAAAACGCGTGGCGAACGCTTATGATTAGCCATGGGCTTAGCCCAAATGACATAATTATGGGACGTTAAACTAGAAGTTAATTTCAACACTAATAATAATAATAATAATAATAATAATAATAATAATAATAATAATAATAATAATAATAATAATAATAATAATAATAATAATGTGAAACGCGATGTACTTAATCCAAGAATCTTTCCCAAAATAACAAGTGTCACGGGACCCTTATCCTTGTGCATTAGACTGTACAAATCTAATTACAGTGTAAACTACTACACCTCCACTGTCACGATATACAATATTTGACGTCAAATCCCTCATGTTCTGACGTCACATATTACATATATCGTTGAGTACGTGATCGTTGACCTATGTGTGTGAGCTTTGTATCCTTATGATGTGTTTTGCGAACGCTATACAAGTAATCTGTTAAGGTAGTGATGGAATGTCACTTCGAAATCTTATGAGAGATTGATTTAAGTGTCAGAAACAATGTGACGCAAGCGTTATTAAATATAACTGAAACAGTTTAGGTTGTACAAAGATACACGAACTTTTTGATATGTTTCATCTGATGGGGGAAAAAGAAGACTGCACTTGCATAATTTACGTCTATTCATTTACGTCATCTTATTACAGTGGTACAATTTATTTCTGTTTTATCCCACCAGGATTATTACCTCAACATGTAACTAAGCACGGGTGACGTTCATATTAGATCTAAAGTTTCAGGCACAATTCCAAAATTGTGGGCCTTCTGCAGCAGTTAGATGATTTCTAAAAGGTAGTAAATGGGTCCTTGTCTTTTAGAATTTTTAATTTCTACATCTTAGAATTGGTATAGCTACGTCAGGGTTTCTCAATCTGGGGGTCGCGGCACCTACGGGGTCGCTAAGCTAAGCGGAAGAGAGAAATTTAATCAGAATTTAATACCAAAAAGTATTTTTTAAATATTATTTTGAATTTTGTTGTGATGGGCATATTTTTTTTTTTTTTTAAATCTTTACATACATTGTTAAGAACAACAAAAAAATAAGTCTACTAAACATTTTCAACAGGTGCAGAGTTGTTTAAAAATCAATTTAAATGAAAGAGATACGATATGAAACTAATGAGAACTGCATATTGAAATACTAGAAAAATACAAATGAGCATGGTGTAATTTCACTTGTGCAGCAATGTCGGTTCACTCTTCGTGACGCACATTATCAAATCATAAGAATACTCAGTAACTTTTTAAACAACTGTCCATATTTTTTTAAATAAAAATTAGAAATCACTTTCTTTTTTATCATATGATCCAAAATTAAAGGGGTTATGAAGTTTTAAAATTTTTAAACGGCCTCCATTTTGAAACAGTATGACAGATCGGATTCGATATTTGTAATATCAATGAACTGGTCAAATTTGGTTTTAATCCATTCGCTTTTAGGGAAATTACTTTATCCAGTTATACAAAAAAAAATCTATTATTATAGAAATAGATGGACATGGTGAGATCTCTGCAAATTGTATATTAAAAATCCCACACAAGCTTATTACAAACTAAAAATTATAAGGGGGTCGCTGGAAAGAGGATGTGATAAAATGGGGTCGTTATAGGAATTAGGTTGAGAACCACTGAGCTAGATGATTTTTAGGACTTGTGCAGCCAGTCACTAACGACCCGAAATTTTTGTTGGGAGGGGTCGAAAGTTTGGGGGAAGTTTCCAACAATACAAGATAATACGTCTATGCACAGTACTGAATTTGTGTGTTATTTTATGCCCAAAATGGCGATAAGTTATTGTTAAGTACAGGGGGGGAAACAATAGAACTAGATTGTTTTTATAAGAAAATAAAGAGTACAGAGGAAAATGTTCGATCAAACCTCTAAGCTACATCAATAATTTATCTCCCAAACATGTATAGTTTTATTAAGAAAGTATAAAAATGTATATTGAGTTAGGAAGTTTTTTGAGGGGGGTCGGGTCCCGTTGGACCCCCACGTAGGCTTAACGACAAGTTTCACCCTTCGACAAAATGTGTAAATTCTGGGAAGTTCTTGCGCTGATTGATTGTTCAACCAAAATACAGTACTTAAATTTTTCTTTGTTCTTCTGAAATAAATCTATGCAATAGCAATGGTATGTGTGTGTTCAAAGTAGCATAAACACCGTATGCGTGGGTTTTCTCGGTGTTCCCGTTTCCCCATACTTTCTTCATTCCAGCATTTCATTCATTTCTCATTATCACCGTCTTCTCTAGCCTAGCCGGCATAACCGTGGGAAGTAAAGATTTCATTTTCAAAGTAGCATAATTTTTACCCATTGTTGGCTGTGTGTTTGTATTTTTTAGTTAAAGAAGAGAAAAGGTAGAAGCAAAAGACAAAACGAACAAAACAAATGTGTTTGGCACTTTCTTTTGATATAGCTGACTTAATCGTATCACATAACTTCTGGCATAGGATTTGGACACTCAATAATCGAGCGAATATTTGATAAGAAAAGGGAAAATTTGACAAGAAAAGTGAAAATTTGATAAGAAAATGGAAAATTTGATAAGAAAAGGGAACATTTGATAATAAAATGGAAAATTTGATAAGAAAATGGAAAATTTGATAAGAAAAGGGAAAATTTGATAAGAAAATGGAAAATTTGATAAGAAAAGGGAAAATTTTATAAGAAAAGGGAAAATTTGATAAGAAAATGGAAAATTTGATAAGAAAAGGGACAATTTGATAAGAAAAGGGAAACTTTGATAAGAAAAGGGACAATTTGATAAGAAAAGGGAAACTTTGATCAGAAAAGGGAAAATTTGATAAGAAAAGGGACAATTTGATAAGAAAAGGGACAATTTGATAAGAAAAGGGAAACTTTGATAAGAAAAGGGACAATTTGATAAGAAAAGGGAAACTTTGATCAGAAAAGGGAAAATTGTGTGACAGTCGAGAGAAAACATAAATTTTTAATCAGTTATCTTATGTATTTTACCATTGTAGGTAGGTCACTTGCTGCAAATTGAGATCTCTCAATGTATCACTGTCCTCAGCTAAATAGAGGTACGAGTTTACGGGAGTGTAGGTAAAGATACGTCAATGCTCTCAGTCAGTCTGTTGCCTGTAAATTAGAGACCAATTGCGTCTATACATAATTAATTAAGGCAGTATTTTTGGCCTCAGTATTTCAGTATTTTTGGTATTCGGGCTCAGCCAGGAACAGGCTCTGTTCGCCTAGTTCGTGGTATCCCAGGGCTGGATTAGGGAGCTGTAGACCAGGGCCTTCAGGTGGAGGGGGCTTCCACTCTGATCAAAATCACAACTGGCTATCTGAAAAGCATCATCAAGATACAATCATCTTCATTTATATATGTATATTTGTCACATTTATATATAACAGCGCAACTTTGTGTGGGTGTTTTGTACATTTGGAAAGTTCCATTAGACATAATCTGCCTTATGCAGAGTCATTCTGACGACGCGTATTTAGTGCCATACTAAAGAGTTTGACATATGTTTCCTGCAGTAGTCAGGCCTTTAGTATGACGCTAATCATACGTCAAAACGACTCTGCATAAGGCCCAATATTATCTAATGCATGGCATGGTTGATGTCGTACAACTAACTACATGTATTCCCTTAGTTTTCCTACTGTACTTTTACAGAAATGTATTAGGCGAAACCAGCAGCAGCCACATTTTTTTCCTAGCCTCTGGCCTCCAGATGGCTTAATCTGGCCCTGTTTTGAATCAAATTTGGTTCGCAAGTAGCTCATGATCTAAGAAATAAATATCGCTATATTTGGTGCAAGACCTAGACTAAGACAGGCTGAAGCTCAACTAGAACAGGCTGGGCTCGGCTTTAGAGCCTGTGTTCCATAGTTTTACACACCGGAAGTTTCTCAGTACGGTTTACTTTGGCCTGTTCACTGTTAGTTGTGCTATTCGTGGCCACAAAAGTAACAAACTAACATACGATATTTTTAATACTTTTTTTTAAATGTCACTAATGGAACTTTCCATTCATCAAATTTCAGTTCTTGGCAACCATCTTGAGTTGTTTGCTATTTTTGGTCTTCTCACAAAGCTGCAATTTCCTTTTAAGGATTTTTGACCCTCAATTATCCCATCCCAAGCGAACAACAAAACCCACCACTTCCCAACAATATCCAGGGTTCACACTTGGGTTCGGGGACGGAGGGGAGTAAGGTGGGGTAATAATGACCTCCTCAATAACAAAAGGAAACGACGGACTTGAAATCTGACATTTGAGTGTTGTGAAAGTTTCACTCCACGGGGAGAAGGTATTATCAAGGTCACCGCCCTCTACAAAAAGACTACCTACCGACAGAAAATAGCCCTGTATGTGCCATACCTACTGTGTACAGAAGGCACCGCCCCTATTTTACTTGTTCGTTTTCTCTCTGCGTAAATAACGAGAAGAATAAGGTACGCAGGCAGAGCAACGGCTATTGTGTTGATTCTATGCTGTGATAACCCTTCCTGAAGGATTTTCCTTACCAAAAGGAAAAAAAAAAGTTTTCAGTTCTTGGTTTATTCAACTGGAAGAAACGAATTGTTTACCCTACTTTCTGTTTTATGACCTCTCCAATCTCAGCATTTTTTTCGTCATAATTGATGTTTCGATTCCAGTGGCGTATCAAGGTTTGGAGTACTCCAGAACCACAATGTTAAAAGGTATTTTTAATTAAGAGAGTAGGCGTAGACAAGTGGTTAACTTTTGTTGTTGTTGTTGCTGTTGTTTTTAGCGTCAGCCAATTGGGATGTCGCAAGTTCGAATCTTGGCCCATTATGCTTTTCCTTAATTCCACGGTGGCTCAGTGGTAGAGCGTTTATCTCTGGTGCATGGGGTTCCTGTTAGGTTCCCGGCCAAATAAGTTTATGATGGACAACATTGTGTTCTTGGTTTTTATCGGGATACTCCTGTTTCCTCCCACTTTCTCATTCCACCAATTATTCCAGCATCATTCACTTACATTAATCATTGTCTCCCTTAGCCTCAAGGGCATAATCGTGGGACGTTAAACTGAAAGATTTTATTTCATTTCATCTCTCATGAGTTCGGGGACCTATGTGAATGAGGTGTCTGCACAGGGCCGTGCCGTGGAAAATCAGCACCCGGGGCGAGAGTATACGACGGCGCCCCCATACATATATTCCAAGCAATTTTTCCTATCTTTTTTCCTTTTTTCTCCCGAATTTTTCGCCCCCCTTACTTCAGCGCCCGGAGCCGTCGCCCCGATCGCCCCCCCCCCACACGGCACGGCCCTGTATCTGCATCCAGTATACTCCTTCGTTTGCCTCACGGCATTCTGTATATTGAGTGCTATTAATTCCAGGGTTATTTGCCCTCATAGGCTGTATCTGGAAGTTTGTTAGATAAATAAATAAAACTTATTTTAAGGAAGACACTATTCCGGCATTCGTCTGGTGGAACTGGCAAAAAAAGAAAGAAAATCTAAATAAAAATACTTTGTTAGGCGTAGGATGGTCGATCACGGATCTCAACAACACGAGAACTCATTTCACAGCCAAAATTCTAACCATTATCCGATTTCCCTCTTGATAATAACTACAAACTAGATATAGAGGGTTATTATATAGGCGGAACATGTCTAATGGCTATTTCATTGCGAAAGTAAAGAAAAGGTTCTCAAATCAAATACCACTTCTATTATCTCAATATATATATATAGACACATGGGTAAACACAAGGGAATACATTGAAATTTCAGGGAGGGTCGATTGACAATGGATTTATACAGTACTAGCAGCGTTCACCCCGCTTCGCTGGGGTCACCCCGGAACGCAATAAACTTTGTTACTTAGATAATTTTTACTTTTTCGCTTTCAAGTGATATGATAAAAACCATAGAAGATTGCAGTAAATGTTAACATTATATCGCCTGTCATTTATGTTAACCCGCCGAGTGACACGGTCATGTGGGTTGCATATAAATACGGTTAGATTTAGCTATGATGAGCTAACAAAGGATTTGTACGTTATGGACACTTGAATGGTCAATTATCTCAAGACACTGGTAATTGAAAATTAAAGTGATATGATAAAAACCATCTAGGGTCCAAATCCTAATAACCCCCCAAAAATGAAAGAAATTGGTTCAGCCGTATTAGCGTGATGAGCTAACAAAGGATTTGTACGTTCTCTTTTATATATATAGATTTGGTATGTAACGTTCCCTTTCAGCGCCGAAGCTACCAATCAGGGGCGTCATTTGGGGGGCAGGGGTACGTGATAAATATGGAAAGTGATATTCTTATGTCATGGACAATCTTGCCTTCCCCCCCCTTGGTAAAAACTGAAAGATACTACTGCTATCAATACTCCGGTTTGAATCCGTGTTAAGTAAGTCGCTTCAACGGAAAGGATGACTGGAGGGTCAAGAAGTTAGCTGGGACATATTGTTGATCAGAAGCATTGAGTATTGCTGAAAGCTTTTTTTTTTTTTTTTTTTTTTTAGGGGGGATGTTGTGAGAATTACAGGGACACATTATGACCAATAGAGAACATGTGAACTTTTGTAACATACATATATATAGGGTAAGTCAAAATGATGGAGCGGGCGCGGTGGCTCAGGCCGGTGGGTGTAGCCGAGCGGTTTGAAGCGTTACGCTGATGATCGCGAGGTGAAGCCCATTGGGAGTTCGAGTCCCTTTGTAGTAGCAAGGGTGGAATTTTAACTGTCCTCGATGTTTCTGTGTTCGTGTCCCTGTCGTGTCTAGTAGTCCTGAGAAGTGGTTGAAGTCGAAAATAAGTCAGGAAGGTTTTTTTTAAAAAAAGTGGTAGAGCGTTCACCTCTGGTGCTTGGGGTCCCTGATTCGATCCCAGCTTGCGCCGTGTGGACTTTGTGGTGAACAAACATCGTGTTCGTGGGTTTTCTCGGGGTTCTCCTGTTTCCTCCCACTTTCTTCATTCCACCTTTTCATTCATTTCTCATAATCGCTGTCTCCTTTAGCCTAACCGGCATAACCATGGGACGTAAAACTTAAAGATTTCATTTAATTTAAAATGATGGACCCCATTTCAGAAATTTATTCTGTGAAATATATTATAGGTAAGAAAGGTAAGCTGTCAACGTTCGCTTCAAACATGTGACGAGTGTTCTGTATGTGAGCACTTGTGTATGTGCGCGTAACACGGCACACATCAAACCAAGTCTTAAAGAGTCTTCATCCCGGCGAAATTAAAATAACGCTAATTTTACAGTAATTATGTGATATCTTCAAATAGATAAAAGATAATTGAAATATGGAACAAGAGCGCCCTAGACAATATTATTTTACATGAGAAACCGTTATTATCACGACTCACTTATCTGCTTTCGATTTCGAGCCATTTTGGAAAATCGGCATTTATTTTCGCGTTTCTAAACGGCTGATAACGGAAAGCCACTAGGTGACTTGTGATAACGGTACCTCACGCAAAATAATATTGTCTAGGGCACTCTTGTTCCATATTTCAATTATCTTTTATCTATTTGAAGATATCACATAATTACTGTAAAGTTAGCGGTATTTTAATTTCGCCGGGATGAAAACTCTTAACTCCTACTGAACCTTTTGTAGCATATTGCCGTCAATATCACCAATCCATTTCATACTCGCTGCTGAGTCTTAGTGATAGAAAGTGGGAAAACAATGCGTGGAAAGTAAACTTTGAAAGTTAACGTTTTGGAACGCAAGTTTCAGAATAAGATACGTTTATTAGATTTCACAGAATACTTTTCTAAAATCCGGTCCATTATTTTTACTCACCCTGTATGTGAAACTAGAACTACAAATGACGATACGCCATCGACTTCTTAAAAATTAATCTCGTAAGTTATGTACTAATTCCACACACACACACACACAAAAAAAAAATGAATGGACTCCTTCTAAATAAGGCACTTTCTCCGAGAGACATCTGTTGATTTAAAAACCACAAGTTCCACAACACAACCTGTGTCAGGAAACATTTTTAAGCCATATTTTCATCTGCTTGTGAAATGAAAGTGATTTTTTGTTGTCCAAGATGGAGAAGTTATTATAAAAATATTGTTATAATAAATGTTCTAAAGTAGTACTTTTCCAATTGAAACAAGAAACACCTGTTAGCTTTTGACACGCGACATTGTTTGTCTCAAGAATAGAATAGCCAAACGACCTAACTACCACTATTCCAGAGCCTCCAGTTACTGACTGGAGGCGAGCAAAAGAAAAGTTAGTTACTTACTTGTGTCCAGCTGACGCCAAAAAACGAAATGGAATGGAAACTAGCAGATTATTATTATTTGCTATTACACAACATGTGCTCTTTGGTTATTTTGTTGTTCTGCACCTGTTGTGTTAAGGCAGAGAAAGCTTACCCAAAACTTCTTTCGTTCTTAAAAAGTAAGTTGGCTCAATGCTGATAAAATGATCAATTAATTATGACACCGGTGATTGAAAATACAAATACAATTTCCGTTCCGTTCCGTTTCGTTTCGCCTTCAAAGACGAAAGTCGTTTGGACAGCGAGTTGAAGGACACGAAACATAACCGTCTGCTTGGTGTACTTTCTTACAGATTTCGTTGACATTGGTTTGTCTGAATGTTCTGACCAAAGATCTAGCAGTGGCGGATAGTGAGAGAAGTCATACCAGTAAAGATTGTAATTGAGAAAAAAAAACTTAGAGCCATTAATTCAGTATATCAGGAGTGGCACTTTTAATTTTCCTATGGTGCAGAATAACATTAGGGATTCTTTTGTTTTGTTTTTTAGGTAATGTGCTGGAACGGTCGTTCCTGTGAAAACAGGATTAAGAAATTACTTAACTTTTAGTATTTTCATGTAGAAACATGTATTTTCGTAACTTATCACCTCAACTTCGTACGATTTGTTCCTCTAGAATGTTAAGTTCGCCATCTTATTTTTGGAAGTGAAAGAATATGGTGGAATAAAGAGGTGGGACGAAGCGAGAAAGCCCGAGAAAATCTACAAAGCACGTCGATCTCCACAACAAACTCACATAACGTGGGATCGAACCAGATACTTCTTTAACTAGAGGTTAGAGTTTACTATTTAGTAATAATAATAATAATAATAAAAACTCATTCTTCACTTTGAATTCCTACAGGACCGAAAAGGAGCACAAGCACATACATATCGAGGATACTTAAAAATCTCCACGTTCTTCAGTGAGTCTCAAACTCACGATCATTAGTCTCACGCCTAAAATTGCTCAATTACAACACGACGATTCCATTGATTCACTCACATTTTCTTCCCCCTCCCCCCAAATTATCCGGAGACGAAAGCAAAATCAAACTGTGAGGGGGCTGCTTTGGGACACCATTTAATAAAGGACGTCCTCTGCACAAAGTAACAAGTAATTACAAATTAATTTATTTTAGCTTCGAAGAAAGTGAGGCGGGGGAAGATGTTGCGTAACTCCATGGGAATAATTTTCATCCCTGGAAGTATATCTGGAAGGAACACTGGAACCACCGTGCTCTAATTCTAGGTAAAAATAAAGTCAGGATTTCCAAAGCTACCAATGCGAAATAAGGAAAATAGTAGAACAAAATTGGAATTGTCTCGAAAAAATGAAAATGAAATCTTTAAGTTTTACGTCCCACGATTACGCTGGCTAGTCTACAGGAGACAGTGATGATGAAAAATGAATGAAATGATGGAATAAAGAAAGTGGGAGGAAACGGGAGAACCCCGAGAAAACCCACGCAGACGGTGTTTGTCCACCATAAAGTTCATTTGGCGAGCTGGGATCGAACTAAGGACCCCCCATACAATGGAGGTGAACGCTCTATCACAAATGAAATCTTTGAGTTTTTCGTCCCACGGTTATGCCGGTTAGGCTAAAGGAGACGGTGATGATGAGAAATGAATGAATAGTGGAATTAATAAAGTGGGAGGAAACGGGAGAACCCTGCGGAAACTCACGCATACGGTGTTTGTCCACCACAAAGTTCACTTGGCGCGAGCTGGGATCGAACCAGGGGCCCCATGCACCAGAAGTGAACGTTCTACCATTGAGCCACCGCGGCCCCCACGCTCTATCACTTACTATACCTAGCGCGGCGCTAGAATTGTCTTGTCTTGAAAAACATATAGCTACAAACTTAGTGCATTGTTTAGTGTTAAAACATTTTAAAAGTATATGAAGTGTGTTCTTGCTTTTTGCATTGCTTTTTTAGTGTACTTTTGATAAGTTTATAATAGAACAAAATCTTGTTGATAATACTAATAAACTGAACTAACCAAAATAGTTGGAGGAGAGGGACGAATAGTTATGGATGGCAGATTCTAGTTAGCGAGCACGCACTTCCTTGATCTGGAGGAAGGAAGAAGGGCCTCTCTGGAACATTTGCTTCGTGTGTGCTGGCTGGCTGACCCAAGGCCGTTTCTCTGCAGTTCCAGCCCGACTGCTTCTTTGCTCTCTATAATACATCTGTCGTTCCGGATGTGAAAACATAGCAGTGGTTGCCCGCACCTGTCTCTAGTTACGCAAGACAACTTTTTTTTATCTAAATATATTAAGAGACAGACGTCTCTTCTCACTTCTTAAAATAAAGATTAAAATATATTTTTTGGCTGTCAAGAATAAAAAAGAACCATCATCAAGTACGAACGTGCTTATTATTTTTTATACAGCCTGTGTTACTTAACCGACTTTGATGTATCTTACACAGTGTTCAGGCTACCCAGATGTGGTGGTATGGTACAAATTAACACCCATAGAGGTTTCTTTCAGGACGCATGATGTTTGGAAGATCTACATGACCTCTGCGTTAATCCTTATTGGTAGTTAGCCCCTCTACCCACTGGTCTAATGGCTACAGCGTAGCCTTTGGTGCACGGGATTCCAGGTTCGATTGTCAGTAAGAGAAAAATGAAATGGAATCTTTAAGTTTTACGTCCCACGGTTATGCCGGTTAGGCTACAGGAGACGGTGACGATGAGTGATGAATGAAATGGTGGAATGAAGAAAGTGGGAGGAAACGAGAGAACCCCAAGAAAACCCACGCACACGGTGTTTGTCCACCGCAAAGTTCACTTGGCGGGGGTTGGGATCGAACCCAGGACACCAAGCACCAGAGGTGAGCGCTCTACCACTGAGCCACTGCGGCCCCTGTCAGTAAGAGACCTTTGAACACATTACGGTGTTCGGATTCCACTTTGAACTGTAAGTATACGTTTCACATAGCCTCATTGCTACAAAAAAAAATAATAATAATAATAATAAATAAAATAAAATAAAATAAAATAAAATAAAAATAAATAAATAAATAAATAAATAAATGAAAGTAAATAAATCAGTTTAATGTCACACGTTTTGTCCTTTAGGCTAAGGGAGGCGATGATTAAAGCAAGCGAATGAAGAATTAGTGGAATGAGGAAATGGAGGAAACGGGAGTACCCCGAGATAAAACACAGAAACGATGTTGTCTACCTCAAACTTCCTTGGCCAAAGATCGAACCAGGGACCTACTCACCAAAGGTGAGCGCTCTACCAGTGAGGTACCGTGCCCCTCAAATCAGTGAACAAATAAACAACAATCTTATTGATAATTCCAGTGCCAAGAACACACAGGGAGATCGATAAAGTGGCGGCAATAAGAGATTGATTTCTACCTTTGATTGTAAGAGATGTTAACTTCACCCCCCCCCAAGACCCCTATGTTTTTCAGAGAAAATTTGGATGAAAGAAAACAATATCGATAAATACTTTCTCCTCTCAGAACGAAAGCACTACATCTTTTATTACAGTGATTACTTCCGAAAATAAAGCTGAAGTAAAATGTATATAATCTGTCCAGTTTTAAGCTTAATCTCCAACATGAAACATATTTAAGCCAGAGGCAGATCCAGGACGATCTTCTAGGAGGGGGGCGGTGCATGGGCGCCCGAAGGGGGGAGGCAGGGTGGGGCCCGGCCCCCCTCTGGCCCACGAAAATGTATACGTAATATAGCAAACCACGTATGTTAAATACCAAAGTAATGTAGCAACCTTGAAGCTGACCCCCCCTCTAGAAAATGTTCTTCGGGCGACCCTGGTGTGGCGGTTTGTAATATTGCTAGTTAGAGCTACTTTTAAGAGCTCCAAAGTCTGGGATGGGTTTTATTTATATATAAAATAAGAAAGTTTCCTTTTCTGGGGGAAGGGGCTATCACTCCCCTGGATCCGCCCCTGAGTTAAGGCAGGCCTACACTCCGCGAATCAGCTGTCCAATTCAAGGAAAAGCGATAACAAGATCGGTTTTACTACGAAATGAGTCGATAGCTAATACTAAAAGGGAATATAATTTATTACAATTGATCAACTTTTTTTTTTTCTTCCGTTCCTCGTTCCGACTTTTACATTTTGTGTAACAATGACCGAGGGAACGTTAGGTGTGTACCTACAAGGTGTACCCATATACATAGCAGCAATCGATTTATTTCTTTGAAACCTCAAATAAAAATCGTGAAACCAAATTCCAAATCCCATAAACTCGAACATCCACACTAGTTTGTAGGAGCTTATTACAGCATGTTTTTTATTTATTTATTTATTTTAATCTGCATTGTACGAACCCGGGACCATGTACACCAAAAGCACACACATTAGCCACTAGACTAGCAGGAAAGCCTCCCTTTTCCTCTTTCAGTTCAGTTCACTACCTCTCAATATGTGAAGTTCTTGGTGCCGGTGAAAAACCCATACCCTACACAGGTTTAGCACTCTTTATATATATATATATATATATATATATATATATATATATATATATATATGTCTGTCTCTGTGTATGTGTGTGTGCGTGTGCAGTAGACGGCATATCGATGGCCATTTTAGGCGAAATAAGGATACTCGTTTGGCCTAATCCTCGTTTTGCCTAAAATGGTGGACTATAAAAAAATCGTGGAGACAAAATCGTGGAGGGAAATTTTTCGGGAAAAAAATCCCTACTATGTGAAGAACTGAGAAATACAGATGCAAAACCAGTTAAATCCCTTTTCCATATTCAGTTTCATAAACTGTTAAATCCCAAACCTGCAAATAACCTCATGAGAAAAGCAGAATCAAGCCCGGTTAATTCCATATTTCATACAATTTGAGGTTTCGTACTGTATAGGATTAGTTTAGTAATCTATTTATTGCAACTCTTCGTAAATCATTCGAAATTTTATTTGGCAGAATTTGAAGTGTGTGCTTTCGTTATTTTTTTTTTTTTTATTTTTGGACTGAAAATTGAAAAAAAATGAAATCTTTAGTTTTACGTCCCACGGTTATGCCGGTTAAGCTAAAGGAGACGATGATAATGAGAAATGAATGAAATGAAGAAAGTGGGAGGAAACGGGAGAACCCCGAGAAAACCCTCAAGCATTGTGTGTGTCCACTACAAAGTCCACATGGCGCGAGCTGGGATCGAACCAGGGACCCCAAGCACCGGAGGTGAACGCTCTACTACTGAGCTACCACGCACCCTGGTCTGAAAATGGAGACACTATATACATCTTAACCTAACTGTTCGTGAAACTTTTCTGTGCTTATTTGCTTTTCTTTAATAATTACTAGACAAATGCACGTAAAATCGAAAGAAAACGATACTCTAAGCAGCGATGATCATAATTTTGTTATCAGACAACACCAAAATTATCTAGAAAACGTACAAGACACATAAAAAACTGGAAACGAAATGTAGCCAAAAAGACAAGGTTTGTGGACTATCTATGGTTAAAAGTCGTTGTTTTGTTCTTCTCTAAACGGTCTCTTCAGCTTCAGCAGAACCTCTTTCTTAAAATGTATCGTGTCAATTACCATTCAAAATTATAACATGCTTCTGGTACAACATGTTAAAAAAATTTTGCCACTTATTTACCATTTCTGATTCTCTTTCTGCCACTGTTTTGCTCAAACTCAACATTTTGTTTTGATATATTTCAAATTCATATATTGGGTAATTGGCAAATTAATATTCACCCTATGTTAGTCCATAAAAGATTACAAACTCTTCCAAAATATAGTCATTCAGTTTAGAAATGTATACGGATAGGTATAATTCGCTCCGCTTGTAGTTACGAAGGGTTTGACAATTGAAAGCAGCTCCAAGCTCACGTTTTACAAAGAGGTTTTTGAGGAATAGAAAACCGAGAAAACGGTGATGCACCAGAGGACGACGACGATATGGATTACCATTTAGTAGATGATGATGGAGAGGAGGCTACATAATTCAATTTTTTGCACATTTGGATCCATTGTTTTCAATTTAGAACAAAATTAATGTAGCATTTATGTATCCATATTCATTTGTGCCAATCTTGTGCAATGTATAGTTGATAATACACCCCCCCCCCCAAAAAAAAAATATTTGAGTAGGCATAATACTAATTTCTGACTCTGACTCCCTTTCTTTTTGATAGATTCTGTATCTTGAGCCTCAACAAAAATGGCCGCTCGTCCAGATGCAAAAGCTGTTATTTGCATTTACATACGCAAAGCCTGTTAAATCCAAACTATTTTCTTCAATAACGCAATTCACAGACTAGTGTGATTATACAGCTTTCGACAGACCAACACTCACATTATTCTTAATTTTTTAATGTTCTCTAGTTTCTAATGTTATTTTACAATTATAATGTGTTTAAACAGTTTTTCTTCATTTGTCACAAATTTTAAAATGTGAATTTAACGGGTTTTGCTATTCACCTACTCATATATATATTCGTATATATCCATGGTCCTAGTAAATACATAAAGGAGTTTTGGTAACCCTAACTCCTCGAAAATAGTTCATATAATATTAATCCATATATTTTGCATTTCTTGATTATTTATATACTAGGGAATTTTCTCTTATATAATTTCCCTCTAGTTGAATTTCCACGATTTTTTCTTATTGTTCGCCATTTTAGGCGTAACGAGGATTAGGACAAACGAGGATCCTTTTTTCGCCTAAAATGGCGGACACAAATCTTATCATTTATCTGTCATAAAAGTGTCAGATAATTGGTTAGGCGAAACAAGGATTAGGCCAAACGTGGCGACACGGTTTTCAGAAATTATTTTTACCTCACTGTGTAGACATCCGATGTCTGTAGTATCGCATAAATATATAATTATGCACTTTCATATACGATCTATGCTGGCCAGAGGCAGACGTCGACTTCAGGGACACCTTTGATGTAGGTTAATAAAGTTGCATTTTAGAGCGAATTCGGACAGTATTTTTTCTTTGATATCTCCAAATATTTTGTTCGAACAAATATATAAAGGGCCATTCTATGTTAATATTGTGCATTTCTTTTTGCATTTAAAATAATTTAATTGTATTTTAGTGTGTGGTATGAAAACTAAATACTGTACATGGAAGTCTGTCGGGATCTTAATACCAAAAATTATGGATGCATTAAAATATCAAATAATACTTTTGATAAAGTGGGTACTTTCAAATATTTAGGATCAATATTAACAGACCAAAACCATATTCAAGAAGAAATTAAACGTCGACTAAAAGCAGGGAATTCGTGTTATTATTCACTTCAAAATCTCTTGTCGTCGCGAATTCTGTTGAGGAGTTTGAAGCTTCGATAATCATGCCTGTTGTTCTATATGGTTGAGAAACATGGTCGCTTGCTCTTTAGGAGGAACGTAGACTGAAAATATTTGAGAACAAGATCCTGAGATGAATATTCGGACCCAGAGGAACGGGAATGGGGAATGGCGGAAACTTCATAACGAGGAACTACATAATTTATACGGTTTACCAAACACTGTTAGGGTCATCAAATCTAGGAGGCTGAAGTGGGCAGGTCATGTAGCCAGGATGGAAGAAAATAGGAACGCTTTCAAACTTTTAGCTGGAAGTCCAATAGAAAACGACCATGAAGAAGACCTATCCGCAAATGGGAGGACAATATTAAGATGGATCTCGCAGAAATAGAAATACAAAGTAGAAACTGGATCCAGTTGGCTAAGAACAGAAATCAATGGAGAGCTTTTGTGAAGGCGGCATTGAACCTTCGTGTTCTATAGGCCATAGAGTTAGTTTTAACTAGTGGAAATCCCTATTGTTCCCTTCCAGTTTCGGCACCAATGATTAGAATGAACATTCTTTTTAATTTACTTACTTCAAATTACGTAAGCAAGTACGGTACTTAAAACAAGTACAGAACTGAAAATGGTTATAATAACAAATGTATATGAATTAGGCCTACCTATGTAACCCTAAGAAAAGTATTGTGATAAATTGGGTCTGGTTATTTTTCCATATGTTCACAAAATAAATAAATAAATACATACATACATACATAAATAACCCCTCGTTGTAACATAAAACGAAAAAGATACAGAGTTAGGACCAGGTATACGAATATTATACAACAAGAATGATTATGGATTCACGCACACACGGTAATTAGTATCCTTCGACATGAAATATTCTGATTTTTTTTTTTTTTTTTTATAATATCGAAAGCAAATCTTATATATATACAAAAAGTAATTTGAATTCGTTAAATATTAGAAACAAGATACAAAGGAAATGACAGACAGTAAAAGACAGAAGTGATATAAGAAAATAATTCTCTCCAAAGAAAGAAAAGAAAGAAAGGCAGAAAAACAATGCGAATTGCGGGTCAGTCACCTTTTTTGCAAAAGCCAGTGCGTAATTGAGAAACACCTGCCCGTCTATCTGGTCTTACAGAATTTGCTCTGAAGTAGACATTGCGTACGTACGTACTTTCATATATATATATATATATATATATATATATATATATATATATATATATATATATATATATATATATATATATATGTATAAAGAATCACTTGTACTGTAGGTCTATTATAAGTACATACGAACCACCTGCTTAGTTTGTTCAGGGTCGCCGATGCGCAAAATGGAATGGCTCTTTCTGTAAGTGCTATTAGTTGAAGGTCATCGTTAGCAATATATTTAATTGGTCGAAGATCTGACAGGCAAAATAGTAAGAAAATTGAATATATTTTTTTTTAAAAAAAAGGTACCAGGCTAAACTCCTTATATATAAATCTTACAGGCGTTTCTTTACTCGTATTCTCAAGTCTTCATCCCCCTGCACCTCCCCCCCCCCCCGAGAAATCAAGGGAGTCCTATGTAGGCTAATGGTGGACAGTTAGTAAGTGTATTAATAAAGATGAAAGCAGCGTTGACCCAACGCAGTTGAAGTTGTATGTTGGCCATCCAACAATTTATCATCATTTATCCAACAGTTTATGTTGGCCAACCAACAATTTACTATCATTTATCCAACAGTTTATATTGGCCAACCAACAATTTGTCATATTTTATCCAACAGTTTATGTTGGCCAACCAACAATTTGTCATCTTTTATCCAACAGTTTATGTTGGCCAACCAACAATTTACCTTCATTTATCCAACAGTTTATGTTGGCCAACCAACAATTTCCCCCATTTATCCAACAGTTCATGTTGGCCAACCAACAATTGATCCTCATTTATCCAACAGTTTATGTTGGCCAACTAACAATTTACAATAGCTTTCTACCTCGCAATTTCAATCGCAATTTAACTTCTTCCATAGGGGACCAATGTTGAAAGGTTGCTGACCTTCCTCTTCCCACGGTTAGGTAAGGTCCACTATCTGTGCTGCTAGCGAACTGATTTACAACGTTGCCTCTTTTTGAAATCCGAAACCGTGGACAGTTCATATTTAGTATGCCAGAATGATAGGCACAACCAGGCACCCCAGAATGATAGGCACAAATTACATTTTTTTGCCACCAACTAGGAACGCAAATAAAAATTTTAGATTGTCAAAGATCTCGAGCCTCAAAAATTGACTTCGTAGTGACAAAGGCCTAGGTCTGTACGAAAGAGTTGACATTTTGTCAATGTTCTCGGTGGGTAATGAAGTTAATTTGTACCAAATTTAGTCTTTGGCGTGGGAGGCCCGGGTTCGATTCCCGGCGGGAGCTCATGTGGTTCGGATTCCACGTTAATCAGTAGGTCCACGTCTCATATAGCCTCGCTGCTGAACGGGACGTTAAACTCAAAATCAACTCAACCAAATTTAGTCATTTTATGATTTGAGTAAATATAAAATACAAATGAGTGCATATTTGCGCGCTAGGGCAATCTAGGATGTTTTAAGCAGAGTTTCTTCCATGCATATTGTCAGAAGGGCTTTACCTCCGGGACTAAGATACGTATATAAAGTCGTATTCACAGTCGTTCTGATGCATGACCAGCGCCGTACTAAAGAGTACGACTAACATATGTTTCATGAAGTAGTCAGGCCCTTACGCTAATGACACACGAAAATGACTCAGAATACGGCCCATTGTGATTAACTGACAAACTGCCTATGGAATCCGGAGGTTTAATGCCGTTCTCTTTTCTTTCTCTCTTTCTTTTCTTTCTTTCTTTTCTTTCTTTCTTTCTTTCTTTTCCCTTTCTCTCTTCCACTTTCTCTTTTTCTCTCTCCCCTTTCTCCTTCTTCATTTCTGTTTTTCTCCCTTTCTCTTTCTTTCTTTCCTACTTTTTTTCCTTTTCCATTTCTCTTTCTTTCTTTCCTTCTTTACTTTTTCTTTCCCTTTCTCTTTCTTTCTTTCCTTCTTTAATTTTTCTTTCCCCCTTCTGTTTCTTTCTCCTTTTCTTTCTTTCTCTCCCTTTATCCGTCTCTCTTTTCTCCCTTTCTCTTTCTCTCTTTTCCTCAATTTTTATTTCTGTTTTTTTATCTCTTTCTCTTTTCTCCTCTTCTTTTTCTCTCGTTTCTCCATTTCTCTTTCTTTGTTTCTTTTTTCTCTTGTTTCCCCTTTCTCTTTCTCTCTTTATTTCTCCCGTTCTTTTCCTTTATTTATTTCTTCCTTTCTCTTTCCTTGTTTCTCTCTTTCTTCCGTCATTTCTCTTTCTTTCTTTCTCTTTCATTCAATTTCTCCTTTTCTCTTTCTTTTCTGCCTCTGGGATCAAAATAATATCCTGTGCAACCCCCTTTATATTTTGATTTTACCCCATTCCCATAAACAAAATTTTCTTTAAAAAAAAGCAGTTCGAAGAATGTATCTAAAGGTGTATATAACCTGATGTGATTGTTGTGTTAATTCATATTACAGAAAGCACATTTATGTAATGAAGCGTGTAAATGGCCTTCTAACTCATCTATAATAGATGAAGCAAGAAGAAGAAAAAAAACAAGATTAAAATAAATAAACAGAGGTTATGACAACACATACATACCAACAATAAGGTATAGAGTGTGCGAGCGAGTATGCATACTGAAATAATAATAGAAAAAGGTTGCACATGTTTTGAACTGACTTTCATCACACTTTGTACAGAAAGAGCGAACTCTCTTCACAGCGGGGCGATGAACCAGGGTTACTTTGACTATCAGTTGTCCTTTGCAACGATTTGACTGGCCTTGACTTTCTTCGAGTATGTGTTGCGTACATAGCCTACTATTTAGTAAGTTTATATATATCTATATCTATATATATATATATATATATATATATATATATGTGTGTGTGTGTGTGTGTGTGTGCTCGGATAGTAAATACAGATGGTATTTTATACGTATGTTACTCACTCATACGGCCACGTAAAAACATTCGTTCTGTTCTTCAAACACTACTGTTCCATTGAAGTGTTGCATCACCCGGGCGCAACTAATCTTATCATGATGTGTAGTAGGTTCACTTACTTACACTTGTACTTCTATCATAGTTATACTAGTCCTACTTATCTAAAAATAGAATTGACAGCTACAACAACAAAAATTTCACTAAACCGCAACACGAAACTTTTTTTTTTCTAAATCATCGGTTTTGACAAACGATTTTATCTATTCTCTATATAAATAAAACTGAAAGTGACTATGTTTGTAACTCCTGAACCACCCGACCGATCTCGATGAAATTTTCAGCTTACATGAGGTTCGGGCCCGGGATTTTTTTTTTTTTTTTTTTTTTTTTTTTTTTTTTTTTTTACGGAATAAGCACATCATACTGAGTAAATTGTTAGTTTTGGTTTGACTACACTATATGTAGTTCTCGAAATATGGGGCGTACAAGAAAATGTTTGATTGAATGAAATAGGCTATATTGAATTTTTTGGATCAGGGTCCACAAAATTTTTGAACGGTCCCAGTGGCGTAGCATCTGCCCCAACCCCCGCAGTGCGGGGGGGGGGAGCGAAGTTTTGCGATGAATAAAGATTTAAAGAAATAGAACCTCAACCTTACTTCTATCGGCTTTATAACTAGGGCCCCTTCTCTATACTTTGCGGGGGGGGGGGGACGCAAAAGTGTTCTACGTTACTGAACGGTTCTTAAATAGATTTTTTTTTTTTTTTTTTTTTTTTTTTTTACGGAATAAGCACATCATACTAAGTTAAGTGATAGTTTTGGTTTGGCTACACTATATGTAGTTCTCGAGGTATAGGCCTAAGGCCCAGAAGAAAATTTTTGCCTGAAATATATTGGATCTTTTGATCCAAAAAAAGTGATTGAAAATGGCCGATATCAGACGGCGCTTCAGTAATAGCAAAAAGTGACTGACTAACGAAACATTACTATTTTTTTTATTTATTTATTTTAACCCAGCGAAACGGGTAATTGAAGCTAGTTGAAAGTAATAATACATTAAATATGACCTAAGCTACCATATGACCGAACCCGGTTGTTTATTTACAGTTAGCATTCTGTTTAGCCCACCGAGGCTACATGCCATAGGGACCTACAGCTTAATGTGAAATCCGAAATAGATGAGGTTCCATCAGTAATCGAACTCGTATCTCCTGCCCTGCTGACGCTTACACTAACCATATAGCCGCAAGAGAGTTCATGTCGTCCAGGGAGTGGTCAATGTGTGAACCGCGGACTATTAGTAAATGGGCAAACCGTGAGAGGTAGCTCGCTGTGGCTTCTGTCATACGGTCTATATAAATTACTACTAGTTTTTGGTTCAATCTAGGGGACTAGTGAACAGATAAGTGGATAGACAATGATTTCTGGAATAAAAAGTAAAAAATAAAAGAAAGAAAGAAAGAGGAAGAAAAAAATAAAAGAAAGAAAAAAAAAGAAATGAAATCCTTCAGTTTAACATCTCACGTTTTTGCCCTTCAGGCTCAGAGAGATGACTAAAGAAATCTTTTTTTAACGTCCAACGATTATGTTCTTTAGGCTAAGGGATTAAAGCAAGTGGATGATGATGATGATGGGAGGATTGGTGGAATAAGAAAGCGGAAGGAAACGGGAATACCGGGGAGAACCCACGGACATGATATTGTCCACCACAAATTTACTTGGCCGTGAATCGAACCAGGGTAACTGTGCATCAGACAGTGCCGTGGGGGGCGAGCGGTGCGACGGCCCCGGGCGCCTAAGAAGAGGGCGAAAAATTCGGGAGGAAAAAGAAAAGAAAGAAAGAAAAAACTAACTAACTAACTCTATGGCCTATGGAACCCGTAGGTTCAGTGCCGCGTTCACAAAAGCTCTCCACTGACTTCTATCCTTAGCTAATTGGATCCAGTTTCTACTTTGTATTCCTATTTCTGCGAGATCCATCTTAATATTATCCTCCCATCTGCGCCTAGGTCTTCCTAATGGTCGTTTTCCTATGGGTCTACCAGTCAAGACTTTGAAAGCGTTTCTACTTTCTTCCATTCTAGCTACATGACCTGCCCACCTAAGCCTCCTAGACTTGACGACCCTAACAATGTTGGGTAAACCGTATAAAATATGTAGTTCCTCGTTATGAAGCTTCCGCCATTCCCCATTCTCGTTCCTCTTGGGTCCGAATATTCGTCTCAGGATCCTGTTCTCAAATACTTTCAGTCTATGTTCTTCCCTCAGAGTAAGCGACCATGTTTCGCAACCATACAGAACAACAGGCATGATTATCGTTTTATATATTTTAAGCTTCAAATTCCTCGACAGAATTCGCGACGACAAGAGATTTTGAACCGAATAGTAACAAGAATTCCCTGCTTTGAGTCGGCATTTAATTTCTTCGTGAATATGATTTTCGTCTGTTAACATTGATCCTAAATATTTGAAAGTATCCACTTTTTCAAAAGTATTATTTAATATTTTAACGCCTCCACAATTTGCCGTATTACGGTCCCGACGCACTTCCATGTATTTAGTTTTCTCTGCATTTACTTCTAAACCCATGTCCCTGCAAGCGTTTAATAATATCTCTGCATTTATTTCTACTGTTCTCCTATCATCCCCTATTAAATTTACATCATCAGCATATGCCATAACCTGGTGAATGCCGTTCAACTCTAGGCCCTGGTTGCTATCTTTGATTTTCCTTATGGCGTATTCCAGAACAAAGTTAAATAATAATGGCGACAACGCATCTCCTTGTTTCAGGCCATTTTCAACGTGGAAGCTCGTGGACAAAAATTTTCCTACCCGGACTTTACTTTGGGATTCACTTAAACATATCTTAATTAATCTAATTAGCTTTCTCGGTATTCCAAGCTCTGTAAGAACGTTGTATAATGTTTCTCTCCTAACCGAGTCGTAAGCCTTTCTGAAATCAATAAATAGTTGATGTACCGGGGTATTGTATTCCCACTTCTTTTCGAGTATTTGGCGAATGGTAAATATTTGGTCGATAGTTGATCGATTTCGTCTAAATCCGCACTGATAATCTCCAATAATTTCATTTGCGTATGGGGTCAATCTTGCTAACAGAATATTTGAAAGGATTTTATAGGATGTTGACAGAAGAGAAATGCCTCGATAATTATTACAGTCAGTTTTGTCGCCTTTCTTGTGAATTGGAACAATGATTGACTCTTTCCACTCTTGTGGCAATTCTTCCTTGTTCCAGAAGAGGAGGATGAGGGATAAGAAAAAAGAGAGAGGAAAAATTATCTCACTCATATACACGGGGACACGCGTCGTATACTCTCGCCCCGGGTGTTGATTTTTCACGACACGCCACTGACACCAGAAATAAGCGCTGTATCACCGTGGATGACGTAAAAGTCAAAAGTTGGAAAGATAACCCAGTATATTCCGAATACCTTGGCGTAGCTCGATTTCACAGTACGTGATATATGGTGAAAAACACAGTACGTCTAGTTCTGTTCCTTAAAAATCTTGGGCTTTATTCTCTTTCATCGTCTGTGAAAACGAAAATCTTGAAATGAATGGAATTAAGACATGGAAATAGGAATATTATTTGATGTTGAAAGCTTTGTTTCAAGGCTTCATAATTCTCCTATGTATCGGAGAGAAATTATTGTCCTAAACAAGGCAGCTAAGTTGTGGGAGGTTAGTTTATTTCTTCTTTCTTTTAAATAATAATTTCGTATGCAATTCCGGGTTTCAGTTCCTTTGGAGCTAGATGAATATAATTTTTCACTAATTTGCGTCCTCCCTCTTCCTGTAGTTTCACGTCCCTAGATTCCCTTCCTCGCTAGTCTATTGGTTATAGTTCATTTCTTTAGTTACACAAGATCCGGTGCTCAGGCCGGTAGCCAGCCCAAAAATGTAAGGGGGGGGGCTGGTAGAAGTTAGGGGGGTTCCGACCCAACCATATTATAGTTATCACCATATTATAATTCATTTACAAGCCTACCGTGAAAATTTTAGGAGGGGACAGAAAAAATTTACGGGGGCGCCCCCTAGACCCCCGTGGATACGGGCCTGCCGATGCTCCATTCCCAGTGAGACGAGATGAGAAATAAGATTTCCTCGTCTCGATTCTAGAAAGCCTTTTTTTGTCACGTCTAAAAACTTTTGCCATCTCGTTGTGTAAATTTATGTACAATATTTATGACTTGATTTTTTTTTCTTAATTTCATCTAGAAGCTATCAGAATCCTTCTGCACCACGAGAGGTTCATGAAATGTGTGGTATAACAAGATTTAAACCATATTCATTATTAGAGTATATTGTGCAATGATTTGCGTATCTTTAAACTTAGATAAATATTATTGATTATGTTCGTATAATCACTTCATCTATTTATAATCTTTATACAACGAATCATGTACAGTTAACACTACAACACAATGTTCGTATTTCGAGGGAAATTTCCCTAATCTAGGGAAATGTTCGTATTTCGAGGGAAATTTCAATAATCTAGGGAATATTTGTATTTCGAGGGAAATTTCCCTAATCTAGGGAAATTTCGTACGCAAATAAAACAAAAAGGAAAAAGGGGGATTTTTTTGACAAAATGTGAAAATCCAGGAAAATTCTCTGGCTGAGTGATTGGCCAATATAAATGCATAAAATTTTCTTCACAAATAAACCAATACATTGCAATAGTGTGTGTGTGTGTGTGTGTATGTGTGTGTTCAAAGCTGCATAATTAACATCAATTGTTGGCTAGATAGCCCTATATTTGTATTTCTTTGGTAAAAAAAAAAAAAAGTTAAGGGAAAAGTAAAAACAATATAATCAGAAAGCAAATGAATAATGTGAAATGAAATGACATTTTTGAGTTTTACGTTCCACGGTTATGCCTCCAAGGCTAAAGGAGACGGTGATGATGAGAAATGAATGAAATAGTGGAATAAAGAAAGTGGGAGAAAACAGGAGAACCCTAAGCAAACCCACGCACACGGTGTTTGTCCATCACAAAGTTTACTTGGCGCGAGCTGGGATCGAACCAGGGACCCCATGCACCAGAGGTGAACGCTCTACCACTGAGCCACCACTAGGGAAAATTTGATAAAAAAGGGGGGAATTTTGTGTCTGTCGAGGGAAATTTTCCTAAGGAAACCTGCTAATACATCTACAATAATGTTTGAGATCTAAGATTGGGTGAACTAGAGTTGCACGCGAGATTCGAGAAATTTTTCGTTCCGTCTCGAAATGAGACGAGAAGTGACATAGTTCTTGTCTCGTCTGGAATTTGAAAATGTACTTCTCGTTTCTTTTCCGAGACAAGAATCGAGACGAGATTTCTTGTGTCGTGGACAACACTTCTTGTGAGAGGGTATCAATCACACTATAGATAAACCATGACACAAATACAGACTGTTGAATCGAAGCAAAAACTATTATTTGTAAATACTTAAGGCACTATGTCTAATATGTCATAAACAATTCAATGTGTTTAATGCTTAAAGTTGTAAGCAAACTTTTTTTTTTTTTTTTTAATTATCATCCGTTATAAACTATTGTGAAACAGCACACTCGTAGTGAAATTTTAGAAGACTTGGCAACCCTGAGTATCGAGAACGCAATAGAAAATGCAAGAACCTTATCTTATTGCAAGTTACAACTTGAATTTCTTTGTAGACAGTACACTAGCCGATCACGTACGGTACATAGATTGGAAGTATGATGCAAGAGGGCAGTTTGGAACAGTAACATCACTTTTGCTCATAAAAGGCAAGAGCAAAACATTTTGTTTCTTTACGTGTCCATGACTTGGAACTTTTTTCTTTTTCTTTTCTTTTCTTTTCTTTTCTTTTCTTTTTAAATTAAGTCACCAATGAATGCCTTAAAAGAGCTCTTTAAACATGATATCGGAGGCAGAAATCTAAACTGTTTGTATTTATAGACAGTTCCCGCGTAGGCGAATGTTCATGTTCTTGGATAAATCAGTTCCTCATTTCCGAGTTTGGTCATTAGTTTGAAAGGGGGGAAGAAACTGATGAGAAAAAAAAAGGAAGAAAAACAAATCTTTATATTTTTAAATTGTTTTAATAAAGAGGGCAGGGTGGCTCAGTGGTAGAGCCCTTACCTCTGGTGCGTGAGGTCCCTAGTTCGATCGCCGACCAAGTTAGTTTGTGATGGATGACATGGCGTCCGTGGGTTTTCTCGAGGTTCTCCCGTTTCCTCCCACTTTCTCATTCCACCAATTCTTCTCAGGGCCTTTAAACTTTTCGTGGCCCCTCCAGACCTTAATCCAAAATGCTATTATTTATATTTAAAAAAAATGTAGGAGAATTTTTAATGACTTGGTCCCCCTAACATATTCATGGCCCTCCCAAAACCTCTGTGGCTGGTTTCGGGCCTGATTCTTCTATTAGCATTCATTTCCTTAATCATTGTCTTCCTTAGCCTAAAGCTTTCGTGAAATGTTAAACTGAAATTTTTAATTTTATTTTTATTTTAATAACTTTCCACTTAAAAATAAAATAAAATAATAAAAATAAAAATAAAAATAAAAATAAAAATAAAAATAAAAATAAAAATAAAAATAAAAATAAAAATAAAAATAAAAATAAAAATAAAAATAAAAAATAAAAATAAAAAATCATGTTTCTAAACTCTATTTTGATGTAATATATCTTCAAGAACATCATCGACCTTGCATAGACGAACTCTAAACGTTCTCACCTTTTGACAGTCCTACGTTGGTATCTCGCAACCGGCCAACCTGAGATATTTTTCAGGGTTTACTCTCAGTTTTATCATGCAAAAAACGGGGAGTGCCAGTACTATTAGCTCCCGGACGACTGCTTCCACATGTTCCATTCTAAGTCAGTGGTGGATCTAGAAAATAAAAACCGAGGGGAGCCAGGTAGAACCCAGAAACTTCAAAAATACATAAATAATCGCTTAAGTTATTTTTTTTTATTCAAAAAACTGGGGAGCTTACAAATAGGCCCTCCGGCCGGCTCCAGACTAAATCCGCCTCTCCTCTATTTTTTAAAAAAAATATTTTTTTTTTAAAGTACGTGTATTTCCTCAAATATAATACGGAACTCTCACAGAAGTAATTGTAATAAAATGATTTATCACTTTAATCAGGCTATTTTCGGGAATTTCCATAAAATAAAACCACTGCAAAAACTATTGTTATTAGTAATTATTTCAGATTTCCTCTGGCAATTTATTTTTGTTTGTTTCTTTGGTTAGTTGGTTAAGTTTACTTTTCATTTTCAGCTTGAGAATGCATGAGGCGTGAACCTTCAGTTTAAGGTCGAATTCGGGTCACGGTAATGTGTTGTGTCACATCATCAGGAATCGACAGATCGAAAGTTCTAAATCATGTTATGAGTGCCAGGTCGAGTGAGCGTGAGTCGAAAAGATGTTGTGAGCGTGAGTTTGAATGAGAGTGATGTCGAAAGGATCAGTGGCGGATCTAGAAGGTAAAATGCTGGGGGAGTAACCAGAACCAAGACTATAATAGATATATCATGAGTTTACTAAAAAAAACTTTCGAATATATATATATATATAATGGCTTCAACTACTTTTGTCACTCAAAAAAACTGGGGAGACCTTGGCTCCCGCGGCCAGATCCGCCACTGGAAAGGATGTTGTGCGCATGAGGTCGGAAGAATGTTGTGAGCTTGAGTTTAAGTAACGTTAGTCCAAAATGGATACCTTTGGTCACCATCACTATATGTACTCCGTGTTATGTACTGTATGATACAGCATTATTATATTCTAAACTTTTTTGGTGAATGAAGGGATTTTCCCTTTAATCGTAAAGAAACTCAAGGGTAAAGCAACACGAATAAACCTAATTAAATATTGATCTATATTTTGTAATAAAATTAATATTTGTAACAATTTATCCGTATGTACGTGCTGATAGATCAGGCAGAGGCTTTGACCTACTCGTGAGAAACGCAAATAGGTAGTAACATCAAGATTTAAAAGGCCAAACTTTCCCACACTTAATCTGTGCATTTCTGTCAATCAAGGCTTATCAGTAACTGGCTAACCAATCAATCAGCTTCATTCATAGTATTACATCACCTATCATTTCTAAAACATATCTCTGTTTTTTAAAAGTAGCTCTTATTTACCGAAGATACACAAGGTGTCTAGAAACGTCACCAAAAAAAAAAAAAAAAAAAAAAAAAAACTTTGAGAAGTGAATTGTCACACTGAAGCACCAAAAGAAATATGGGACTAAGATGGTGCACAAATAAGTTATTTCGGACTTAGTATATACGTAGCTCGCCGAAAATTGGTCGGAGAGATATTTAAAAAAGGGAAGGGGACATAAAAACAAAACGTATACTGAAAGTATTTGAGAACAAGATCTTGAGACGAATATTCGGATCCAAGAAGAACGGAAATACGGAATGGTGGAAATTTCATAACGAGGAACTACATAATTTATACCATTTACCAAACATTGTTAGGGTCATTAAATCTAGGAGGCTCAAGTGGACAGATCCTTTATCCAGAATGGAAGAAAACAGGAAGGTTTTCGAAGTTTTAACCGGAAGTCCAATAGGAAAACGACCATTAGGAAGACCTAGGTGCAGATAAGAGGACAATATTGAGATGAATCTCGCAGAAATAGAAATACAAAGTAGAAACTGTATCCGATTGGCTAAGGATAGAAGTCAGTGGAGAGCTTTCGTGAACGTGGCATTGAACCTCCGGGTTCCATAGGCTATAAAGTTAGTTACTTCAATCATAACAGCAAAATGTTGGATGAACTTCGAGTATAAGAATATTATAGTTATTGCCTGTCTAGATTCCATTTCCTGGAGCAACAAATAAATCCAAAGCGCCCCAGCCACCTTGTGGCACTCATATCTTTGGAGTTATGTGAGATCAGCACATCAGCTCTCGTTGGCATTAATGTTCGCTATTTCTTTCTTTCCAGTAGCTCCCCAATTCTTCTCACAACATTGGGTGGACGCTGTAATACCAACACAATCTGGTGACTACGAACAGTCATCCATCTTTTCCGGGACCAAACACTGCTTGACTTTGCTGATCTCACGAAAAGCAGTATTCCAGTTCAGCTAGGATGTTGGTTTCTATAAACCAATGTAAGCCAATGATGCCAACTCGTGGGAAAACCTTCTTTTCTGGGATTTTTTACATTATTTTCTGGAGAAGAGATAAAGGGAATTTTCGTTGAATTAGTAACAAATATGGGATATTTCATCGACAGCAACAACATTTTCTATTCTATGTGCAGAAAATAGACCAATGACTCGTCAATAATCTTGTAATCAGTGTAAATTATCAAACTTTGTTATCCGAAAATGTATGCTAGTGCAGAAGTAGCTTGTGATTCTCACAAAGCAAGCTCCAAGAAGTGCTGTTTTATTTTTTCTTTTAATACAAATAACGTAATTAACGAGAAAAAAAAAAGTAAAATGCAAAATGAGAAACAAGTAGGCTAACTTCGAAAACGTTGTATACAAACTGAAAATAACCTTACGTTCATTTCAATATGATGACATAAAAGAATTATGTAAATGCTACGCCAACATTTTCAATCGACTCTTTCACTTAAGAAAAATAGTTATCTATCAGTTACTTCAGAAACGTAGAAAATCGAAATTGAAGGATAGCTTACTCATATATTGAAGAAAATGTGTGACATACGATAGTCTCAATTCTATTTTTTTTTTTTTTTTAAATTTTAATTTTGTAATTAGTATAACGTGAGAAATTTAAGACCAACGGAAATTTCTGCCTTTTAAGATGAGGTTTTTATTATCTATGAGATTGGTATCACTGTTATATACATGAGACCTCTTATGGAAAGACTACGCCCGTCTGTCTAGGAGAACATGACACGTTTATGTAAGATTTGAGTGTTCCTAGAATAGATTCTATTGTCCCTTAACCCTCTATTTAAACTCCAAATCAAACCACTTGGCGTGACAGCTCTTTATGGACCACAGTCTCTCCAACATGATGTGTTAACGACCAGGTGAAATACGTTCATCTAGCGACTAACACGTGGTCAATGTGATGCGTTGCTCTGTCTCTAGCAGGCGTATTACGAGCTTTCTAGACGTAGTAGCTGTCACGTTCTTTCATTCACGTGACCCCCAGTTTGCCTCATGACGCTGGGTGAACGTCGAAAATTGAAGAGCACCGGCCGGGACTCGAAGTCGAGACCACGCAGACGTGAAAAAAATTAAATGTCTCGTGTAGGCTAAAGGAGACGGTGATGATGAGAAATGCATGAAATGGTGGAATGAAGAAACTGGAAGGAAACAAAGGAACCCCGAGAAAACCTACATAGACGGTTTTGTCCACTACAAATACAGCTGATATTGAACCAGAGACCCCACACATCAGAGCTGAGAGCTCTATCATTGAGACACGGTGACTCGAGTATTATTTTGCAACTTTGTAAATAGATTACTTCTCTTCAGATATATGGATTTGAAAACATACGCTTTCAAGTGAATGATACTGTATATAAAATTCCTGGCATTCACTTGTTTGAAGTGACGAAACACCTGTCAGATGTCCGGCCACCACATTCGAACCCGGAACCTCCTTATTGCGAAACAAAAACATTAACCACCTGTCTAGCCTCGCTCGCTATACGTTATAAGTTCTATACCTTTTTTTCTTAGTTGCTAAATGACGTACATTGCGTCATAATCCTCCATTTGTTGACATCTCTGGATTAATTACTAATGTGTAGGAATATACATACATTACTCATCCATTCGATTATAGCGTGCTTATAAACGTGTATAGAAATCATATATTAATATTTCACGGAGTAAAGTTGTGAGTAACCATTGTGTCGTTGTTAAGCTTTGCGTTGTATCAAAAAGCCGGACATCCTAGAGTCTATCGGCCAGGGAAAAGGAGGTGACGTGAAAACACATTAATGATAACCTAAAATTGTTGTCAGTTCTTTTTTATTTTTTTGCGCACGTTTTTCTTTCCTCCACACATGCCCAAATATTGTTAAATGCGTCAGCCTTCATGCTCTGCATCTTTCGCATGAGGAATAGGATTTCCCCAGCGTTAGACATTATGCGTGCACAAGCGCGGCATGTGGTCATATAGTGTAGCACTTTCTATCCGCGTTCATCGAAGATTAAAAAAAAAAAAAAAAAAAAAAAGCTGAAAATAATATAAAAGGACTTTCATGCTCAGAACTTTCTAACTGAGCAGTCTTCTGTGTGTCACTTACGATATGTCTCAAGTTCGATTCTTGTAACTTTCCTGGGGGCACGGTGACTCAGTGGTAGAGCGCTTACCTCTGGTGAGTGGGGCCTCTGGTTCGATCCGTGACAAAGTAAGTTTGTGGTGGACAATATCGTGTCCGTGGGTTTTCTCTGAGTACTTCCGTTTCTTCCCGCATTCTCATTCCACCAAGTCTTCCATCATCATTCACTTCAGGCCCGTAGCCAGCCCAAAACTTTAGGGGGGGCCTGGTCGAAGTTGGGGGGGGGAGCCCGATCCAACCACATTATAGTTCATCACCATATTATAGTTCACTTGTAAGCCTACCCTGAAAATTTTAGGAGCCAGTAAAAATTTAGGGAGGGCGGCCCCCCTAGACCCCCCTGGATACGGGCCTGATTCACTTGCCACAATCATGGACTCCCTAATCCAAAAAGGGCATAATTATGGAAAATCGTTAAACTGAAAGATTGCATTTTATTTTTCATTTCCAGTAAATAAAGAGGTCAATTATTTAAGTTAATGTATCTGTCTTATGTCCTGTAAGCTGAAGTAAACGGATAACTAAAAAGAAAATCGTACAAATGATGATAGTTAAGCAATAAAACCAGTCACATTGTCTGAGACTGAACAGGGACCATTTTGATCCATGCCGCTTGGACTACCAGATGTTTCATTAACGAGACAAAAGAAACCCAGAATTTCTAAGTTCATATAAGTGCCAACCGTCATACTCTGTAGTGATACTGCGACATACAAACTAATGCGAGTTGTACACTCATGTCCAAAATTATTGTCGCATGACTATAAATACGTATGTTGTTGTAAGAATATCATTTGATAACGAATTCGTCCGGTATTTCTTATAATGTTAGTACGTGTATAATCAGCAAAGACATGTATGTAGCAAATTTCAAGTCAAAAGAGCAGCAAATAAGAACAATAAAACAAAAATAAAACTTTCTTGTCCATTTAGCAACATTTTGTTTTACTCATTCTAATTTTCGTATTTATAATTCTTTTCCTATGAAGTTTACCACAAATATACATTTCCCGATTATACACATAGTGTCAGTATTAAAAGTATCCTGCAAAATCATTATCAAATTATATTCTTACAAGAAGACAGTTATAGATATGTGACAATCATTTTGGACATGAGTGTGCTTCCGGACCATTCCTCATGGATGTAAGAGGCGCAGTAAATAATTAAATAATAAACTGATATGAATCAGCAGGAGGAGGGATAAGTTGACAAATATGCTGAAGAGACCACACATTAAAATAGCACATATTGCCTATGGAGCCGTTAATTAATATTTCTTCTATAGATGCCACTCTTGTAGTGTTTCCCACGAGAAGAGACGAGCCAGATCTCTTGCAATAGAGACATATTTTTCGAGACGAGACATTCATAAATGTTGTCTCCTGGTCACTATGTAATTCCAGTTTCGTGGAAGACAAGATCTTTCAAAGAGGGTCTTGATATATCTCCACGGGCATGATTGGAGTTAGGAATTGTCTGCTGGGGGGAGGGGAGAATGTGGAGTTAATATGAATAACTCATCTTTGACCATTTTCTTACTGCGACATTTATATATATATATATTTTTTTGTCAAAAAGTTGTAAATTTAAAATAATATGTAGGAGACACGGTGACTCATTGGTAGAGCACTCACGTCTTGTACGAAAGGTCCATGCTTCGATACCAGCTGATCTAAATTAATGGATCAGCGATGGACATCGGGTCTATAGATTTTTTTCGGGATTCTCCGCTTACGCGTATATTCAGTATCGCTGACGCGCGGGCCCACCAGCTTCGCCCTTCCCTGACTCGGTTACATAGCATTCATGCTTTTTAGGGCCACCCAGCACTTGTTTTTTGTACTGTAGTTTTTATGCAACACATCCGGAACCCGTATTTATACGCGAATCGTAAAAGAATTGTCAGTTTTCAACAATTACTTCTGGTGGCCCTGCCTTGAATTTTATCTATACTAAGTGAGATATTTTCATGTCGCCGAACGGAAACATTTTAAGGGATAATAAGGAGGAAATCAGTGAAAGAATTATAAATTTTCAACAATTCTTTCTAGTAGTGCGCCAAAAGTAAACCAGTACGGAAACTATCATAACCTTGGTTGTAGATCCAGCTTAAATTTCCTTGCTTATGTGGTGTTCCAGCCAACTTCTAATTTCACACTTTTCCATATTCACTCGTTTTACTTTGATGCTACAACATTGACACCTGAGAATGTTGATTCGTTCGTTCTCTTGGTTTATTCCTTCGCGTATTAAGTCCCCCTAGCTAAATACTTTACACAGGGGTGAAAAAAAAAAGCTGTTAATAAAAATGGTTCTTGTTATAATTATTATGGCGAAAGCCTGAGACTGATTGCTTTAAAACCCTTAACAGCGAGATCACGGTAAACATCATTGTTATCACGAAAAATTATAGCTGCAAAAAAACGTAGCGAATGACCTTGATCATAACGAGCCTATTGTTACGAAGTTAGTGGCACCAAAACAACGCCAACATGAAGGGAAGAGAAATAAAATTAGTCTAAGCAACTAAACGTCTCGAGTTACGAAGAGTAATTTTCCTTATCCGTCAAAAGAATTAACTCGTGACTGGAACATTTACTTATTGCACCATGATTGTGTCATGTTGAATGATCCTTTTTACCCTCAACTACGATTACATTTTGTTCTTTTTTCAGGAAATGACTGGATAGATAAATCCGCACGTTGCAGCAGGTCTGGCCGGCGAAGAGCGATTAATTCTAGCATATTCCATGATAAAACAAGCACAGTACGAGTAAAATCACTATCGTAACCTTTATTTATGTAACTGACAAAAGATAAAACGAATTTTCCAAATGAAAACCATTGCTAATTCGCGTTATCAACACAAGCATTTACAGGAGATATTTACTATTATCCTAATGCATTTGCTTCTATTATTTTACCACTTGTAAGAAACACTTGCAAAAATTTGTCCGTTTTGTAGAACAAGACCCTAAATAATCTTGTATTCTGGCCTGCAATGAAAATGACAAATGCAATTTTGTTCAAAACGATAAACACCGTAAAATTTTTAAGGTAAAGTTATGTTTTGAACCTTTATGTAAAGATTTTCATCTTATATGAAAAGTTTTGCAGTTTTTAAGATAGAACAGGGACCTCAACGACGTAGCATTTGCGATTGCAGAGCGAACTATTATGTACATCTTTAAAAGTTTATGAAAGGAGCTGCGGAGGATAGGTGATCGTAAAGAGCAAAATTCGCGTTATGCTATCATTGAAAAGTTCGCATAATCACTTATCTAATACTGATTATTGCAAACTGGAACGCAAGTTTGCGTTGCGTTTACGTAAACCGATTTGTAATGGGATCCCAGGGCTACATCCACATCATACGGATGATATTATACAACTTAGGGGAGCCAAATCACCCTCTTGGCCCATAACCCAAAAGCCGTTTAAACTTCCCCAATATCTCTGTAGCACACGCCCACGGGACATTCTTCGACTATCCTGTTCAGTTGAGTTGATTTTGAGTTTAACGCCTCTATCAGCAGCGAGGCTATATGAGACGGGACCTACTGATTAACGTGGAATACGAACCACATGAGCTTCTACCGGGAACCGAACCCAGATCTTCCACGCCAAAGTCGCGTACGCTAACCGCTTAGCCACGGAGGAGCTCTAGACTGTCCTGTAGGATTAATAACAGTCCAGGGAAATTCAGGTTCGCATTAGAAAGTTCGATGATAATGGAAATATTCATGAGATTTCTCTAAAATGTCAATGGGATGTGCCTGTCAAAGTGGGAACTTTTTTTAAAAATAGAATATTTCAGTTTAACGCCCTAAGATTATGCTCTTTAGGCTAAGGGAGGCAGGTGATTAAGGCAAATGAATGATGATGGAATTGGTAGCATGTGAATGTGCGAGGAAACGAGAGTACCCTCAGAAAACCTACGGACACCGATGTCTTCCACCACAAACTTACTTTGCTGGGAACGAACCAAAGACCCCCATGCACCAGAAGTGAGCGCTCTACCACTGACCCATCGTGATCTCGTTCCCATTGGTTGGATTCGAACCCTTGACTGATATTTTTTGTGCACGCTAGCTTAACCCTTCAACTATTGAATATTAGATGAAGAAATTACTACACTCGTAAAATACAATAATTCATTACATAGTACGTCTAAATATTTTAGTAACTTTGTACTTTTTTTTTTGTTAGGATGCTAATAAACTACGTGAAACAAACAACACGAAACCGGAACATTCAAACTGAATGTCATTGCGCGCACGACTGTTAATGATAGCAACGTAAAGAAAAGAGCGACAAGGTGTTCGCTAGAGCATAAATATAGTAGCAAAGCTATATTGTTTACAAGAAAATGGCGGAAATTTGCATACAATGGAGTTTTTTCCACCACTAATAGAATTTGTCGCTTTTTTTTTTTTCAATCCGGCACAGAGGTCTTCAACACACACACACGTATACATAAACAAGCGTCCAAATGTCTATTCTTTCAAAATAGTGTGTTTAGTTTTATGGATTACTCTATTTCTTTTACAATCGAAACATATGGAGTGTAAAACCGGTTAGTCTAACGCTCCAAAGAGTTTCACAATATATATTCACAATTGTGACTACCGAACTGTCAGGACAAAGAGTATTAGATTACATAAATAAATAGGTATATAATAATAATAATAATAATAATAATAATAATAATAATAATAATAATAATAATAATAATAATAATAATAATAATAATAATAATAATGAAGTACTGGGTATAGAGAATTTCAAAATATATTTTAAGAAATTATACTTACTTTTTTACATCCACAACGTGGAAAATTAGTCACCGAATGATGACTTACCCATGATGCAGTAGCGATGTAGTACCGATGATGATTTCATATTGTGCCAGAAGTGGATTCCATGGAATTCGGATTCGACGTTAAACTGTAGGTCCGCGTCTCATAAAGCCTCGCTGCTGAAAGAGACATTAAATTCGAATCCAAGCAAATCAATCCATAAACTTTCACCGGGAATCTAACCCGGATCTCACAAAGATTCGTGTGTATTTGGATTTAAAATTATCAAAGTTCAATATTCCTTTTGGCCAGAGGCTGTGTGGGACTGAATCCATTTCTTAAAGAAGGATCCAAAATATCTTATCCGACGATTGAAGCCAGGATCATACTTTAGCCACATGACCCCCGGGAGACTTCGTGTGCTACTCGGGCATTTAGAACAAAAATGGTCATATAAAATGAATAGAGATTATATGGTCAGAAGAGTAACATACCAACATAAATAATATATTTTTATTTATTTAGTTGGAACAAAGCTATAAAAAGCATTTTTAAAACGTTTATCCGTATTCTGAGGTCTCTGTTTATTTTTAAAGCATCTGAAAATGGTCTAGTATCGTTTCGATGCAGTGATAAGTGAGGTGAAATTTATCTATTACAGAACTAATGGCGTGCGCGTGAAGGATAGAGCAGGGTGGGCATGTGGTGCTTATTACACAATGTAGGGAGAAAATGCTCCCACTTTGTTTCTGCCATCCTTTTAAAGCTGTGTTCTGTCTTGAAGATGTCGGTATTATACGTTCTTATTTCATGATTCACTACTATCTTTTTTAAAAAGTCTTTTTTTTTTTTTTAAAAATAACGTCACAGTGCCACCATTACTAAAATGTGATTTTTACACGCGACGTGCTCCCATCCCAAATTCGATTGCTGATGGGACAAAATATGTTTGTTTTCAAAGGTACTCAAGAGCCTCACTCCCTCTCAATTATCTGCACATTTTTTTTTAAAAAAAAATAATATTGTGGAAGTCGAATAATAACACTAAAATTATTCTAAGTAGCTAGGAAGGAGAAAGAGGGAGATCAGCTAAAACAAACAAACAAACAAAAAATACTTCTTAGTGAAATTTGTCTGTGCTCTTGACACATCCTCTGTTTCAATTATTTTAAAAAGCGATTTGATTTATCCTCGACCAAAAAAAAAAAAAAAAAGCGTCCTCTAGAAGTTTAGGTTCAAAAATAAAATGAAATTAACTCTTACGTCCCACGATTATGCCGGCTAGGCTAAAGGAGACGATGATGACGGGAAATGAATGCAATTTTGGAATGAAGAAAGTGAGGAGGAAACGGGAGAACACCGAGAAAATCTACGCACACGTTGTTTGTTCACCATAAAGCTCACTTGGCGCGAGCTGGAATCGAACTTTCTACAAGCTCAAATAAGTTATGCCGTGGTTAGGCTGAGGCGCCCAAATGGAGCAAAAATGAAAACTTGTCTCGAGGTGATGGAAGTGATAAGAACGTCTCGAGACGAATCACTTGAATCAGGGGGGGGGGCAGGAGGCTCAGTTTCATATGAAGGCACTTGACTGACACAGCTTAGTCTGCCCCCCCCCACTCAAAAAAAAAGTTGTTACATGAGAAGTCTAAATTTCTAATATTCCGAAATTTACATTATATATAACATGGATTAGGGCAGATCTAGAAATGATATCTTAACAACTGAAGACAACTGAGTAGACGCATTATTTAGAAAATGCTTTCGAGGGAAGGGAATTGTCTTTTAAAATAGAGGTAACTTTTGGGAAATGTTCTTGAACATTTCAGAAGACTGTGCCAACTATATCATTCATGGACACGTCTTGGTTAGTACCACTTCTTTACACCACTATGGATGAATTTATAACGTTTAGAGGTCTCATCTGATTTGATTATGTAGGCCTAGTTTTTTACAAATCTCATAACTCTGATTGGACTGATAGAATTTCCAACGGAAAGTCTTTCGGAAATCATAATTTCCACTTTCTTTTCCTAAGAGCACGGCAAGAGACAAGGGGGTGGGTCCGGACCCCCCTTCGAAACCAGAAATGAAAAAAATAAGGAAAGATGAAACAAAAAGAAACGGAAAAAAGAAGTATCAGCATTAAATTTAAAAAAAAAAAGCTATAACAAGCGGTTGGTTACTCTTTCTTATGAGGAGCTTAAAATGGATATTATTGTTATATGGAAACACAATAATGCCAAAAAGTTATGTGGAAAGAAAGTTTTGTTAACATTTGATTCAACAGAGGAAGGAACGTAGATATTTGGAAACCTTTTTCAATACTTCATATTCTTTTACTTGAGATTTCTTCAAAGTTTGTTAGGTATTAAAATATTTATTAATCCTCATTTTATTGTCAACAAATCAATATACATTGCCAGTAAAATAGTTTTGATTGACCGAGCCTCTGATGTGATAACCACAGTATTTCATATTTATACTCCATATCGAAAACCTGATTAAACGAACCAATATATGTTGCTAGTAAATAGTTTAGAATGATTGAGCCCCTGGTGTGGTAACCACAGTATTCAATGTCACAGACTCCCCATTACGAAATCCTGGCTACGTTAAACCTGCCATATTTTTGTAATGAGAATACGGGTCACCTTCGATTACCCCCCTCCCCCCAAAAAAACTTTACAACGCAATACTTTTTTTTCTTTTTGGAAACCTTTTCATTACATTATTTGAAGTGGATATAAAGAAGTGACGAACAATCTATAGTAGAATCTGTTCTCAGGAAACTTCATGTTTCTGGAGAATCCTTATGAGTGTTTTGCATTTACATGAGATTTTTTTCTTTTATTTTCTTTTTTGTTTAAAAATGCTACCAAAAGAATATATTATTATTCAAGAATCTTGCAGACGGAAGGAAAATCTTGAACCTACAATGCCCTACATAAACACACTAGTGCGCATTCTAAAATGATCAAGAAAATGTATTGCTCTTACACATAATAATAATAATAATAATAATAATAATGAGGGTTTCACCCCCCAAAAAAATTAGCACATGAAATTTTTACTCATATTGTTCGAAATATAATTTTCCTTTCTTAAACACTGAACATTATCTTCCTGATATTGATACCGATAAGCTGATATTGAGAGCAGAAATGGGACGGGACTAAAATACGGGACATTTGTCTGTCCCGGCTAAATTGATGGGGACACAAGGATCCAAAAATGGGACTGTCCCGTTTTTTACGGGACGTATGGCAGGCTTAGGCTACGTGCCTCCTAGGAGACAAAATCAAACATGTAAAAGCCTATAAATTAACAAGTCAGGATTTGTTACAAAAAAAAAAAAAAAGTTTCGTTTCACCCTCAACCAAAAGTACTTTTACTGCACCCTTGTTACAACTTTTCGCTTTCACATTCGAAAAACGAATTAGACAATACGTAGGCCTATATAGCGATCCAGTCAAAGTGCTTCACGCATTTACGATAGGGCAACTGGGTTGCAACCTTTTATAAAACGGAAACTCTTATACGAAACAAAATCATACAGAAAATTCGCATTTGAAAATTCCTTCAAACAAAAATAATAACTTCATATTTGGTGCTGGAGACTTAGGTAAAACTATAGAAAAGTAACACTCTAAAAGATAGTTAGACCTAAGTGCATAAGAGTCTGAAATTAGTGCTGATTTGAATTTGCAACGCGTCGATCGGTTTAGAAATCACGGCTCTCCACTCACTTCAGCAGGTAAGAAATAGCTTACTCGACAGGTCAACCGAACACATCTTAGAAACACGTCAATTTTCTTCTTCCTACATTATAAGAGATATTTACGTCACAAACGCGTAAGCTGATATAAGGATTTTTTTCTGTAATCACAGTAAATCATATAGATTTATATATAAAACCACTGACATCAGCGTTGTTAATCTTGGGAGAGAAGAGAGTGGCTGCATTTATTTATCCTGTTTGTTTACGCTTCACAGCAGAACACGTTTCTCCGCACATGGTTTACACGATCCACTCTCCTTCAAAACCCCGACCCTCACCTTCGCATACTCTCTGTTTCATCTGTAACATCCTCTGACTAAACAGCTGTTTTGTTTTGTCCGATACTGCCATCTGCAGCAGCTTTCGCGAACTAACACGGAACACGTTGTGGTGTGGGACCTAAGTGGGATAAAGCTGCATTCTGTCTGCTACTGTTGAGAAGCAATGATCTATACGACACATGCTAAACTTACCTTACGTCAATAAGAAGGGGCTGGGACAATAATAAACACTCTGCACCAATTTACAAAATTGCGTTCATTTTTAAGATTTAAGTTCCAGCGATACATTTGATGCTGTACGAAGTCGTTTCCATAATTTTATATTATTGCACAAAAAAATTCGTGGGTTGAATTGCAATGTCTTGAAAAGAAGTGTCAAAATTTTTAAGTTAGGGAACGAAAAGCGAAAACTTCAGTTCATAGCAGATATGTATGGAACTATTGTTGCAAGTTCTTCGACAAACCACTGTTCGACGGATAGTAAGAAAATTTTCCCATAATATTGAAATCCGAACTCGGTTTGCCTGATAATGAAATTACGGTGCCTCAGTGGCAGAGTTCAGCTCTGGCGTTCGAGGTTCCTGGTTTGATCCTAGCTCGCACCAAATGAACTTTGTGGTGGACAAACACTGCATTTATTTCTCATCATTACCGTCTCCTTTAGCCTAGCCGGCATAACTGTGGGACGTAAAACTGAAAGATTTCATTTCGGTTTGCCTGACAAGAATGTAATCAAAAATAAGTTATTTAGATTTATATTTCACAATCCATTTTCAAAGCAGTATTCTAATCAATAATTTTCCTTCTGGAGGGAGTGTGGGGGATTTCAATACACGGGGGTGTGTGTGAAAGAACTATTGCAAAAATATTGATAGCCCACGTTGAACATGATCGAAGATATGTTCTGGGGGGGGGGATTTCCCAGTTCATGCCCAGCTTCCTCTGGACCAAGGGCGACCATCAGGGGGGGCATGGTGGAGCGCTCGCCCCCCTAAAGGAAATTGTACTTCGGAATATCGAAAACCCAATAGAATTTTTAGAATAGTTACAGCAAAATTTGAAACTATGCCTATACTTGAAATGTCGCTTTTTCTCGCCTCCCCTTGGAAACCACAACATGGACGCCCTTGCCCTGGACCCTGAAATCAGCAGTGGTTCTAATAAAGGCTGAATCTCGATCGGGTATTGAAGCCAAGCACATAAGCGCAAAAGGCAAGCTAGCTAACCATTAAGTTTTTCGAAATACCAGTAAATTTATTCATATACCAGATCATATTAAACGATTCTTATGAAACACATTCATCTTTTTGTAAACAAGCTCAACGAAATGAATTAATAGTGTCACATTAATATTTCTATTGTTGCTGTTATCACAACTGTTGTGATCCTGCTGAATTTTTCTCATTGTTAGAAATTACAATGAAATCAGAAATTATCCGAGTTTGAAGGAGTTCAAACGACAATCAACATAAGAATAATTTAAAATGACTTAAAATCCCATTAATTACATCCTATAAATGAGTAACCAGTTAAATCATGTTGACGAAGTAGCTTCTTGTATCTTGAATTAATCTCAATGATGGAATTTGTCTGGCAAGGAGTGATCAGAGGCGTACGCAGAATTTCATCAAGAGGGTTTACGGGGGTTCAAGTCCTCAAATCTCATTTCCATTCAGAACAAGCGTGATTTTTGTATACATAGGCCCTATATCTTAATATAGTAAATGTTTATCTTGTTATAGTGCAGTTTAAATCCCGAACTTCCCCTTGCGTACGCCACTGTTCGTGACATTGGGGCAAAGAAAGGTAGGATCGCAGGCCACATGACGCAGTCTTATTGTTATAATTATTTCTTCCATTATTCACTTTCGAATCCGAACTACTATCAATGCTCTCTGACAGGAATCGAACCCGGGACTGTGAACGAAAGACACCCACTAGCCATTAGATCAGTGGACCCACCCGCGGACCATTGCACTTTAAAAGCTTGTATTTAATTTCAAGTATAGTCTCATGATAAATAATCTATAATATTTTGAAAAACAATATTTGAAAATACAATTTGTATCAGAAATTGCAGTAATAAAAAAAAAATAAAATAAAATTCCTTTTTCAGCACATAAAAATCTGGTTAAAGGGAGAGTGATGGAAAAAAATGTACAATCTTTGTCCTCACCAGGCAGGTTCATTTGCAAGCCTACCGTGAAAATTTTAGGGGGCCAGTAAAATTTTAGGGAGGCCGCCCCCTTAGACCCCCTTTGGATACGGGGCTGGTCCTCACTGAAGATTTTTTTCAATATTCGACGAGTAAAAATGATGAAAAAAAAAAAAAAGATTAAAATCCATTGAATGTTATCAATATTGGGAGTTGAAAGCAGGGCTTAGCCATCTTGAAGCAAACTCTGAAAATTTTAGAGTATTCTTTTAGAATATAACGAAAGCAGTTATGGACAAGAGTTTATAAACCTATTTAGTGGCTAAAACGAACTACCTGTATGTTTATTTTCAATTTTATCTATGTTTTGGGCTTTCTGTGACCTCACACTTGCTGTACAACAAACTGGGGAGAAAAATATTACACAATACAATACTATCTCAGATGAATTGCGTTCGTGCTGCATCATCGTACGACGTTTCTGTGTTTATCGCTAGATGGCTCTGATCACTGCTCCGCCTCTTTCCCATCGCGTTCTGTGATTGGTGTGTGAACTTAGATATTCTCAAACTTCAGAGCATTCCGCTTAGTAGGAAATTTGTGCGTGTGGTAGGATGTTAGAAAGAGAAGTTGTCTGACTCGCTTTGGACGGGAGCGGTTTTTACCAACCATCCCAGACAAGCACCCTCCAAAATCACAAAAATACTGATTTTTTACAGAAATACAAAATCGTGTTTACACTAAAACTGTCGAAGTGGCATGAGTGTTTTTGAACAGCAATAGCTGTTAAGTAATAAGTGTGCTTTACTAACATAAGTGTTTTTTTGCCAATATATTGTGTCTTGTATGTTGGTTTATTGAAAATTTTTAAAAAAAGTTAGTATTTCGAAAATGGTTCCGCAACAGAATGACACCAGTCGATCTAACAGTCCAACAGTGACCGGATTAAGTGTAGGCCTTCCGATGTTTGGATCACTATTAGTGGACAAAAATTCATCCACACCATATACGGATGCCACACAGGTAAGTTAACTTGTCAAAATTTTTATTTTTTATCTTTCTAGGGAAAAAAAATGGTAAAAAGTTACTTTTGAGTGTTTACAGTGTGTTTTGCTACTGGATTCCGTGCGGACAGTTTATATTTTTAACGGGAATCCTGTGACAGCCGACCTCACCCAGCGGTGGTCAAAACGTTTGACGGGAGATGTCAGGGGGTCCACGGGTTTAGATGCCAAGTCCCCTGAATCATGTATTTGTAATCATTATAAGCCAGCTTGTCCATGACTTGCTTCTATGCTCCTTCGACTTTCTTTGGTACTTTTGTACGGAGATATGATTTGTAAACATGGATAATTTAGTTTTTGTTAAATATTTGACATTTCGCGAACTGCTATGATAGTTTGTCGGAGACGAAGACCTACCTGGCCCAGTGAAGGTGCGTGACTTTGAAGGTAGTCTGCAAGATCTATGCATATCTTTTGGCACCTACGAAATATTTCTGTCCTCACGTAATATTAGTGCTGAGTTGCTTTTGCGTACGGACTTAGTCATGGGATTTCGCTTCGGACTTGATAGTAAGTTCAAGGTGTGTGATTGTGTCTTGCATTAGGATGTGCTCGGGACCTGAACCCTGGCACTCTAGATTTTGTCGGGAGGGTCGTGTTAGGAGGTTGTTTGGATTGTACCGTACTCTTTCAGTACTGCGGCTTATGAGGCATGGATCTAGCAACATATCAGATCATTGATTCCGAACATCGTAAGCTTCCTTCGGGAATAGTTCGGGTTTCCTGCCTTGAAGATGGTATCGGTAATGATTTACATAGCTCGAACGTTAACCAATATCGTGACAATGTTTCTTTATATTTCTCGGTCTCAAATTTAAGAAGCAAGTGATCATTCGATATTTTGCTGTGAGAACTTAAGTCTTACCTTGTTTACGACAGAAATGAAACCCAGCGCAACATGAACTTTGCGTTAAGGAGGAATAGTTGTGCTTTCACGTTTTAAATTTTTTTTAAATCGATTTTATTAAAAAAGTTGGAAGGCTGTACATTAGGAAGGCAGTATCAGCACTTTTTCGGCAAATTCATGATCTGCTGTATTTTTATTTTTTTGTTTTGTTCTGCAGCGTCTTGTCAATAACTTTGCTAAAGTCATTAATGATATGTTATGTAGTTTGTCAAATTTTTGAAACAAGTTCGGGATACTGGGCTGGGTTTCACCTTTGCTGTGAATCGGACTTTTGCGTAGTAACTGTTCGGGCTGTTGACATTTTCTTATCCGTACGAAGTGCGCGCTGTATTTTTTTTTTTTAGAGTGCTTTTTCGCAACTAGTCGAGACTGAATTTGCAGCGTGACGCAAATCTGGCGGGAAACATCAGTACATTGGCTTTTGGTAGGCCGCCTCCACACATTGGATGCGAAACTTTTCAAGGTTAGAAAAAGATCACTACTTCAGGTAACGTCATGCAGTTGTTTTTTTTTTTTTTTTTTTTCTATTCTCTAATTTTGATGCGTTGCATTGGATGCTTATTTTCTCCGCAAATAACTAAAGATGCAGGTGAGTTCACACACACGCACTGCAAACCTTAGTAAGTAACACACTGTAAACCTTATATGTGCAAGATTGGGGGAGATACTGAATATCAGCCAAACAATGTTTTCCGATATTCTGAAAATACTTATATATGTTAATAAGCTTGTGTAATAACAGACGGGGCGCGAGGTTTTTAACTGATCCTTTTGACGGTATTTCTTAAAATTTGTGTAAAAGCTAAAGCCCCGTGTGAAATCTAGATAGGCCTATCGTTTTATAATGACGGTTAAGATTCGGCCTGGATTATGAAAATAGTTCTCTTCAATACAACAGCGTCTTGTGTTGTAATATTGTTGATTTTATTGCTTGGCGCTTTTTATGTTGTAATTGACGCGTGTCGTTTTTTATTTTCCCTTATTTTTTTCTAATGGCAGGATCATTGGCGCTTTTTATGTTGTAATTGACGCGTGTCGTTTTTTATTTTCCCTTATTTTTTTCTAATGGCAGGATCATTGTTGACGTTTATTGTTTTATTTTTAAGAAACAACACTGTTTTAAAGTTTCATCACTGTACTACATGCGTGTTTATTTGTGAAATTGCTTTTCGAGTTCGTCGGCTTTCTCCGTAAACTATAAAGAAATATTTTCCAAAATGTGGAAGTTAAGTTACATTCCCGTGATATATGTCGCTAAAGCTCTACATATGCCTATGTTGCGATATGTTTCTTAACTGCGTTAGAGCAGGCACGTAGCCAGGATTTCGTGAAGGGGGGGGTCCGTGACATGAAATACTGTGGTCATCACAAAAGGGGCTCGATCACTCTGAACTATTTTACTGGAACATATATTGGTTTGTTTAGCCAGGGTTTCGAAACGGGGGGGGGGGGGGAGTGACATGAAATTGTGAAAACCCAGGAGCTCGATCAATCGAAAGTCCTTTACTATCAACATATATTTGTTTGTTAGGACAATAAAATGAGGATATGTTGGCAAGTATTTTAATAAACTATGAAGAAATTTCGAGCAAAATAATAAAAACAAAAGTATTGAAAAAGATTTTGCAATATTTACGTCCTTCTCCTGTTTATTCAAATATAACAATTTTCCTTTCGTTATAACCTCAATTATTATAAAAAGTACATACTGAATACTGTCTTGTGAACTATCTTCTAATATAGCCTAAATAAAATAAAGAGTTTGTTTATGTGTTTGTCTGTCTGTCTGTCTGTGAGCGGTCTGGGGACCAGACGAGTGGGCTGAGAGTTACCAAATTTTGGTCAGGTGTGCCTTGGCCCAGGCCCCCAGATCAAGATTAAGCGTTTTTTCAAATTTCGAAACATTGGGATCTCAGGGGGACGTTCACCGGAACCGGCTTGGGAACCAGACAAATTGACTGAGAGTTACCAAATTTTAGTCACGAATATCTTGGTCCAGGCTCCAGACCATAGTTAAACGTTTTTGTCTAAATTCGAACCAGGGGAGTCTCAAGGGGGCGTTTACCGGGACATGTAAAAGTAGTAGAAAATGACCGATATTTACTTATTTATTTAACAATCACCAGATACAGTTCAGAGGTCATTTTACATTGAATATCCAACATCATTAACAATGGAAAGGATTTGGGAAGGTATCGGCCAGGGCCTGTTTAGTAGGTGCCATCCCGGCATTTGCCTCGTAGGACTGAGGAAAACCCTGAAAAACCTCAGTCAAGATGGTAGGCAGTGAGATTCGAAGCCATGACCGACCGAATGCGAAGCCAACGCTCTCCCACTTAAGCTATTAGTGTCGAATTCATATTTTCGCGGTTGCTGCAATCAATGGTGACACTTCCATTAGCGATGGCTTGCAAGTATGCGGGCCGGGAGTCAGCGGGGGTGGATACCGAGACATATAAAAAGTAGTCCAAAATGACCGATATTAGTATCAAATCCATAGTTTTCTTGGTCGCTGAGATCAATGGTGATACTCCCACAGGCGTTGACTTCCAAATACAGCCCCTGTGCGAAGCATGTGTATATTCAACTAGTTTTAAAATATATGCGTTCATTTCTCTGTTGAATCAAATGCTAACATAACTTTCTTTCAACATAGTTTTATTTTATTATTCCGTCAACTACTATCGGTTCCAAATGACAGGTTAAAGGAGATACAGAAAACTGTCCTTGAAATAAAATGTTTGATACTGCAAGGATGCGATGACGAAAAATTATGATTAAAAATGTCCACCCTGTTACACAACGGCACTTATGCTTTCGAAAGCTTGAAATCTCCCTGACTAGTAGCAGGAATTCTGAGAATTCCATAACTTTTCTTGAAATTTCAAATTCCCTGAGTCTTCCAGGATACCTCGCTTACCTCGCCACCATATTGCAAGTAATACAAATCTCCTCATAAGAAAGAGTAAGCAAAAGTTTCCTGTAGTTTTCTTTTTAATTTTTAACGCTGATCCATCTTTTTGTCATTTCATTTTATTTTATTCTTCATTATTTTTTTCATTTCTGGTCTCGAAGGGGGGGTCCGGACCCCCCGGACCCCCCCCTTGGCTACGTGCCTGGTTAGAGTTGCGATTTCTTTTTATAATTTATGGTAGTAATTCGTTGGGAATTTGGGTATTGAACTAGTCGGTGTATTAGGTATCTCATGTCGTCTGAGTTATGAATTGAAAATTTTAGAAAAGCGTGCTACGTACGTTTGTCTGGTCGGAGCTAGTCCTGTTCGACTTGGAAGTTTAAGTATCAGAGGGAGTTAGCGAAGTAGCGCTTCGGGTTTTGTTTGCTTTTCAGTGCAGCGGTTTCCTATTGCCGAACTGAGTCGAACTCTGGACTGCAAGTCGAAGAAGGGTTTTTGATGTATGTGGAAGTTCAGGTTGGTCCGTCGGAACGTATCACCTTAGCGTCGAAATCGATCGGTACTGAAGACATCTTAACGCATGTCAGCGTTTTTGGAAGTAACGTTAGCGTGTGATCAGCTTGAAATAAAGATTTTTTTCTAATATGTAGTCTCGAATTATTTTTGTGTGAAGTTTTTTGTAATGTAGAATGTCATGTAATAAAATTGATAATTTTTGATAGCCTGTCGAGGGACTTGATTTTGCAGTTTCGTGTAGTATAAGATACGCCGTCCGTGAGCTTACCGTAGGTAGCACTTGATTTGCGAATTCTATGAATGATTTGCTTTTATACAATTTCTGCATTTAGAGATGCATACTGCCTGCGTAGAGTAGATGTGGCATGCAGGGAGTTCGGGTGTAGTTTGTTTAAAAAATTATTTTCGCTGCATTAGATTTTTTCTTGAAGCTGGTACGTACTTTTGGTTGCAGTATGTTTTGATTTATATAGGCCTCTTTGCGATTTATGCTGTTTCGCGTGGAAATTTGTATCCATTTAGGCTGTCTGGATTTAGTCATGTATTACATAATGTTATTTGCAAGTTCTTATGTGTATATTCAGCGGTGAGGTGCACAGAATTTGGTTTACGAGGGATGAGATTTAATTTCCGGTTTTAAGCCTGTAATAAGCCATCGCAACTTCTGTCTTTTTTTTTTTTATGTGTGATATATGATTTGTAATATCAGTTTTGTAAGACATTTTGACTCGTAAAATATTTAGAGAAACAACCTGAAATTAGGCTGCCCCAGTGAGCTCTCGTGTGCCGTTGGCATATGTGGTCCCGGTTCGATTCCCAGAAATCATTTCATTTTCAAATTAGGCCTAATTGACTTCGCACGTATAAAAGCTGTGACAAAACTTAGGCTAGGCTTACGTAATTTAGAAATGAGCGTTTCTGGACTCTGATTAAGTATAAGTTTTTGGATTTGTGTTATAGGCTACTAGTTAAGGGCTAATCTTGCTGGGAATTCTTTTAGGAGTAAGTTCCGAGAAGTGTTTCCTCTTATTCAGGAGGTTTCGAGGAGATTAGCCCTACGAGTTTTTGATGGTGCTGCTGTTCTTTTGGTTGTCCTTGCTTTTTGGTTCTTGGTTTACGATTTTGTTTCGGGTTTTGGTATTTACGATTTTGTTTCGGGGGGGGGGGGGCTTTGCCTGAAAATGTGAAAATTCTGCAAGATATTTCTTATACTTTACTATATTAAGATTTCGGGGGGGGTCTTCCCCTTCCGAAAGACCGAAAGCCTCCCCCCTTCCTAAGTACGCCACTGCGAGTATCGTGAGTAAAAGATCATGACATTTCTGTGATATGGTCTTTAAGAGGTTAGTAAGATCAAAAGTGCCAGTTCTCATGGTTCATTATTCCCTTAAAAGAAAATATGCCTGGTTTCTAATTTTTAGTACTAAATTCCATTACAGTTCCTCACCTGCCGCAAACTTGGTTCAGACCTCATCGAATTTCTACTTCGTGTATATATGAAGCTGCTGAGTGAATTGTGTCAACTTTTGCTTCTATAACCCTGCTAATAACTTGGAATGACGCGTCTTGCGTCAAGACATTCTCGTATCTGTATCCCTCGGTAGATGCTGAGTAAGACTTTCCAGTTGCTTATGATGGCAGGGGGAAAGACATGTGTTGGCGTAATCTTGTTATATTGATATTTTGGGTTCGAAATAAGACCAAATGATATTTTCTTGTGACATAGTTCAGAGGCAAGTTCAATGTATATTTTACAGGATCCTACTAAGTGCAATGGGAGACTGAACTCAGAAAAATTTGATCTGAGAAATGAACCGAAGAACGAGTAAAAATGTGCTGTTCTCTTGAGATTTGATTCTGTACCCCTGTAATGTTACACTGAATGACTGTCAGTTTAGCTGTCGTGTCGCAGTTCTATCATTACGGTCTAACACAACGTAAGGGATATGTTTCATATGGAAGTGATCTACAATTCATCGTTCTAATTTAGTGTTCTACAGTCATGGTTTTATAATAATAATAATAAGCAGGTTTTAGGCCATATTCGTAATTTTGGTAAGCATACTTCAGCATCTGATTTTGTAAATGGCCGTAAGTTAACTAAAAAATGTTACAGGAAAGAGAGACCGAAGTAAAGTCCGATGAAATCTGTTAAGTTTTACGTCCCCTGCTTGTGCCAGGTAGGCTAAAGGAGACGGTGATGAGGAGAAATGAAGAAAGTGAGAGGAGACGGGAGGGCTACGACAAAACCCACGCACACAGTATTTGTTTTAGCACAAAGTTTAGTTGGCTCGATGGGGGATCGAACCAAGGACCCGGTGCACCAAAGGTGAACTCTTTACCACTGAGTCACCGCGGTTCCGAGAGACCAAGGTATTCGACCTGGACGTAGGTTGGTAACAATCTTGGAAGCGAGGGATGTGTAATTCAGGTGTCGCATTCGCGGTTCGTAATATAGTTGAATTCTGAATTCTTGTTTAGGGAATATTGGTTTTCCTTTCTTAATGAAGGAAGTAGTTGCGATCTTTGATAGGTTTTCTTGATATGCATTTGTGAGTCTTCCTGTTTTCGTATTTATTTACGGATTAAGCGTGTTGTTAGGATATGTTTGTGTTTGAATTTTGAAAGGGTAGGGGGCAGAAGGAGGGAGATAGAGATAGAGAAAAAAAACTGCGACGCATGTTGTTAGTCAACTTGGCAGGAAACGGAAGACTCCGAACGAGATTGCTCAAGGTCTGTAGATCTCGGGGTCTGCCCCCCGCCCACTGCATATGTGATGTGATGTGAGTGTGTTCCCTCTCTCTCCTACGCTCACTTGTATTTGTATGTGTGTGTATCTATTCTCTCTCTCCTTGTCAGTGGAGTGTAATGACATCAGTTGCTGCTAGCGCTAGGTTAGAGGCCTATCCCAAGGTCTATCACTATACAGTTTTCCGTGCTCAAATTTTGGCACGTTGCCATTAAAACAAGTTGCTGCTAAGTTTGTCCAAATGCGTGATGATTTCATCATAATAACCATTTTATTTTTTTTATTATTTTTTGTGATTTTAACCACATAATCGGCCTTGTGTCTGGACTTTTTTTTTTTTTAAATACATGTATGCAGGGAGTAGAAGAGGGCCGTATCGAAATACATTATAACTTGCTAGAAACAGCTGTAACAACTGACTTTGTGTTTGTGGAGGGGGGGGGGGAAATGGCTCAGTGGTGGAGCACTTCATCTCTGTTGTGAGCGATCCGTAGTTCGATCCTAGGCCATGAGACAGCATCGTGTCTAGATTTTCTCCACATTCTCATTCCATCAGTTTACTTGTTTCACTGTCGGTAATCACCTGCCTCTGTTTTATCCTAAATAGCACAGCTTCGTGGCTAAGCGGTTATCGTACGCGCCTTCGGCGGGGGGGGGGGGCTCGGGTTCGATTTCCGGTGTGAGCTCATGTGGTTCGGATTACACGTTAATTAGTAGGCCCCTTCTCATATAGCCGTGCTGCTGAAAGAGACTTTTAACTCAAAATGAACTCAACTCAAAAGGGGGAGGTAAGTGTGGAAATTACGCCTGGTTAACCACTAGATCGTGACCTTGTATAATTATCTGAGGAGTCTCTTATGGAATATTTTGATAGTGACATCCCAGTCGGGGATCGGGTCTTGGGCTACTTCCAAAAAGGCGAGCTATGCAACTGGTATGGCTAGGTTACTGTGGTTAAAGGGAATTGTCACTATCTTGCCGATTGGAAAAGGGATCATATGACATTGTTCAGTTTTGCAGAAAGGGCTATGAAGAATGAAAGGGTCACAAAGTCAATAGGAGATTACTTTTTTACTTTTGGTTTCGCTTGAAAAGTTCATGGTTCTATCCTCGCTGACCTCTGGGATGGAGGTATTCTGGCAGACGTCTTCATTTCCACTTTGAATTAACTCAGCAGGGTGCTCGTTTATTTAGAACTTGGCTGTCTTTTGAATATCCAGTCTGAGATTCCTTGCCTTCACTAATGCAAGTTTTACCAGCATAATTTTCATCTTTTGACTTGAACAATATTATCAAACGGAATGTACAGACTTTATTCGATCTTGACCATACTTTTGATTGAGGTAAACTTAAACTTCCTATACGAGCGTGTGGTTCCGGAATTAAGGATCGTTGAGAAGTGGAGACTTAGTTTTATGCAGCATACCTACTATCTGCAGGACCCATTGGTTTTCGAGCTTATTGGTCATAATTAAGGTTCGGATTTGTATGACTATCCTGGCATCCTTTTACATGTCAGATTGAATTGAATGAAATGATAGTTTTCAGTTTAACGTCCGACTATTATGCCTTTTAGAGCAATAGTTCTCAAAGTGGGGTCCGCGGGACCTAGCCAAGGGGTCCGCGACGCCTAAAAATTTAAAATGTGTTGTAATAAAATGGAACTACAGCTGTTATGCAAGATGTATTTTTTTTCTGTTACTAAAAAGAAAGCAATTAGAAATTATACCCACGTTTGTAAATTTAAATGTATTTCTGCTTTACTAAATTTCTGCTCTGTTAGTATGAAGAGTTGTGTAAGGAAAGGTATTGTAACATTTTATGCTTTTCCCTACCACTTACTTATGTGGCTTTTTGCAGTATTAAAGCCTTAAGGCAAAATCGTTTTAATGTGAAATCGGACTAAGATTGATGGTATCAAAGCTTATTCCAGATTTCAATTCAATAATGGAAAAACAGAATTTTATTCCTCACATTTGTGACCCCACATTTGAGAACATTGTTCATCAAGTAGATTTCCATACAAAAAAAAAAAAAAAAAAAATCCTGTTTTGAAAGTAGTTGTGTTTTTAATTGAAATTTCGTTCACTAGCAAACAATCATGTATCTTTAGAATAAATTACTGTTTTATTTTTCTTAATATTTATCTTGACAGTGATAATTCTAATATATATATCCAGTGGCGTATTTACGATTTTGTTTCGGGAGGGGCTTTGGTAAGTTTCGGGGGGGGCTTTGCCTGGAAATGTGAAAATTCTGCAAGTTATTTCATTTAAAGATTTCGGGGGGGGCTTAAGCCCGGAAGCCACCCCCCTAAATACGCCAGTGTATATATCCCATGTGAAATTTCAAATACCATTGCAAGGGGGTCCGGAGATCAATTTCTGAATGAACAGGGAGGTCTGCGTTATCGGAAAGTTTGAGAACCACTGCTTTAGAGTAAGGGCGACGGATGATTAAGAAATGATGGGGGAACAATTGGTGGAATGGGAACGTGGGAGAAATGGAAGTATCCCGAGAAAACCTATGTACACAATGTTGCCTACCACAAAATTATTTGGTCGGGGATCGAATCAAGAATCTCATGTGAGCAGAGGTAACTGATCTACCACTGAGTAACAGTCCCCCAGTATATATTTAATTAAACATTACGAGGTTGAAATAATAAGTAAATGCAGCAGTATATACTTGAAATAAAAATAGACGGTTCTGTGATAGATGACGAGGCCGTGGGGCTCAGATGTTTGGGTGTTCCCCTCTGGGGTGTGGCTTCCATGGTTCGATTCCAGTGCGCCCCAAATGGGCTTTGTAGTAGACAAACATTGCATGAGTTTGCCCGGGAATTCTTCTGTTTCCTGTAAAATGTTGTTCATTGGTTAAACGATCAATTTAAAAGTAGACATACACGTTAATATGGAATTCGAATCGCGTACCGTTTTACCCTCGTTCTCTTCTATAAGTTGACACATCGAAGTCCAGTGCAGGAGGGACATGATGTCGACTTTTCGGTATCAATGACTTGATGTACTGTATAACTTCGTTATGTAATATCATTTTTCAGTTGTGACGTAACTTACGTTAAAAAATCAATTATATGAATACATGACGTGGTTTTCTGGTCATATGCACCTTACGAGGTTGGTGGGTTGTAGGTTTCATCTAGATAGTCACAAGGACGAGGGTTTATCGCCATTACAACATTATTATGTGTATTGCACGTCGTGATAACGTGATATTTTACCTTTGCAGTGGAGTGGGAATTAGCTATATTAATTTTTTTAAGACCTATAAGAACCTGAATCAATTAGTGGTATAGGTATCGTCAAATAAGTACGCTTTCGAAATAGCTTGTAAAGTGATGAAAAAGATTAAAGAAAAGAATGTTCAAAATACAAATAAGATGGTATGGATTAGAATGAAATTAACCCTTGAGATGTCTACCGTCTTTCGTTCAATTCTTGGTTCGACTCCTTACGATAATGGCTTACAGTTAAAGTACTCGCGTTATTCGTTTGGTTGGGCGGAGATTAAAATAATAATAATGTATCGGGATTGTCAGCCACCGATTTCGAATCCTAGGCCTCTCGATAGCGAAGTAAGCACGTTAGCAACTAGCCTTTTTGCTTGTTTCATTCTGGTTTACTTCATTTCTCTGTTATTTGTTTATTTATTTATTTTAACGCTGCATTTGTATTCTATTTACATTGCTTGTCGTAATTCTCTTTTTGTACGGGGAGGATGATGGTTATAATTCGTTCGTATCTCTTAATGGCCTCAAGTGGTTATTCTGGATGTTGCTCGGAGTCCTTTTTTCTTTTCTTCTTTTTTCTTTTCTTTTCTTTTTTTTAACGTAATAGCAGCAGCAGCTATTATAGCAAGTAGTCTGTTGCGGGTCAATTTCTCCCTCCGTAAGTCAGGAGCATGACATTTCAACATTCATTAGTTTGGTCTGTGTCTGATGATTGCCTTGCCTGCCACTTGAATATGATTAGCAACGGCACGGCACGGCAAAGCTGAAGCTGATAAAAGCGGAAAGTACAGAGGTTAGCTTTGTTTTTCGTCTCGTTCACAATTTCGTGTTTGCCACAGACTTAACACAGTATTCTCTGATCATCAATGGACAGTTTTATTTGTTTAATTTAGTAATTTTGGGTTTTATCAATACAGCTTTTTAGAACCGGGCTGTTCTTGGATTCAAGTCAGATGTGATGGTTTCTGCGAGCGTATCGAATTTGGTTTTACAGCACCAGCGTTGTAAACATTAATTAGCAAGAGACATGCCATTAGGGAAGTGATGGGGAGAGTATAGGGTGTATGTATACCCACCTAATATTTTTAGAGTTCATCGTACACTCACCAGAAATTTACGAGCGTATATAGGGGGGTGGATATACTATATTTTTGAAAACAAGCTAGTGTATAGCTAGAAAACTTGCATGGGATAGTATTGTTTTATATGGGAATAGTGTACTTTTACTGATTAGGTACACACTGTAGAGACATAATTTGACGGCTGAGGAATTTTTTTGCCAATAACTCGAACAAATGAATTAATTTGGATCTTTTTGTTGTTATCCTTAGGATAGTTATAATTTGATAACTTGCCAAAATCGGGATTCTAATAGATTCATTTATTGTTGGGTTATTAGGAAAAGAAATTTTGTCAATTGAATACTTTCTTTCGTGACTACAGTATGTTTTGATTTGATTATTGAGTACTAGTAGAATGCCCGTTCTTCACACGGGGAGAATACGTTTTATTTTTAGCATAATGGGCACCAAAGCTGTCACCAATCATCTTAGGGACCTCAACAACTATAAATTCCACATTAATATAGGTTATTTTCGATCACTGTTGTGTCTCCCCTGTCCCCGAAGTTGCGTGGCTGAATTTGGAATTAAATGGCATCAGAAGTATCACTGTTCGCCTCAGCGACCCCCGAAAACCATGGATTCGACACTAATATCGGTTCTTTTAGAAGTTCGGTTTGGAATATTTCTGATAACGTTCTCCAAGGGTCTATCGGGGTGCCGCCAGCCCTCATCTTTACTAGTTGGCTGGCTATGATCCTGTAAGGTATAAGCTTTTGAAGCTTTCATTTTCTATTATTACAATCGTTTTTGTTGGGTGTATCAGCATCCACTTCCGCACTTAAACAGTGCAGAAATGTCAGTTGACAGGGATAACGGTTACGCCTTTTAGGGTAAGAGAGGCAAGAGAAAACAGGAAAACCCAGCGCACGATGATGTCCATCGCATACGCGGATGATCTGGGATCAAATTAGGGACCCGTCACAGCAGAAGTGGGCAGGCATATTCTACTGCTTAGCAATGGTGTCATTGGTAAATCGTCTACTTGGAGTAAGGATCCCCGACCATGGTGTACAAGTTTTTTTTTTTTTTTTTAATTTGTGTCATTCCTTCAGGTTTTGCTTGTATACTGATAATTTTCTGCTGTATTATTGCTCTCCCTACCTTACAAAGCATATTTGGTGGGAGTTTAGCGTCCCTTTTTATGCTAAAGGGTATGAGAGCTTCACGAACCACCGTACTGCGTTCAAATTTCAATAATGTCATTTCGGGATTTAGTCTCGGGGTCCCTGCACTAAAGTCATACCTAGTAGCTAATAAAACAGTGAGAAGAAAAATGGATATGTGTAAGACGTTATTTCATTCTTTGCTGTCTCAGAATATCTCTTAATAAGATTGTGTAAGTCCACATGTACATTAAAGTTTTCACATAATGCGTATTACTGGTATAATCTCGTTTTTTTTTTCTTCTGTGTAATGGTTTATTATAATTGTAATAAAAGGAGCGATATGGGAAGTGAATTTTCAGTATCGTCTTTTTTTTAAAAAAAAGAAAAGAAAAAAAGTGAACGTGCATGTGTACGGCATATCAATTAGCTGTCTCCCTTCCCTGTAGTAGAGCCCGTTGACTGACATCACTTCAGCAACATTGTCTGTCACACTTTCCTTTCTTCCTTCCTATTTCGCGTTTGACAGCGGTCCGCTTGCAGAGCGACCAGTGCTGCCTTCTGGTGTCACAATTCGGAATTAGTCACGCGGACTTCGTAAGTGCAAGAGGGACGTCGAAATTTGTTTGTACTGCTTGGGCCAATAAGACCAATAGTTTACTTATTACACTTGTGGCCTTGTTTCGTTAGAAAAAGAGCATTACATAATTAATTAGGACCTTTTTTGCCTGTTTCATTGCTGGACAGGTATATGAAAACAGTTATTAACTTGTCTGGTGCGTGCTCAAAATGCAACGTAGGGGGCGCGGTGGCTCAGTGGTAGAGCGTTCACCTCCGGTGCTTGGGGTCCCTGGTTCGATCCCGGCTCGCGCCGTGTGCACTTTGTGGTGGACAAACATCGTGCTCGTGGGTTTTTGTCTTGGTTCTCCCGTTTCCTCCCACTTTCTTCATATCATTCATTTCTCATTATCACCGTCTCCTTTAACCTAGTCGGCATAATCGTGGGACGTAAAACTAAGATTTCATTTCAAGACCGAATTCAAAGTGAGAAATATTTACGTTCTCATTTAGTGTATATGCTAATGACTAGCTTCCCAATTTAACTGTCATCATCCTTATTTGTAGTATCTTTGTAGACTAGTGTCAGGGAGTTTTGTACGGGTGACCCCTGTAAATTGCGATATGTTTTAGTGGTGTAGAGCCTCGTGGCTGTTGGCTATTCCAAATACTGTTATAAAATTGTTTGGGCGGGCCACGTGCGAATCCCCGCATTATATTTTTTTTCTTTCTTTCTTTGTTTACGTGCAAATTTCTACTCATCGTCTGCGCAGTACCGTATATTGTAGTAAATTGAGGCAACTTGTAGGCGACAGTGTTTTCTCGTACCGGATTGTAAGCCTTGTTAGTGTATGTTAAAAATGATGCCTTCAGGTGGAACTGTTTCGTCTTTCCAGGAAAATTGGCTAGGTACCATCTTCTGCCCTGAAGGTACTGGCTGGCTAATGAGATTCGAAAGACGCCTATCCTACCCTGTTGAATGGCCGGTTCTTGAAATCGATTTTTCGTTCACGGGATTATACCACAAAGAAATTAGCATTACACTTTTTTTAAAAAAAATTCAAATTGTATTTGCGTCACAATAATGGATTAATTTTGTTATCCCCTAAAGGTTATGGCTATCCGGACAGCATACATTTGGCTTGATTAAAACAGGATTTTCGCTACCGATAAGTTCAAGTACTGTAAATCCCGAGTTACCTCATAACTTTGTTTAACGCCGAAAGTTGTGCCCGTACTGGCAGTAGAATGTAGGTTCGTGTTCACAACGTAGAGGCACTTTGCTCGAAATTGGACTTATTATATTCATGTTTAATGTGGACTAAGAGCATTTAATTTAACTTCAGTATTGTTTTTGTTTCATGCTTGGTCGATACATCTTCGTGTTTTCAGGAAATTTTATCTGCTAAACTTCCAGTTTGACGTGACGCTTGACTATGTCACTCAGTCACAAATATTTGGTTCACCGTTTGAGGAGAGAGGGTACGGTCTCTCACAAATAACCTTCATCTCTTGCTCGAGATGTCTCTGGTTCCGATCCTGATCATGAGATTTTGTGGTGGACAACGTTGTGAGTGACTTTGGTTATGGTTCTGCTGTTTTGTTCCCACCTTCTCATTCCACTAGTGATTCATAATTGGACTTATTTTAACACAGTCTTAACCAAATCGTGGGTCCGCGCGTATATCTGTCAAGCGTTGTTATTTCACTGCTGGATGAATGTCTCTCCAAATTTTCTCCTATATGCTAAATATTGGGATCTTTTACCTTCCTAATTTTCCTATGGGTTAAAGATGTTTGTGAGCCCTGTTGTGATTACTGCTGCTTAATTGGCAATTACTTATGTTACCTCTACGCCGGGGTTTCTCAGCCTAAGGGTCGCGAGAGGGTTTATTGGGGATCGCGAAGATAAAGCGGAAGAGATAAATATAATTAGTATATAATACCGGAAAATATTTTTGAATTTTGTTCTGATAGCCATATTTTTATTTAACTTATACCTGGTACTGTTGATCACAAAAAAAAAAAAAAGTCTACTAAACATTTTCAAGAGGTGCAAAGTTTTTTAAAAATCAATTTAAATGAAAGATGTACGATATGAAACTAATGAGAACTGCGTGTCTATCTATTGGATCTCCGCAATAGGTATATTAAAAATCCCACACAAGCTTATTACAAACCTGAAATTATAAGGGGGGTCGCTGGCAAGAGGATGGGATAAATTAGGGGTCGTGAAAGGAAATAGGTTGAGAACCACTGCTCTATATTAAATAGTGCGCTTTTCCCGACTAACCCATGAGCAATCCTATATCCTCCTGATCTCTAGTCGTAGGAATTTTCAACAGAAGGCCTATCCTCAGTCGCGTTAATTCAGCTATGGCTTCATAGTTTCGTGTATGAAGGATCAGTTGGGTTATTTTATATGTTTTTTGCTATATGCATTGTTTACTCTGTTGCAATAAGAGAAAGTCGTGATACGATTGAAGTTCGGTGGGTAAATATATTTATACGTTTAGATTTAAAGGACTTTTTTTTTTCGTGTATCTTTATAAATATATTCTTAATAAATGTGTCCTATTTACATGGCCTTCCAGAAATAGCTTTCGTCAATGTAAAATAGGTTGATTCTATTTAATTATTCATGATTTTTTTTTTCTTGTTACCTCGAACGAACTACTTCACACGTTTTAGCTTTAATTATGAATCACGACGCGGGCTACAATTTCTGTGCTGTGTTTGTTTTCGTTAATTGTAGAAGGATTAATGTACATAAGTGCATTTTTATTCAAAACATGTCATTGAGATTGTCAAGGTTGTGAGACTGACTTTTTATGTGTTTCATTAATAACGGCAGACTATGCATTCCCGCACTACTGCCTTATTTGACTTTTAAATCCGAAGTGCATGGTTTATTTTAGAAGAAAAGCCAACGCTGTTGGCAAAGTAGCATAGCTCCTAAATGACGATGAACGTATTTTAGAAGAACTTGCTTCTCTGTTTCGGAACTGGTGCACGAGTTCTTGTTTCGTCATTGGGAGGCGCCGGGTTCGAATTCAATAAACACCTATACTATTTTTTTTTTTTTTTGCTAAAAAAAAAATTCTTCTTTGATATTTTCCAGTATTTTTTCCACTTGTTGTAACTTTGCAATGTTCCCAACTTATTACTAGGCATATACTAAGCACATATGCCCTTCAGGAAGTTCGTTTAAGTTTCGAAATATTCATGTTGGTATTGATCCAGGGGTACAAGTAATGGACGCCATCCCCCGCGCCGATCTTTGCCCGTTGTAATTTTTCAAAAAGAGGAGGGACGTCATAGATACTTTCTGGAAGTGGGGACAGCGTTCCCCCCTCACTTCTTCCCCCCTTGTAATTGACTAATAGCATTAAATCACTTGCTTGTGATGCTGCTTCTGGATCTTTCTAGGGATCGTTGAGATTTCTTCATACTGTAGGTTTATTCTGTTTCAATTGATTTTGCTGCCTAGCCCAGCAAATTCTTTCGGTTACCCAAGGTTAAAATCGAGACTGAAGGGGCAGAGATCTGACTCCCATTTTTGGTACCGAACAGGTTGTTACCAGTAAACTGAGCATGGTCACATCCGTGCCACTATTTGTAACGAAAGAGGAGGGATGTATGTGGAATAATAACATGCGGTTACGGTTATTCTGTCGTTTACTTCTTTTTTTGTAAGGCCAGCCTCGAAACTTAGTAGAGGGACTGTATTATATATATCGTACATTGTTGGTATCACCAATTGTTTGCAAAGGTAACGTGGACGTGAATACCCAAATTATAAATGTTGTATACCTTTTTAAAATTATATATTTTTGGAAAGAGGAAGAGTTGTTACTTGCCGTGCTCTTAATTTAAATCTGTGTTTACTGGTGATACTTTTTTTTTTTTTTGTTTATTTCTTCACCTCGATTGAGGTTTTATATTTTCTGGTACAGACCTAGGTCACAGTTACCTATATCACTGAGTTTTGTTATAAATAATGATTCTGTAATATAGTCTGAAAATTATGAAAAGTGTGGTTAATGAGAGATGGCGGATAAATCCCAAAACCCTACTGTATACATAGATGTGTATGGCGCTTATACATATTTGAAGTCTCGCTGTAGAAAATTTAAGTGCAAGAAGCGGTATTTACTGTAACAGCAGAGACGAAAGATAGTAAATTGTGCCCAAGTATCACAAGATAGAAGATACTATTGCTTAGAAATACAACCTAGCGCATAAGGAAGTATGAAAATCTAACTAAGGCATGAACGTATTTAAAAAATGAAATAAGTGAAACATTTTCAAGGTGGTTCTTACATTGTTTTCTACATCGAGTCTGCATTTATGCTTTCACATCCAAGTTTACGTTAGAAGATGAAATGTAGTATCTCAGTAGGCTAAGGAGACTGATTAGAGCAAGTGAATTATGATGGTAGAGGAATAAGAAAGTGGGAGGAAACGGAAGTACCCCGAGAAAACCACCATAGGGGAGACCATTTTTAGATAGCTGAACTAAATTTTATAACCAGAAAACCTTACTTCCTGTAGAATGTTACAAGGGAAAGACATTTAAGATGATCTGCCAAGTAATCACGTTTAATACGTGTTACAGATCAGTGTTGTCTTAAAGTTTTAGTATGGAAGACTACATAGGTGGGCACTTTATTGTTCAGATTGTGCTCATCGCAAACTTAATTTCACGCTTTACACCCTCACAGCCCCTCAGTATCCACTTCCTCATTTGCCCTCACGGCCCTTAACTTCATAAGCCCTTACCCTTATGGCCACTTATAGCCCTTCAATCTCATTCATCCTCACGGCAAGTCAGTACTCCTCAATTTAACTTGCCTGTGACCTCAAATCTCACCCAATAGCTTTAAATATTAGTGAGATTAAGAGGTAACCTCATCAGGGTGCCCACATGGTGGACGGTGCTCTCATTTCAAGTCTGAAAGGTCTCCCGATTGATGCCAGGGCATATGTGTGGTGAATAGCTTCGTTTCCGTTCATATTCCGCTAATTTCTGTAATAATAGTCATGCGTCTCCTTTAGCCTAAAGGGCATGGCAGTAGAACGTAAAATCTAGGGATTACATTTCCTTTTATTGAGTCATTCTTCTGGAATATTACAAAGATACCTTGCAAAGTTTGAAGAAGTTGTGGTAAAATTTTAATGTAAAATATGGCATTTGTCTTGTAACATTTTGCAGAAAAGAATCTTTGTGGCCTTAATGAAAGTAGTCAAATGGTTTTTATTGTTATTGATCTATTTATTATAGTTCTCTCATATATATATCATATGTATAACATGTTTGATTGCTGTTGAGTTAATTGTGATCTGTAATTTGTTTTGAAGTTGATAGAGCGGATTCTAATGTGATGCTTTGTATTTATCTCATTACAGACAAAGAAAAACAACCCCAACCATATAAAGCGGCCTATGAATGCGTTTATGGTATGGTCACAGATTGAGAGGCGGAAGATCTGTGAACAGCAGCCCGATATGCACAATGCAGAGATCTCAAAGAGGCTGGGCAGGAGATGGAAGACCCTCTCAGACGATGAGAGACAGCCGTTCATCGAGGAAGCAGAAAGGCTACGGATTCTCCACATGCAAGAGTACCCAGACTACAAATATAGGCCCCGTAAGAAGTCGAAACCAGGTCAAAAGACGGTTGAGAAGAAAGTGAAGAAGTCCAGTGGCAGCAATAACCATCATCAGGTATCCAGTAATGACTCCAATAACAATCACCATCATCATTCTAGTGTACTATCTGCTGGCAAAAGCAGCATTGCTCATGGCTCGAGAACACGTATTACCCAAACACAAGGACTTAGCTCTGTGAATCATAACCGTTTGAAGGTGAAACTGACAATCGATAAGAAATTCAAGGAAAGTATCAGAAACAGCAGGCACGTAAATCTTCCCATGAGCCAATACACGCCACCAGCTAAAGTGCCATCCAGTCCCTCATGTGACACTCCAGATTCACCTGAGAGTGCATCTTTCTACGACGATTCTTCTATGATCACAGATGTGAGTACCACGAGTACGGCCTCTTCGCTGCTAGATAGTAAAAATTCACATGTTTTGGCAGCGGCAGTGGCTGCAATCACCGGCTCAGCGAACACTACCAGTTCCACCGTTTCTACCTCGCCTACACGAGGTGGAGCTACAGCCAGTACTGTATCAAGAAGTCTTGGACCTCATCATGGTTATACCGTGGTTAAGACAGAGTCAGGGTTGGGGATCAAGTCAGTGGTTGTGAAGCAAGAGTCAGCAGATGCGTTGTCGTCTACGCTAGGAACAATGGATCACTTCTTGTCGGCGTCTCAGAATATTGTCTCAAGACCTGATTTGGACCTCAAAAATAGTTTCTACATTAAACCAGAACTTATTAAACAGGAACCCAGTGATTTAATTAAACACGAAAGCATAGAGTCAGGTGAAAACACTAGCTTAGATGAACTAGACTCTATAACTGATCTCCTACCAATTCCTTCAGACTTCAATTTTGAAAGTCTCACAACTGATCTCGAAGCACTTGATACTGCTAGTTCCAGCTCAGGGTCACATTTTGAGTTTTCGTGCACTCCAGAGGTTTCAGACATGTTATCAGACATTGGTTTAGGCAATGACTGGGCCTCAGTTACAAATCTGGATAGTTTAATGACTTGTTAGGGACCTGAAAAACTCTTGTAAAGATTGGACGGTTTTCGTTTTCAGGACATTAGCGTAATGCGAAATATCTTCTCAGTGTGTTTAATATATTCGATGCCGTATTGTTCTCATTTACTTTGAACAAGAGATGCGAGTTAGAAAAAAAAAAAAAGTGAAGTTGGCGAAATTCGGTTGTTTCTATTACTTAATACTGATAACCTTTTGTCCTTTGCGTGTGGAGTGTTGAATGTGTACAAGAAGGTTAAGAAACAAGAAAAAAAAAGTGTAAACGTATATGAATAATTATATCTATATATACACCTATATGTATATGTAAATTAGGTTCATCTGCTGTGAAGTTCAACAGGAAAAAAATAATTCTCGTTCATAGCAGTGTTCGATCTCTATTTCATTTTTTTTTTTTTTTTTTTTTTTTTAACGGCATTAAGATACATTAATAGCTGTACCAACTTCGTTTTCAGTTTCTGGTTTCGTTGGGAGGGTGGCTGCAAGGGACAATGGATACCCTAGTGCCTATAAACAAACAAACAAAGAAAGTATCAAGACTTTTTTCTTCAATATTAATAAATGGTAACTGAAGTAGGGTCCGTGAAATGGCATCTTGGTACCACAAAACAATTCCAGGGATACTTATTCAGGCTGTGATTATATTTAAAAAACAGTTAAAACAAAAAAGCTTAATTTGTGCAAACCTTTTTTCAGTTCTTTGTGCTCCCTCAGATTACTATCTTATTCTTTTCGTTTATTAAGTAGAGTCTTCGTCCATATTGAGACTCCATATTTCGTCTTCAGTGATAAACAGATCAATGTAATGTGTTTTGTTAAGAGGTCTAATCATTGCGAAATTAAAATATCGCGAATTTTACAGTAATTAATATGTTCAAATAGAAAAAGATAATCGAAATGTGGAAAAAGAGTGCGCTAGATAATATTATTTGGCATGAGGTACCGTTATCACGAGTCACCTAATAGCTTTGAGTTTGCAGCCATTTAGAAATGAAAAAATAAATGGCGGGAAATCGAAAGCAGTTAAGTGAATCGTGATAACGGTATTTCATGTAAAATAATATTGTCTAGCGAGCCCTTGTTCTACTTTTCGATTATCTTTAATTTATCTGAGGATATCACATATTTACTTTAAAATTAGCGGTATTTTAATTTCGTCGTGACAGGGCCTCTTAACAGGTCATGCCATTTGTACATATCATGTAATATCTCCAGTGTAATAAGACGGATCTGCTCTTTCAAATATTGTGATGGAATAGTCACATAGTCGATTTCGTGCACTATAGAAATGTTTTGGAATACCAATACCGATTAAAAGACACCCATTTCTCCCTTGTACTTAACAAGAAAATTACCGGTAAAGAAAAAAAGCACAGTCGGATTCATTGTAATGTATTTTTAAACTCAGTATATATATCTAAATATATATATATATATATTTACCTTTCAATAAAATTTACGTTTTAACTGTTAACGTATGAGTGAAATGCCTGAGTGTGTACCTGTGTTTTATCGGTTGAAATATGAATGCATATTCTATATTCTTCTGTTTGTTTTTGTGTGTATGTATGTATGTATGTGTGTGTGTGTCAGCTGAAACAAGTCCTTATGCTTAACTGTCAAAATCTGTAAAGGATAGTTTTGCATCTTCGCTCAGAGTATGGATTGATATTGTCGTATACATACGTACGATGAAAGAAATTTAAAAAAAGGAGTTGTCAGTAATGTTTTGTAATGTCCCATTTTGTTCAGGCGAGTAAAATAAGCATCCCTCTCTCTATACATATATGTGTGTGGTTCAGGCTTTCATTTTAGCAAAAGTTAATACAAGGTGTGGTAACATTTTAAGGTTCTGGGAGAGAGATTAACAGTACTTTAGTGTGTGTATAATGTAATGAAATGATTTTTCCTTAAAATTACATTAAAATGTGGAACATAACCTGGAGTTGATATGATTTTGACCCATGTGCATAAAGCAAACTGTTCGTTGTTTCTATACCAGTAATCTGGAAGGATGCACAAACGTTTAGAATTGTCTCAGATAAAAAAAAAATAATAAAAGAAACTCGTTAATAATTTTATACCGCACATAACATGTACGGTAAATTATTGGTGCTTTATAATTTTAACACCATCTTAATTTAAGAGTTCCTAATCACTGCGAAATTAAAATACCGCTGATTTTACAGTAATTATATGATACCTTCAAATAGATAATCGAAATATGGAACAAGAGCGCTCGAGACTCTATTATTTTGCATTGGTACCGTTATCACGAGTCACCTAGTAGGTTTCCGTTTGCAGCCATTTTAGAACGCGAAAATAGATGCTGATTTTTCTAAATGGCTGGTAATCGAAAGCATATAAGTGAGTCGTGATAACGGTATCTAATAATATTGTCTAGCGAGATCTTGTTCCACTTTCCGATTATCTTTTATCTATTTGATGATATCACATAATTACTGTAAAATTAGCGGTACTTTAATTTCGCCGTGATCGAGCCTCTCAATTGGTTGTAATAATACCCAATCAGCGGACAGTGTAGCTGTTACCGTTGGATTAGCATGTGCTTGAAGTATTTTCTTGACAACTCAGATGCTTTGGGTTGGAGTGGGTTGATAAATTTCCCCAAATCTTGGTATTGTTGCCTGAATCACAATTTTGGAATATTGTTTTTAGAGAACTATTAATTTAATTTTGATTACTGAGAAAGAAAAAAAAAAAAAAGTTTACCGTAATGGAAGGTGTTTAAGAAAGAGTGGTAAAATATACAAGTGTTCTTGGTATAAGACAGGAATTCTCACGTTTTTTTAAAAAGAAATATACATGTATGTATTCTCTTATGTAAGAAATAGTAATATAACAAAGCATATATGTATCTATCTACATGTTAATAATTCGTCTTGAATACTAAATGGAGATAAGCAAACCGTAACGAGAACACAGTATAAAAGTTAAATTTGAGGAAAAATGTATGTACAAGGAGGGACCATGTGAATGTAATAAGAGTTACGAAGGGAACAGCGTGGGAGATGTAAATACAGAGAGTATATTATGTATATTTAAAATACATACATATATAGATACGCATTGGTATGATCCTATACAAAATAATATAAAACATGAACAGTTGGTTTCACTGAATGCGAACATGTATTATAATAAAAGAGTATAGTTAAAGGGGCAAATGTAAAAAGTATATATATATAAAGACTTCACAAAAGAAAGAAAAAACAGGTGTGCCGTTTATATATATATATATATATTATATGTTGCTGCATATAAACTTTGTAGGTGCTAATTCTAGTGCAAGTTTGCAGCTCCTGAAAAAAAAATTAATGTGTGTGTTGTGATTGAAATCAATCCTACCAACCTTCCTCTTGCTGTAATATTTTTTACTATTACCACCGTTACTACTACTACTACTACTCCTTACCTGCTTCTGAACCGCATTGAGGTTGTATTATTTTTTCTTTTTTATTAATATTATTATTATTATTGTAATTATTTTTTTGTTTTGTGAATAATACGAAAAAAATTGCGGAGAGTTTAATATTATTAATTCCACAAAAGAATATCGTTGTAATATCTATAGATAAGGGGGGACGTTATTATCTATATATATATATAATAAATATATATGCGTGTGTACAGTATATAAATATATATATTTTGCACCAGAGTACATCTGCTCACCACTTATGTATAGTTTATTGATTATTAAATTTGTTTTGTTGTGTTTTTCTTATGATATATAATTACTCTGTTTGGTGATGCGTGTATGGCTGGAAAGGGTTTAATTTTGCACCTGTATATGTATATATTATACATATTTTTTTAAGAAACAAAAGAGAAAAAAATGTATTATTCATTATATTGAAAACGTGTAAAGACTGCTAATGCTTTCGCCAAAACGGAACTTCTTGTTCTTGTGTAGGCACAAGTTAGTTCATGTTTATTTTTTTATGTATGCACAACGATTATATATATATAAATAAATCACTATCAATATTATAGTTTGTTAGAAAAAATTCAATATCCAGAAACTCGTGCATTACAATAGCATTGTGCGTTCAGAATGGCAAATTTAAACTTTTTTTTTTTTTTTTTAAACAAGGACCAAAACAACCTCAGATAATTTCTAAGTCAGTCAGTGCATTTGAGTCGATGAATGTTTATATATATATATATATATATATTTTATTTAGTTCACGATTTAACATTAAACTACCACCCCTTATTCCTTGATATTTCTTTACCTTTGTGTATTTATTTCTTGTTTTTTTTTTCGTCCCCCAATCTCTTTCTTGGCCGTCCTTTGTGCTTTTTCTTGTTATGTGGTGTTCTTGAATTTTTTTTTTTTTTTTGCTTAACAGTGATAACCTACTGTGCTTTTTTTGTTAAAATTTCTGTACAACCTCAAAATGTACCATTTTTACAGTTTGAAAAAAAAAACTTTAAAAAAGGAGAACGAGAGATAATTATATAAAAAAGAAACAATATATTAGCAATATTTTTACATACAAGATATAAAAATGTTTTGTAAAAAAATAAGGAAAAAAAAGTACCTTTCTCTGTATGTTATTTGCTACCTGTATCTATACATCTATATATAGTTTAAATGATAACATTGTACATTTTGTATTGTAGTTGTTTATAAGATACGGTAAATATACCACAATTTTTAAAGAAATACGATATATTTTATTTATTTAAATGACAAGTTTTATCCATTTTTTTTTTTTTTAAATAAACACTAAGTAGAATGGTTTCTGATTAAGTAAAATATGTTTTGATATTTTGGCAGCCCTACATATGCTATAAGATAAGACTCAAAAGTGATTTTGTAAGTTAGGGTATATCATAAAGGACTTTACAACGTTGAAAACTCATACTTATTTATTCATTTATCTTACAATCATTGTTATGGTGTCATTTGTAGCAAAATGTGTCGAGTTTTGACTCACATAGTACACTAGATCAGAAACAAGCCATCGCAAGCGCAGTTGCAGCCATTACTAGTCCCGAGTGTGTTTTGGTTTGAAGAATCCAAGTATGCGAAAACTGTACAACGTAGTTTATGCATAAAGTAGAATGCAGTAGGTCTACTGTTTTATCAGTGGCCTAGCTATTTTTATTGAAACTGGATCTTCGGTAGACACAGACGTTCAGCTCGTCCCCGAACGTAGTATGCGACAACTGTAGAACGTAGTTTATGCATAAAGTATGGTATAGATCCTCCAAGTAGGTCTACTGTTTTATCAGTGGCCTAGCTATTTTTATTGAAACTGGATCTTCGGTAGACACAGACCTTCAGCTCGTCCCCGAACGTAGTATGCGACAACTGTAGAACGTAGTTTATGCATAAAGTATGGTATAGATCCTCCAAGTAGGTCTACTGTTTTATCAGTGGCCTAAGTATTTTTATTGAAACTGGATCTTCGGTAGACACAGACCTTCAGCTCGTCCCCGAACGTAGTATGCGACAACTGTAGAACGTAGTTTATGCATAAAGTATGGTATAGATCCTCCAAGTAGGTCTACTGTTTTATCAGTGGCCTAAGTATTTTTATTGAAACTGGATCTTCGGTAGACACAGACCTTCAGCTCGTCCCCGAACGTAGTATGCGACAACTGTAGAACGTAGTTTATGCATAAAGTATGGTATAGATCCTCCAAGTAGGTCTACTGTTTTATCAGTGGCCTAAGTATTTTTATTGAAACTGGATCTTCGGTAGACACAGACCTTCAGCTCGTCCCCGAACGTAGTATGCGACAACTGTAGAACGTAGTTTATGCATAAAGTATGGTATAGATCCTCCAAGTAGGTCTACTGTTTTATCAGTGGCCTAAGTATTTTTATTGAAACTGGATCTTCGGTAGACACAGACCTTCAGCTCGTCCCCGAACGTAGTATGCGACAACTGTAGAACGTAGTTTATGCATAAAGTATGGTATAGATCCTCCAAGTAGGTCTACTGTTTTATCAGTGGCCTAGCTATTTTTATTGAAACTGGATCTTCGGTAGACACAGACCTTCAGCTCGTCCCCGAACGTAGTATGCGACAACTGTAGAACGTAGTTTATGCATAAAGTATGGTATAGATCCTCCAAGTAGGTCTACTGTTTTATCAGTGGCCTAAGTATTTTTATTGAAACTGGATCTTCGGTAGACACAGACCTTCAGCTCGTCCCCGAACGTAGTATGCGACAACTGTAGAACGTAGTTTATGCATAAAGTATGGTATAGATCCTCCAAGTAGGTCTACTGTTTTATCAGTGGCCTAAGTATTTTTATTGAAACTGGATCTTCGGTAGACACAGACCTTCAGCTCGTCCCCGAACGTAGTATGCGACAACTGTAGAACGTAGTTTATGCATAAAGTATGGTATAGATCCTCCAAGTAGGTCTACTGTTTTATCAGTGGCCTAAGTATTTTTATTGAAACTGGATCTTCGGTAGACACAGACCTTCAGCTCGTCCCCGAACGTCTAAAGACGTTGTAGAGCAAGTGAGATTTCAGATAAGATGTTGCGCCGCATCGCCAATGGAAACCACATTAAACCTCTGTATATATGTATATACATATGTATGTATTTTTCTACAAAATGATACCAAAACCATGTCTAATCTAAATCAATCAATAAGAATTTCCAAAGTTGTAAAGTCCATTTTGATACACCCTGTATGTTCGAGGAAACTTTCAAGGAAAAGGATGCATTTTTCGTCAGTCGTACCTTGTTTTTTTTTTTTTTTTTTCCCGACATATATTTCGTATGTTAGTAAATACAATTATGTTACTACGATGATTCCTGAAGGAGATTGATAATATCATTTATTTGCTTTTTCCAACAGTATGAGTGGCAAAGGTTTATCATTGCATTCGCAAGAAATAGTAAGGGAATCCATATTTGCGCTTCCACGGCGATTACAGAAGTCTTTAGGGGAAATTGTATCAATGTTTATACTATCAACATTTACCAGGAAGGGGGACGTAAAATACTATTGTGCTGCCAAAATGTCTTGAGCCGTGGCAAAAATGCGAACTAAAGGTCACACCCTCGCGTTGAGCCAATAACGGTTCAGCTGTTGCTAAGCGAGAGAAAGTGAGTGGAATTCCTTCGGACGATAGCAGCGCTTGCAACGGAAGACTAGGGATCAAGTCAATGTGGTATAACAATAGTCAATGTTTTTGTTTCGCAGTCAGGAAGTTTCCAGATAAAACAGGGAAATGCTGGGATGGTATCTTAATTTTAAGCTTTGGCCCGATGTTTCCCCGCTTAGCGTTAGCAATGTTATGTTATGTTTCATAGTTTCTGCTTTAAGAGCCTGAAAATGATGGCTGGGGAAGGGATCGAAAAGTTTGATGTTATTTAATCTTTAAACATTGCTGAAATCCCATAAAGACTTCTGCAATAATCGAAATGCTGTAATCTTTCCAGACTTTATTATATTAACACGAAGGAACTTTGAAAAAGAAGTACATATAGCGTTGTACTAGAATGTTTCGTGTGGTCTGTACGTTTATGGTTTCTCCAATCTTTTCAAAACAAATTTCTCACTTCTAAGAAATACTAAAACCCTTCATTACTCTTCTTCGTGAGACAGGCTCAAAAGTACTGCTTCCTGTGAGTGGTAAGGCTTAAGAGACTCTTTAGGAAGGTCGCAACTTTCCAACGGTGTGCATTTCGTCCACATCGTGGGTCCAGCAGCGGAACGATAGGGGAAAAGTTGGATGTATTGTTCCCCCTCCCCCTTAGCATTTGGGAGGGGGAAACTCTCCGAAGGGTCTACAAGCACAAAAAGTGGTAGCAATAGAGATAAATAAACTTCAAACGAATGATACTCTGTGTATGGCCATTCTTGTACATGACAAATAAGTGTTGCCAATTTCGAGGAAATGTATTTTTTTTTTCATTTTTTAAAAATTTCTTTTACGGGTTGGGCACAGGGGTACAAAAGTTACCTCGTTGGAATCTCAAGCTTTCCAACGAGGTATGGAGGTATGGCTTATATCTATGTTCCAATTAGGGGCGTCAGGGTAGATTTACATATTTTTAAAAAAATACATCCATGGCGATTCTCATAGGAAACTCGTTCGGAATTTTCTCTCACTTGGTATTTAATTTTCGCCCTTCACTTTTTTTTACATGATTGTACCCCAATGTCTGGCGTACGCGCCAAAATACTTCTTAATTCGTACAAATGTCGTCTTCTATGGGTTTGGCACAGGGAACAGAAAAGTTATCTCGTAATATGTGTTCCATAACCTTTACAACGAGGTATCGTTCATGTCCCTGTGACAATTAGAAGGGTTACTAGGACAGGGCCGCCAACGTAAAGGTCCACGATTTTCTCGAAATCCTTATCTGTCCTGTAAAGATTAAATGTGCCGTCGGATTATGTAACACGGTTTGCGGGGGAAATTAACGTAAATACACTTATTCTGATCTAGCTACAGAAATATGGAACTTCATTGTGGTGAAGAAGATGGAATTATCATTAATTACAGACATGTAATGAGGGGTACAGGAACACAAAACTGCAGGGAATGTCAAAGTGAAATTTTTGAACACAGCGTTTACGGGAAATGTACAAATATATCACATGTGGGATTGTAGTGTGTATTCGTACCTCGAAATAATCATTTGTGAACTGAGGAGAAAAATATGGGCACGAAATTAGTTCGCGACCCGAAGGTCTACTATACAATAATTGTCAGATTTTATAGTAGACTAGAGGCTAGATTTTGCGTCGCATTGACTCACGCAGAAACACATAAATAAGTAAAATAATCACAACTACTTAGCCACTTCTGTCTATTAAGGGATAATCTTTGCTCACTTCTCATGATCTTACGACGATCGGTCCGCACACTGGTTCTGGGGTACGCCCTAGATTTTTTTTTTCTCTCATTCCTTTCTCGATCCATATTTGATTTGGTAATCGCTTTAACAAGCGGCTGTCTATTTGTCGTCAACCCCAAACTTGGAGGACCAGGATTTCCTGTCGGGGTTTTCTCGCGTAAATTGAAATTGTTCCTATTATAACTAGTATTGTATTTAGCACTAACATTTACCAGGCTACTGTTAAATTGACCAAAAACTTCTGCTAAAAGCTTGATCTGCTACTAAATTTACTGATCTACTAAAAGTTACCAACTTCTGCTGAAAGTTAGAAGATTATTAAACTCAGAATTTTAATATGCATAGACAGTAGACAACGTGACAGGATAAAAGACGTGAAAATTTTGGATGAGGAGTAAACCAATTATCTTTGCGAAGAGCATATCGATTAAAGATATGAACTCTGAAAGAAAAAAGTTGGTGTAAGACACCTTTACCATCTCTAGAAGGTGGACAGAAACGACATCTAACATGTTGTATTAAGCCTAGATTTGGTATAATTTTAGGCAATTAAAAAAGTCCGTCATATGATGTTACTTTTAACTTTCAATTATATATGTCTTCCAAAGATGCAGACCTATTTCAGTCAACACGTCTGTCAAGTGACGGCATCCATAGATTTACTTTGTTATATTACTTTGCTGAAAATTTGAAGAAGAGACAAAAGAACGTTAAAATTTCATAAGAATTTTCTCAAAAGATTTCCAAAATTTGAAATAGACAATGTGGCTCGGTATATGAGCTATGTTGTAATTTGATAGGTTGAATATGTGTATGCAGTGCAGCAATTAGGAAATGAGACTTTTTTTTTTCTGTGAACTCCACGCACGTCAGTTAGAACTGGAATGTTTGGTAAAGTTTGGGATGCCATTTTGAATGATTGAAATGGTAATATCAGTTCTCATAGAGGTGAATAAGGATACAGTTCGCGAAATAATAAACGCGGATGTAAAGAAACGAAAGCTGTGTGGACGTTTTGTGCACCATTTTCCTTAATAGAGACTCAGAAACGAAAGAATACCGTGAGTTTTTGCCTCTTCCAGAAAAAAAAAAAGTTTGTATATGAGTACACTCTGCTTACTCGCCAAACTTGCCCCCTGGAATTTCTTTTCTTCAAATTAAAATCACCATTTTTTTTTTTTTCACTGTGTTCCTCCATGCCAGGAAACGGTAATGAGGGCATTGAACACCACTACATCACTGCAGTCCAGTACTTTCAGAAATTAGTTCGTGACACTGAATCGTTTAAATCTTTGTGTGGGCAAATGAGGCTCCTACTTTGACTCCATTTCATGTTAATTTATTTTACAAAGCCACTGTCGGCTTCGCTGTGTTATGTCCATATTGTCATATATAATTTGTTAATAATGAAAGTTACTGTGGAACATCTAACTGAAAAGAATATTCGAAAAATGAAAGCTAGTTCAGGTCGATATGAGTCTAAAATAAAATGTTGCTGGCATTTTAAGAACTTTACTGATAGGCTATACTGTAAGCCTTAGATGAAATTGAAAGTCACATTCTTTGAACAAGTACACAGTAAAGTGTCAAATTGAGCATATATTTGTAAAGCTTTGAATATTAAGCTATTTCCTTTTCGATCAATGTGCAGTTCAGACATTTAAAGAAGATGAATGAGCAGGTTGTAGATACTCCCTTCCTTTGTTGCATACACAGCAGTATATATTAAAAATTAAAAGTACTTTCGGCAGTTAATCAATTGAAATGACGATTCCTTGGCAATTGATGGAAATATTTGCTAACGATTCTATTACGAGATACAAATTATGAATCCATACGCTGTATGTAGTAAGTTATTAAGTGTTCTGCCTTTCGACAGGTCCTGGGACTAATGAGTTTTTTTTTTTCTTTCTTAATTTTCATTTGGGCCTGGAAATGTTTCTCCCAAGTTTCTCGATTTTCATAATTTCCTTTTACCTCCCAATATTTTCTTCTATTTTTCAAATCATCAATCACAAGTGTTCTTCTTCCTATTCCTCGCTTTCCTTCCATCTTTCCTTTTTTGGCGGTATGAGGAAGACAGTTTCTTCGCAGGATGTGTCCAATCTAATTGACTCTTCTACGAAGGATGGTGGCAAAAAGCGTAGCACGTTAATATCATAGATACTTATCAATTTAATGGGAACGAACTTTAAAAAGTGCAACTTAGGGATTGTCCTCGTATTACGTAACGCGTAAACGGAGAGAGGGAGTTCGGCCTTATGTTACGAAGTGTGACAAAGTGGGAGGAGGGGGTTTACGCGTCTTCATTACGTAACGCATGTTTTTTGCTGTAATTTTTATTTTTATTTTAAGGTTTATATGCAATTTTTAAACAACTAGTTTTATTCAGTTCATTACTTTTTTTATAAGTAAATATTTCTATTGGGAAATTGCAAACCTGTAGCCTATATAAATTTAATCATGCAGAAGGGATTCGAAGGCGCTGCTAGACACCTGCATGATTGCTGACGAAACCTGCTTGTATTACAATATGATAAAACTCCGTTTTGTAACTATCTCAGCATTGCATTTACGGCACATACTTTTCTGGAGTTAGTTGTTAGTGATCGTAACTATTGCTTGAAAATTCCCTCGCGTTCCTACTCGTATCGCATTTTCTGAGAATATTATTTAAAACTTTTGATTTGAATCATTACCCAATCTATTCTTCTAAGGGGTTTCGCATGTGAAACAAAAAAAAAATGTTTTATCTTGAAATGATATTTTCCGCGACGGAATGATCCACGATTTGCAGTGCAAAATAAGATATTAGAAACCTAATTCGTTGGATATTGCATCTCGTTGTGATTTTTTTTTTTTTTTTTTTTTTGGTTGAAAATTTCTGGAGAAATCGAGTTTATTCGTATTCTGGAACTGATTTGAGACAAAAATAATTTGAAAAAGGGAAAAACTAAAAGTCCAAATAAAATGCTCGAAAGCTTGTTCACAAACGAGATGTTCCTGCTCCTTCACGTATGCCGGAGGATCTGTGCTCGATGAGGAAGTGATCTTTGCATCGCCAACACTGTTGAACTTCAAATACATGAAGCATCCTGAATCCCGGAAAAAGAGGTCTTAGATCCTGTTTCACTTGCATCTTCCTCCAGTATTTCCTCATTGCCAATCATAGATGACCTAAAAGGATGGGTATGATTTCCTTGGGAAAACGACAGTATGCATTTTCAAAGAATTAAGATTAGTTAATTAAACAACCTAATATTTTGATTATATTTTGATTTATTGACGAAAATGCACTCCCAAAATAAGCAAAATTGGTGAAAAATAAAAATTTAAAAAATGTTACGTAACGAAGGGGGGAGGGGTTTGGCCTCGCGATAAGAAGTGACAAAGGGAGGGGAGAGGGTAAAATTGCTAGGAAAATAGCGTTATGTAACATGTGTACGGCCCCTTACTAGATTAGTATGGCGTTCGAGCACCTTTAGGCTTTAAAACAGCTATGATTCGACTTGGAAAGGAGTCAGACGTGGATTGTACGATACCAAGTGAAATCGTACACTACTTTGCGCGCACTGCATCATTCGGTTCCGTATAAGAGAATGGAGGCGGAAATCTGTGTCGTGTTCGTATCTCTCAACGCACCTACAGATGTTGTATATTCAGATCCGTGAATTGGACGGACCAGGATTCAATTTCATTCTAGTGTTCCTTGAACCACACCACAGCAGCTACAATTGAGTGAGTGGGGACATTATCATCCTGGAATATCGCGTCATGGCTCGGAAACATCTGGAGCATAGGATATATACATGGCCCCACAGGCCGTGACGTGGCGTGGCTGGTAAGCATGAGCACACAACTCACTAAAAACCAGAATATTGTGGCCTACAGCATCATAGAGCTACTGCATGTTTAATGGTTGGCGGAGACACTGCGGACCATCCGTTTCTTTGGGTATACGCTACATAAACACGGCCCCATGGTTTGAAATAAGGGGAGCGATGCCTCATCTGACCATATTAAACGGTATCAGTAGTTTATGATTCATGCTCGCGGCACCATTAATGTCGGACTAAAGTGTTATGATCCCTTATAGGAGTTTCACCCGTGCAATCCGATTCCGCATGTCCATGTCTACGACAACTCGCGGCAGATTGTGATCGTCAACATAGATTGTGTGAAGTGCTGCTTGGGTTTCTCTGTCACTTGTACCGTAGTCTTACACAGATTTTTATTTTGTTTCGACTTGTTTTACATCTCGAGGTTAAGGTTATAAGAAGCCTTATCTATAAGATTGTGTGAGAATGGTCGGCGAAGCCTTTCAAATAGGGTTTTCATCTTACCACTATTCCTCTTCGCGGATGTGGTTTTGGTGTAAGTTTTGTAGCACTTGTTACCATAGACACTGTTCCTCGTGAAAAGCTCAACATGCTTGCCACTTTTGTCACACTCACACCATAATGACCGAGCGCCAACAATTTGCCGCAGTGCATAAATACGCGGTTGTCACGCGAGTCAGGGGATATTGAGTTAAATGGTGATATTTATGCACCGCGACAAATAAGCTCATTGTTATTGACTCGCACCACAATTGCGTTGCATAAATAAGGGCTTAATATTGATAAGTGCTGCACATAACGCGAGAGAGTGCGATGCAAGCTATATTCCTAACTCCCTATCGATGACTTGATGCCATTGCTGTTCTTTCAAATGCAATATCGATGTCGAATTTAGCTTCAGTGTGGATAGATATCGCACAATGTGTGGATTAACTGCCAATAGCCATGTAAAAAGTACTGTCAACAATGGAATAACTGTTCACAGTATGTCATACTTTGTAAGCTTACCAAAAGTATTGTGGCTGTGACTACATGCCACCGTCTGAAACCGTCTGTGACCCAAGAAACCGTCTGTTTCATTCTCCTGTCTTAGCTCGCTCCGTCAGTGGATGATGCAAGAGCTATTTACTCGTGCAAGCTACATACCTAGTAAAGGAGTATTCCGTGTTGAAATTGCAGGATGGTAGGGGAATAAGTGACTTCCCTGACTAGCCACCTCTGATAACAATAGAACTCTATTTTTGTTTTGGAGTTCAAGATCCCTTTCAACACAGAGGCTACAGCTAAACCCTTTCCGCCCTAGTGGTTTCAGTGTGAAACCACAGTTTTAACACTTTTCTCCGTGCAGTTTGGTGGATTTAGAAGGAAACCATCTTTTAGTATGAACTTTGCAAGCCATCTAAGGACAGGAGTTTAAATTATTTCCAGGATTTTCATGCGCGCCAAAACTGTATAGCCTATTGACGTCTAAGTTTGTTGTTTTCTTTCTCTTCATATATTCATTAAAAAAAACAACAACAACAAAGGGTTAACATGTGATCCCAACTGTATGATCATTTCAAACGTGTTATAAGTTATTGGCTTCAGAGATAAAACTCCCACCGGGAGTTGAAGGCATTAAAAGTTGATTTTTTAACACAATAAATAAATAGAATAATTTCCTGCATATAATTCATAGTCATCTCTGTACGATCAATCAACATTTTATAGACAAAAGCCAGTGTCATTTGTAGACATACTTCCAGAGAAGTCAGCTGTACCTTGGAGCGAAGATAAATTAAATTGCGATTACAGTGCATGCCAGTCTTGTGCAGCGCACCTCTTCTGCCAAGTTTTCCAATGCAGTCCCCTCATATTTTGACCTCTCCCATCCTACCGGGAAAAGATTTTTCTGGAAAAAGCCAGGCACCACTGGTACAACCCGAATTTTGAAGGGAAAAAACAATTATTTATGGATGCAATATATTTATTAGGATATACTTAATCTGCAAGAAGAAAAAAACATATGAAAATGTCGGCAAAAACTTATATTCAAGGTATTCATTCCTTTCCTATGATAATAGATATATCCAAGCGAAAGTAGTAAACAAATGCAACTTATTTGTAAACAAGGATTTAGAAGAAGTTGAAGCTTATCTAATTTCTAAAAAATCAAGATCCTGTGGTCTCGATACACGACTAATCGCCTTCTAACGGCGGCTCACCGCTGCCACAAAGGCTAGCGGAAGTGGTGCATTTCAAGTTAACAGCAGAGGCGGAGTAATAGCAAAGTTTCCAACACGTATAAACGGGAAGTGTCGGAAAGGATGGACGCAAAATTTCCTGGACACAAAATTAAAAAAAAAAAAAAAAAAGAGAAAAAGATCAGCTGATGTTAATTTCTTAGAAAACAAACACAAGTTGCACACTCATTGTTGTGTGACAATAAAACACACACTACAAGCACCTTCTTTAGTTCAAGACAGTTGCGAAACGTCATTTACCAAGAATCTTCTGGTTCAATTCACCATCGCTACCTCCCCTGTTCATACTTTTCATGCATTTTTTCTGTCTTAATAACGCAGAGTTGGAAAAATACTTAAAATGGTTTACAGTAGCCATTATACGATATAAGCATACCTCATTGATTTTAATATTAACGTAGGCTTTTAAGTTCAAGGCTCAGTGAATGACTTTTATTTCTCACCTGGGTATTGTAGTTTATTTTCTGTATTAAATTAAACCAGGGTTGTAGGCTACTTTAAGTTTTGAATGTTTAACTGTACATGATGGTCGTCCTGTGACATCATTGCATACCAAATTCTGCGTACAGCAACGCAACGCAAAAATTGCAAAAGTCGATAGCTTTTATGCCTATTATTGCAAATTTTGCGTTGAGTTGACGCAAACCGTTACGAAATGTGTCCTCTCGAAGAGTCAGCTCTAGAATTGCTACGTTTTGATACACTTAAAGCAAGATACTCTTATTGAGCACGTACAGATCGCCGGTTCATTATTCCCAAATATGTATTTGTAATAATTTATACTAAGAATAATACAAGTATTAGGGTTATATTCATGAATGATTTTTTTCTTTAAAAAAAGAACAGGGAACAAAAACTCATAGGGCCTTACGCAGAGTCGTTCTGAAGCGTGATTAGTGCCATACTAAAAAGTTCGACTAACGTATGTTTCCTGCAGTAGTCAGGCGTTTAGTATGAGTCTAATCTTACGTCAAAACGACTCTGCATAAAGCGGATAGTGTCAAAGTGTTGACGGTGGGTTGAACAGAAGTTATGAACCACTGAACCAGCCCAAGAGTAACACCATTGGCGATAATTTCAGTGCTACCATCACGAAAAATTTTAACGATAGAACCATATCGACATCTTGCCATGTAATGCATCTCTCTTAGGCGTAATTCACAATGTTGAAGGTTTTCTTTAAATTCGAGATGTCTCGCCTAAGTCAAAATCCAGGATACAACTGTTCTCACTGCGGGCGACCTTGATATCTGCCAGGAACTCCAACAGATTTTTTTTTCCAAAGGCGGACAGAAGACTGACACAGAAGCAAAGTGACGAATATATTCACTTCAATGAACATGTCTCTAGTATTTTCATATCAAACTGTCCCTCTTTCTTCCTACTACGACCGCCCAATTCTTCCTGTGTAATCATTCAATGTGTGTCACACAAAGTGCACAAGCAGAAGAAAGTAAACATTATCTAACACATTTAAAATTCCCAACATTCAGCATTGGCGAAATATTGCTTTACTACCGCACACTCTTTGACTAATACTAGTTGAATTGGTCATTTTTTATTCTTTTACAATATTCTGAAACACACAATAAGATAATTGTAAAAGCAAAAATGTTCCAACCCTGTAAAAATGTCAAGCTCCTTTTATTTTTCATAGGAAAAATCAGGAGAAAAAGAAACTTGACCTGCATTGATAGTTGTAAAGAAAAATGAAATGTAACTTTAACAGTGAGTTACCTACCACTGATAATAGCAACCATTTTACCTCCAATTCTTGGAGAAATTAAAAACAAGAATTCTTTTAAAATCTGACATGCTACAACAATCAAGCTAACATAATCAGCAGTAATTATTACCACACGATATAATTCTGTATTTTATTTGAGCTGACAAAGAAAATGTTGGCACAATATACCTGTTAAATTAAGATTCTTATCTCAATTATAAAGAACATTTTCTTGGCCTGTTTTGTGATAGGTGTAATTAATCCTTGCACCGAAGTTAGATTGTGTGGACTTGTAACTCGTTTGTTTTTATTTTCTACAGTGATAGGAACTGCAGCATTAATAATGTTGGGGTTTCTTGTTGCTGAAGTAAATCAATGCTGGATATTATCAGTTTGTTTTAAGGGTATATATGGGTTGTGTACTTGCATTTATATGCATAAATTAAAGTCCCTGTTTCACAGCATTGTTTTGAGGTCAACTCTCATTAGGGTGATAACTATAGGGTGTTCGTAAATTCAAATTATGCATCCCATTAGTTGGAGAGGAAAGGGTGGTGCAGACAGGATATATATATAGGTGGTCACAAAGTCCCGTTACCCCTTGATAAATGCTAATGTAAGTTTCCCCGTTACCCCTTGATAAATGCTAATGTAAGTTTCCCCGTTACCCCTTGATAAATGCTAATATAAGTTTCCCCGTTACCCTTTTATAAACGCTTATGTAAATTTCCCCGTTACCCCTTGATAAATGCTAATGTAAGTTTCCCCGTTACCCCTTGATAAATGCTAATATAAGTTTTCCCGTTACCCTTTTATAAACGCTAATGTAAGGCTTCCTATTGTTTCAGATTGTGTGAACGATGGCTGATGCTTCCAGTTACAGTATTCGTAGTAGTCTGGATCTGCCCGCAACACTTGCCTGGCCACCACGAAGCCCAGACTTCACCACCTGTGATCATGCGCTATGGGAGTTCGTAAAGAGCATCGTTATACAAAACCGTTACGATACCACTGCCGAACTGACAGAAGCTGTGAAACAAGCTTTCTCTCCAGTTACACCTGCAATGCTCAGCAACATGTTGCACAGAACCTGGCAGCGTATTAACCTTTGTCATTGGAATGATAGTCGACACAGTAATGCTTTGGACACTTAATGTTTGCTATCTCAATAAAACTTCTCGAAAGCATTGTTGTGCATGTCATTCAGTTCTTTCCATGTAGTTATTTACGTACGTTTGGTGGTTTATGTTACTTAGGCTCAGGGGTAACGAGATTTTGTGGCCACCCTGTACATCAACATAATCTACCGTTGTCGATTCACTGCAAGAATGAAGGTCTTTCCAACCTTTCATCACAATCGTCTATTTTGGGCAATTCTTGCTAACAGGGAGTGGAGAAATTCGTTAAATATTATGGAAGTATACTGATGATGGTTGTCGATGGGTTGCAACTACTCGTCGAAAGAACGTGAAAATAGGAGTGATGCAGGGAGGCTATGAATGTACTTTTCCATGTTAAGGAACAGAAGCTTCTTGTCATAGTGACTGAGCGTTCTAGATGCGGTCGCAGTCCTCATACACTCACAAATGTAAACAACTCTTTTTTTTTCTTTCAGCTTTTTTTATGTGTATTTTTGAGAGATGCGTCAATATGTTGTCAAAAGAAGGAAGTTTCCTCATATACAAGGGACGTTCAATAAATTTTGCACATATAATATTATTATTATTTGCAATATGATGAAATTTTAGGTGAACATACTTTCATTATTTGACCACAGAATCATGTCACTCAATGTACCCTCCATCTGCTATGTTGCATCTTGTTCTTTGACAATTATGATGAAATAATCTCTGCATTACATCAGCTTTATATTGATATCACAGAGAAGCGTAAAACAAGAAATCAAATCAGAAACCTTTTGAATGAAATGGAGGAGCTTGAATTTATGGTAATGTTATGTGTTCGGAGTTATTTGTTGGATGAATTTCACAAAGTTAGTTAATCACTTCAAAACTTCAAAATTAGCCTCGCTGTACATTGTAAACTGTATGCTACACTTTTGGATTTTGTTAAAGATTCCAAAGACCTTTTTGGCCAATTTGAAGAATATGCAAATTACATATTAGCTTATGTTGACTACAAGAACAGCAGAAGATCTAAAAGGAGGCATATAGGTGAAGATGAAAATGATGCTTTAGAAAACTCAATCAAGAGGCAAGTTCAGAATCGAAACATTTATACTTGTGGTAGATACATTAGAATGTAACCTGGCACAAATGGCATCAATATACAATGAAGCTCCAAAAAAGTTTTCATTCCTAACAAAACTAGATTCTACAGAAGAAGAAATTCGTGAAGGGGTTGAGTTGAGTTGATTTTGAATTTAACGCCCTTTTCAGTAGAGAAGCTATATGAGACAGGACCTACTGATTAACGTGGAACCCGAACCACATGAGCTCCCGCCGAAAATCGTGAAGGAGTCAGTACTTTAAGCCAAACATATCCTAAAAATGTGGACAAGAACCTTGTTGGAGAACTCAAACATTTTCATCAACATGTTAGACGTAGTCAAAACCATGAACGTGCGAATCTAACACTTCACGATCTGTATCAGTATCAACTACGGAATATTTAATGATCGTGTCCAATCAGCATTCCCTAATGTAGAAGCAATTATGTTTCTTTGTATGATGCTTTTAAATTACCATGGAGAAAAATCATTTTCCCAGCCCAAAAAATGTCTCAGGCTAAATTATGTATCCTCTACCTTATGTACACGGAAAGTGACAAGCTATGCAGTTTATCATTGATGGTATTATGAATGACTTTGCTTTGGCAAAGTCAAAGAAGGAATGCATTATTATGTAGATAATGTTTGTTCATTGTTTACACACCCAGTATATAACGTATCATGATAAAATTATAGTTGAATGTGTATTAAACAGATATATTAATATAACTAGTCCTATTATTATTATTATTATTATTATTATTGTTATTGATATTTTATATGAATATGACATATTAGTAGTGTCTGTTACATGACTAAGTCATTGTAACAGAGTCCAAAGGTTTGCTGTCCCAATGAACAGTGTGGAAAACTATCGTGATGTTGATATTATATAAATGCATTAAATTAGCTTCAATTGTATTGTAAACAGGTTATAACGTAATTTCATATTAAGAATGCTATATAATTATTAGTAGTTTGCGTAATAATATTGACAAGTACTATTTCATGTTATAGCAAGCTTCCAGAGATTAGATTATGAGCGTATGCAGTGTTTCCAAAGAACTTTGCAGTGTGTTGTAAATGTTGTAAGATTGTAAAATGTTGTAAGTTGATAATAGGAAGTTACTAAACGTATTTAGATACCTATTAGGTCGATAAAATTACCATATAGCATATATTAAAAAAAAAAATGGCGGCATTTTATCGCTGAAAAAGAAAGCTAGATGTATAAAGTTCTCCATTACCTTCAATAGCCTAGGGACTCAGCGTCGTAATTAGATTTTTTCTGGGGGGGAGCAAGCATTAATACGGGTATTTGGGGCCCCTAGAAAAAGTTGTTATCTAATTCTTGGGCCCCCTCTTTCTATCTTTCTCTTACTCTTTATGGGCCCTCCCACATGGCAAGGTCTGCGGGGTCATTAGTTACACTCTTGGGCACGTTCCATACATGATAAACTAAAAGGGGACAATATTGACAAATCTTAAAGCCATACCAATAAATATTACTTCTAGGACCCCCTAACAGTATACTTTTTTTTTTTTTTTAACTGAAATAAGCCCATGACTCATTTTTGTTTTATTTACCTTTTGTGTGCTGTTTTGTTCATGTAATGTAGTGAACCCGTTTGATGCTTCATTTATAATTTCATGTTCGTATCATATATGACGTAGCAAAATTTTGTCTTAAAGTGAGCCTCTTGCAAACTTCGCGGAGCTTCCCGGGGGGGGGGGGGAGTTGTCCCCTGCCCCCACAAGTTACTGCCCGTAGGGGGCCCATCAACAGTGACGTAACTAAGGGGAAAAATGGGACTTGTGCTCCGAGCGTCAGATTAAAGGGGGGGGGGAGTGCAAAACTGGCCAAATATTTATTTTCACTATAAGGTAAGGAAAGGAGTTTTAGCAAACTAAAGATCATGAAAATTTACCTCAGAAATTTAACAGGACAACAACGACCCACCAATCTTAGGATCATGTCCATAGAGTATAAGTTAGCTTCAAAGCTATCTTTTGAGGACATTGTAAAAACCTTTGCAACCAAAACAGCCCGCAAAGTTAAATTTTAGTTCCAGCTTTTTGTGTTTCCATTTAACTTGTTCAAAACTTGTACACTCATGTCCAAAACGATTGTCGCATATCTATAGGGCTAATTGTTTTCTTGTAAGAATATAATTTGATAATGATTTTGCAGAGTACTTTTAATACTGATACTATATATATATATATATATCTTCTTCTAGTTCACCTCAACCATAGGTTGGTGGGCAACATGGAAATTTTGAAACTTTTTTCTCGCTTGGTAGAGCTGTTTTATACTTTGATAAGGCCTCTTTTTCGTAACTGCATCTAGATATTCTATCCTTGGTCTTCCTCTTCCTGGTTTTCCTTTTAGCTTTCCCTCTATCAGCACAGTGATCCAATCCTAGTGCCGAAGAAGATGGCCAAGCATGCGGTTTCTTCTTTTTCCTATTATCTTCATGATCTGTCGTCTTTCATTCTATAATCGGGAAATGGATTTTTGTGGTAAATTTCAACAGGAAAAGAATTATAAATACGAAAATTAGAATGAGTAAAACAAAATGTTGTTAAATGGACAAGAAAATTTTATTTTCGTTATATTGTTCTTATTTACTGCTCTTTTAACATGAAATTTTCCACATACACGTCTTTGCCAATTATACACATACTAACGTTATAAGAAAAACCGGGGGAATTCGTCATCAAATTATATTCCTACAACAACATATTTATAGACATGTAACAATAATTTTGGACATGAGTGTACATCGCTTTAAGAGATTTGCAATATGTTCGAGTATAATACTCGAGACAACAGCTTGACTGTCATAATTAAATATTCTATTCTAAAGCAATACATTGTTGATTTCATTCTACGCGTATGTTCATCCCGATATAATTCCAAAACGTCGTGATTTGCAGTTATGATGATAAAACTATAAGAATATGTCAAGCTGTTACTCTCAGATTATTTGGCAACCAAATACTAATTAATTTATGTTTTATCTTGTACTAAAAATTAAATTATGTACTGCAATTTTGAAATCAAGCTTTACCAGTTGAAGAAAAAATGGAATAGGAGAGTTACTGTGTTATGCCAATATCAAGTGTAGTCGGGGAGCGTTTTGGTTTGGTTGGTCGTGGGGGGGGGGCGCTAAGGTGAGTTCTTGCCCCGAGAGATAACTAGCCTAGTTGCGTCGCTGCCCATCAAACGTAAACTCAGCACTGGTGCCATTACATAGTTTAGCTCATAAGCAGTGGCGTCTCTGGCATGTAAAATTTGGGGGGGGGGGGCATCAAAGAAAGTTATTTAAATGGTACTACCTAGCCCAACCTGTTTATTATCTTCGATTCCATTTTTTACCTTTCGGCTTACCTTCACGGATCCCCTAAGGTATATCAATCACTCGGTTACAATCGTTGTATCAGCCTGAATATTATATTCCCAAATAAATATTATTATTATTATTTATATGATATTCTGTCGTTAGTAAATAAATTAAATTAGAATAAAACATTGAATATTTTGTACTTCAAAATATTGTTGGGGACACGTCCCCCTCGTCCCCCCGCCAGAGACACCCGTGCTCATAAGCACAATTTTATACCTATATAGCCAGTAAGTAATTTTACCCAATTTTTAAATAGCAGTATACTTCAATCAAGATATCTCTTGACAGCAATTATTGCATGTGATATACTAAATCAGTGAAAAATTATAATTTTCCTTGATTTTTTTTAAAAAAAACTCTCTACTTCTGTAAAAATTTCCTTTTAGTGTGTCGTGTGCATATTCTAAATACAGTACGATCTGCATTGCGTTATATTAACGTTGCGTGTGTAGTTTAGGTAGTAGGACGCAAATTATCTAGTATTAACAAGCAGAATTTGACGTCATATGTATATATATATATATATATATATATATATATATATATATATATATATATATATATATATATATATATATATATATATATATTCGCATGCAGTTACTATATATGTCTAATGCTGACCTCTATTAAAGTCAATTCGTTGATAAATATTTAATAGGTGACAAGTGATAGGCATTATATCATGGAATTGCGTTAATGCTTTTGACGTGTAAAATACTAGCATATAATAGAAGCGAATTTCATGTTGGAGCAAGTGACTTGCAGTTTTTTTTTTTAATGAAAAATTACTTTAAGAAAATTACTTAATAAGTGCTTATAAATTTAAAAGTACATGCTGTTTTTTCTTTTCTTTTGCGATTCTTTTTCGAGATATCAAAAACTCTTAGCTGTATTATTGTTTATATATTCAGATCTACAAAGCATCTTTTAAATTATGCAACGGTTGACCTATTTTTTAAGACACTTATTTTGTATTCTTACACATAACTTGGCATGTGTTTGAAATAAACAAAAAAAAAAAAAAAAAAAAAAAACGCTTCGTAATCTCTCTACATTTATTTCACTGCAATGTTACTGGACTAGATATATAAGGGTAATATGAGTAATATGAGTGGTGGTGCTTTCCACCTTAGAACTTCACTCAAAGAGAGATGTCTTGGGGTCAGGAAATCTGAAATTCTCAAGTTTCTGTTTATTTATTTAGAGTTCAGTGTTCTCTTTCATGTTTAATTGGAGGTCCAAAGTTATCATTCAGTATCAACGCTATGGCTATATGAGACAAGGACCTAGTGGCTCAATGGTAGGGCACTCACCTGTAGGAGTCCCTGGTTCTATCCCAATCCATCTGACTTTATGGTTGACAACATCGTGCGTATGGATTTTCTTGGAGGTTCCTCCGTCTCCCGAACCCATTACGGTGGTACGGATTACACCTTAACACTTTTAGCGCCATGTGCATATTTTCTATCTACACTTGTGTATTACTGAGGGCCATGTCCATATACTTTATGCACACGTAGTGTATTGCTGAGGGTCATGTGCATATATTTTATGTACATTTGGTCTATTACTGAGGGCCATGTCCATATATTTTGTTCACAGTTGGTGTATTACTGAGGGCCATGCGCTTATATTTCATGCACATTTGGTCTGTTACTGAGGGCCATGTCCATATATTTTGTTCACAGTTGGTGTATTACTGGGGGTCGTGCGCTTATATTTTATGCAATCTGTTGTGCACGGGATCCCAGCTCGCGCGAAGTGAACTTTGTGGTTTACAAACACCGTTTGCGTGAGTTTCCTAAGTGTTCTCCCGTTTCCTCCCACTTTCTTCGTTCCACAATTTCATTCATCTCATCATCACTGTATCCTTTAGTTTACACGGCATAACCCGTGCGACGTAAAACTTAAAGATTTTATATTTTATGCACACTTGGTGTAGTACTGAGGGCCATATGCACATATTTTAAATACATTTGGTCTATTAGTGAGGGCCATGTGTATATATATTTTAAGTACACTTGGTCTATTACTGAGGGTCATGTGCATTACTTTAATGCACACTTGGCCTATTACTGGGAGTCATATCCATATATGTAGACTGAAAATGAAATCCGTGCTAAGTCTCAAAAATGGAAAAGTTTGGTTTAATGTTAAAATGTGACCTATGTTGTAATGTACCATTACAGTTGAAAGTAATGGCAATTTTTTTTTTTACGCACCCTGTACCTAGTAATTTTTTTTTAATTCAATTTCGGTTTAGTTACACAATTTATTTACTCTCTCTACTTCGAATTAAATATAATGAACCCAAAGGTTTCGTTAGTAACCATATTCCCACTGTATAATATATTTATTTATATTTTGATTAAGTGTAAATCCCATTTCCGGATATATAACTTGAATAGTTACAAGGTTTACCATTCTGACGTCATACCGAAACATAGTTCCGTTATTGGATATAAATTTCCTTAATTTCAGACCAATGTAGATTTTGGCCAGGTACCTAATCTTTCCCTCACCCCCTCTCACTAGTCCATAGTCACTTTCAGATCCGGTTATGTCTGGATTTGCCAAATTTCTATTTGCTTTGTAATTTCCGCGGCTAAAGTTTTCGTTCTGATTGGAGGAATTCTCCTACCTCTGGCTTTTTCGGCGCAATATTATCAGAATAATGGAAGACACACTACGAGGAGCAGCCCGTGATTTCTTCTTCTACATATCTGCGGTAAAAGGATGGAAATTCTAACTATCTCAAGGTAATATCCAGTTAATTTCATTGATAAACGCCGTATAATGATTTAGGAGCTGACAAACTTACATTTTTCGTGAAGTGAACTGTAAAAAATAAAGGAGAAATGTGAACCAGCTTTACAGACGCCATATTGCTCGTTATCCAAGCCAAAGAATAGACAATATAGGAAAGTGATTTTTGATCTGTTAAAACTCAGTTAGGGATTAGGGACAATACGACCTGGTTTCGTACATATATTATAGTGTGTATAGTAAATGTGTTTTTTTTTTATTAGTCAGTAAGTGCATGTACACAGTAGGTTTCATAGTTGCAATGTTAACTTTCGGAATGGCAGCTTAAGTTAGCTTAAAAGGGCTCCTATCCCCTTTTCCAAATTGAACCAGTTCTAGCGGAGGAATGGGTTAGTTATTGTTCGTTTTAGGGCCTTTTCCCCTTTCAGGGGAAGGGTCCCTCCATAAACCTCGTTAAGGTGCCCCCAGGGCATCAATTTTTGGCAATCATTATGTAAACAATTGGTCAGGTCAATTAGACCTAGTGTTACTTTTCTCAGTTTTGACCCCCTTTAAATTAAATAGAGCCGACTGTATATATCGACGAGGGAGTAATGTATTTTAAATTTAATGTGTTAGGTTATTTTCGTCAACATGCATGTAACTAAATGGTGCATGTTTAGTTTAGTTAGTTGTCTTTATGTATAGTACTAACAGTGGTGTATGTAGTTAGTAGTTTTGTGTGAGTGTGTGAATTTTCGATTTGGACAGTGTATAAATATGCTTTAATTTAGTACCATTTTGCTAACATAAATAAACCAGAGTAAATATTAAATTTCTGATTAATGAGTACAAGTATACATTTCAGTACACGGTAAATTATGCCTCCACTACAGCGCTATAGCGTCAGTTTTCGGTAGTCAATTGTTTGTTGACAGTACGACATCGCATGACTTAGTGATTTAGATTGTTTGATTTTGGACAGTTATTCTCAAATTACTTCCCGTGGACATGGTTTTCGGTTCGGATGAGTATACCTTCGTATAAAATAGCATGAGATCTTACTGTACTGAAAATTTCAGCTTGCTAGGTCCAGTAGTTAATGAATAATCCGCTGAAATAAAGAACACCTATTTTCTTAATAGAAGTAAAGCCCATATGCTGTTACTGTTTGTTTGAAAATGTAGTATTAAATTCTCTTTTCCCGTAGCTGTAGAAAATTCCATTGTTGCTTCAGTTTTATCAACAAATCAGAAATAGATTAATCGTTGACAATTTAACTTTCCGTAAATCCATGTATGATTTTTTTTTTTAAACCTGCAAGGTAAATACAATTTGGGTGCTTCGAAATAAAGAGTACGTGGTTCGATGAATGTGATCGTGTGGTGGTTTGAGCGTGATAGATTGTGATAGTTATATATATATATATTTTTTACTGCGTAATGTAAATATGTGTATGGCCTGCGTGTAAAATGTACGAAATAGGGTGTTTATAAAATATTACTTCGTGCGAAAATTAGTAGATAATGAATGAATGTAATGATATGTTAATAATATGATATATAATATGAATGAAATGATGACCCCTATATTTAAATGGATAGGCCTAGTGAATTTTATATAGTGAAAATATGAATATGTTTACGAAGAGGGAAAAAAAAAATCTCTCGCGTTTTGACTTCCACACCAGTGCATTCATCCAACCGAGTTTGCTACTTGGATAGTAAATTATAGTTGGGAATTGTGTGTTACTTTGCATTTATGTACCTCCTAACAACAGCCCCAGATCTTAAGCCTTTCAATAGATAGAGTAGCATCATGTGGGAATTACTTCTAAAGGTTGACAGAAATGATAATTAAGAAAACCAACTGCTATATCCTGTGATCATCGAAAAGTACAGGTTTCGGTCATTTGTACCTTTAGCATTCATTGCCTCTCCGAGATTTTTTTTTTTCGCTTACCTTATTTAGTTATTGTGCAGTGTTCATATAACTCAGTTCGGACTATCCGATTAAATCAACTGCTACTAAATTAATATTCATGTCATTAGCGTACCCGGACGTCGACCCCTAGTCCCCTTAAGTATTTTTCATGTCTTTTCTTAGTTTAATTAGATGAGGGAAATTAACGACGTCCCAGACGGTGGCATGTCTGCGCTGGGTAGCCATCGGTGATGTTTCGGTAATTGAAATCACCGATCCAAAATTCAGTTTATTTATTTAATTTTTTTTAATTTTGGCGAATTACTAATTAGGGATACCTTAGCTATTACTCTAATTTCATCCCTATTCTGGAATCTTCTAGTTTCCAAGAGGTCGGATGATTTTTTTTTTCTTTTCTTGAAATTCTAAATTAGCGCCTTCTCTAACCTTCCGGACGATTTCCGGGAACCTGCTGGTTTGGGCCGGATACGGGGATCGGATTTCAATCTTACAACCAAATTCTTGTGGGATTGGGATCTGATGGACACAGAACTTGCATCCTTGGCAGCAGGGCGTTCCTTGAGTCTACGTATTTGAGTAGACCACCCTTTTGGCATGTTAAGAATATTTTGGCTATGGATTTGTTGAGATAGAAATTCGACTTTTGTCTTTGTAGCGTTAGTTATTTCTCACTTAAGTCTTTGGCGCCACTATTCTTCGTCTTCCTTCTTCTCTATCTCTCTCTGTCTTCATTACTTCGAGATTTTTTTATTTTTTCAACCTTCCCCCCCCCCCGGTTTCTGAAACTCATGAAAATGTACAATATTCCATATCACTTATTTCGATCGTATGTACTAACTGAGACATCGAGGGATGCAATTCGTGGAGGTATTGCAGCACATCTCGGGACCATTTTCGCGATATTCAATCCACCACTGGAGAAATTGACGGGAAGGTACACTATGCTTTCGGATTCCTAGAAACATTCGTTATTCATGGATCATACAAATTATATCCATTGACAACTGATTACTGGTTTTTATTTCTATTGATTGGTCATATAGTGTGTATGTATTATTAGTCTGGGCCCACTAGTTTCCAATAACATTGATTTTTGTTTATACATCTATATATGTGCTTACATAGTTGTAAAAGTTACGTGCCTGCTCATTTTGTTGCATTTCCACCTCTTATGTCAACTATTTTTTATATATCTACGCGGATCTTTAGTAAATTGAAAATGATTATTGATTATCGGGTTTATACATATAAATTACAATGTTGCAACCTTATGAAAAAAAAAAAGTGAATTTTTGATAGTCAGGGTTTTTGTTTTTGTCTTTGAGCCAATAAAATATAAATATTTATAAAATATGAATACTTGTCGAATATGAACGGTTATGTAGAATTTAAACGTCGACGAAATACTACGATGGATATTAAAGTGAAATTTATTGTATTGAATAATATGAATATATATATATATGAGTATGTATGTAATGGGCTCGGTATTTACCCTGGTTTTGTTTAGGTTGCCATAGGTTTTTGACACCCGACCTTTACCAACTATTTGTGATATATAGCGTTACCGCGTATATTGTAATAAATTACATTTTGTTGAGTGGTTACTGATGTCTGTAACTATTAAAGTTGAATATAATGTTAAACACCGCATGTAAGTAAAACGAGTAGCAGGTCGTAAGATAAGTAAAATAACCCTAATCCTCATCCAAATTTATTCGCAAGATCAAAGTGAAATTAATAACCTACGAAACAGTGTGCCCCACCAACGAATCTTCTATCAGTAGACTCTGAAACAAATCCTTCTCCTACGATCAGAAATTTAACTATTCAGTGTCTAGAATCTTTTGACTACAAGATCTATACTATAAAGAAAATTACTGGTCTTAAATTTAATGAAAAGAAATTTAGTTGATAACTTAATGTGAATACCGGAATATGGAAATATGTTCCCAATATCTGTGACTGGATTTGATAATTTTCTTTAATATTAACAAACTTTGAAATTTTAGATCAAGTGCGTCGAGTGACAAAGTGAACAATATAAACATATATGTTATATGAAGCAGTTATTTGTCTATAGTTAAAACAAAACCAATTGAATACTCTCATGGACACAAACCACAGTGCGTAAAGAGAGTTAAAAAAAAAAAAAAAAGGAGCTATTATCGACGTAAAAACAAAGACTCATAAAACTGTCGATATGTCTCCTATTGAGACAAAGACTCAATAAAATATTACTAAAGTGTTTTTTTTTTGAATGATTAACCAATTATTTTTTCTCTTTTGCCTGCAACGATATGTATTCATTGCACTGAATTTTAAATATATCTTGACCCTTGAAGTTTTTTTTTTCCTCTTCTTTTTTCTTGTTTCGTCTTTGGTTTAATTTTTTTTCATGTAATTCAACTTTTAATATATATATAGGAAGAGAAATGTGTTATTTGGTCTTGATAAAATTAGCGAATTTCTATGCATGTTAATGAAACATTCTTTCCATGTATTAAGTTTTCCCTGTTATGTCCAACTAAATTTTCTTTTATTGAAATGTAATAAATGTATATAGTAATGTAGTTAGGTTAGTTTAATTTAACTAAATACAACCCGAAGTATACATTGTCCTGTATGAATGTGTGTGTGAGTGAAATGTAGGTTTAGTATTAAGTGCACCAATTATCTTGTCATACATGTGTAATTTATTATAATTATTGGTAGTTATCAATTGAACTCATTGAATGTTAATAATAACTTAAGTTGGCTCTATGAAGGAAGTAAAAAGGACTGAAGTAGCCTGAACGAATGATCATCATGAGAGAACTGTGAGAGTCAAAATCTTCTACGAATATGTAATACTCTGATTTTTTTTTTTTCTTTGTGGTCGATTCTAACATGCCATCAACTTCGTCGTTCATTTTTCAAATATTGGATATTAGTCTAGAACTTCTGGAAATATTGAATAAACTGTAAACTTAAACTTTCTCATCTATCTCGGATCTAGATCGGGATAATTTGGTAGTTGGGGTTAAATGGATCTAGATCGGGGATGTATGGGTTAACATGTGTCTACCTTTGATTACCTTAATACCAAATATTCACCCAATAGCTATTGGAAATGATCCCAATTCGATAATTATTCACTTCCTTTACCATATTTTTCAAAATATCCAGTAACAGTTTCCTCTTTATCACCTTCTTACTTTACCTCTTTCCTCTTCTATCTTCCTTTTCCTTTCTTCATCTTCTTCTTCTATTTTTAATAAAACTGAAAAGGGGGGTCGTGACTGGGAATCCTAGAGATAATAAACACGGTCATGTAGTTAGTTATTTTATTTCATTCTCTTTAGAAGTCCGATAAAAAGTTTTCTCGTTTCAATCGAATCTAGTATGTTCAAAATTAAGAAACGGCTAATATATTCCAACGTAATTAGACATAAGCTGATAGCTTCATGAACATCCCCACCAGGGGTGAAGGATTCCCACTTACGACTTATTCTTTTCTTCAAACAGTTTTAGACTGACAAGCAGTGACAGGATTCGTTGTTATGGATACGTTTGTTTCTATGGCAACGGCCCCTCCCCCCTTTTTTCAGTTATAGAGTGGCGACACGTGACAAGACTGTTGCCATGGTAACCATGTTTACTGTGGTAACGGATCTGAAAATGCTTATTGAATAATACCAGTTATCATGCCAATCAGTTTGAATTGGTGAACCGCGATAAGAATGGTTGTCATGGCAACGTTTGTTTCCATGGCAACGGATCTCAGTTTAAATGGCGACCGATAGATTTGAAATTTTTTTTAAGAATGTCAAAGAGTGAGGTTGAAGGCATGTTGAATTGATTATAACATTGAAATTAATAAGAGAAATTTTATAGTCAAATGAAATAAGTAGAGTCGTTGGCTACTTTGTCATTTTTGTTTCCTTTTCTAAGGGGGAAAAAGAGAAGGAGTGTCAAAATTTTTTCTAAAATTAGAATTAAACGCTAGAAGGGTTTCAAGGAAGGAAAGAGAATGGAAGTCCTTTAAGTCATGAATAATACTTGTCTGGATAGCGAATAAGTATTTTATTGTATATGTGTATTTTTGATATATATCCTGTCTTTTGTAAAGTGTAAAGTGTCTCAAAGCTATGGCAACAAAAAAGGTTGTGGTGTCACAGGGCGAGTGTGAAATCACGTGCACTCAATGCACATTAGATGAAAGAGAGAAAAGATCTCGCGCCCCGCGAAGATTAATTAGATGCACCGGTTGTGGACAAAAATGGATCCACTTTGCTTGTTCCAATTTAGATGACACTGCTGAAAATGCAGAAAAGGTGCAAACCGGCGAAATAGAAAAATATTGTGAGGACTGTGAAAAGGACCGAGGCCAAATATCTCCAGCGGAGATATCTGACCTCGACGATGAGGAAAAAAATGAAAATCACAGTGATTCTCGGGATCAGACGGCAAACCCGAAGGAAGGAATGTCATCTGGAGGGTCTGACACGTCTGCATTAATTCGCCAGATGATGGAAATGATGCATGAAAAATTTTCTAACATGGAACAAAATAATACAGAAATGAGGCGTGAGATAAATCAGAAAATAGATCAGAATAGTGAAAACTTAAGGCGTGAGATAAATGAGAAGTTTGATACCTCGAAACGAGAGACCGACGCTCGATTCGAGGTATTAAACAATAAGTTTGACCAGATTTGTTTAGACTTTGCCTCTTCGATTAGTAAATTGAAAGAGCAAACGTCTACTGAATTGGAGCAGGTTAGATACCAGGCCCAACAGTCTACCGAGCAGCTCAGAGACGAAACAAATGAGAAACTAAACGAAATAGATGTAAGGTTTGAGGGTACAAACAAAAGATTTGGTGACATCGAACGAAAGGTTGAACAGCAGCAGGCTGAAATAAGTAAATTGAATGTTGTAATATCCGACCTATCAATAGAAACTAAACTAGAGTCGGTTGATCAAAGAATTAGTCGAATTCAAACTGAGGTAGACAGTATTAAGGGGAAGATTACTAAACTGGAAATCGTCAAGTCTGACATCTCCTATCCTTTTCCTGATAGCGATTCTATAGGGAAAAATTTCCCAGAAACGAGTAACGTCCTCCCGGGAAAGAGTCAAGTGTTGCCTGATGCACGGGACACAACCATGTATTGTCCCCCGCATGAGCCAACCTCGAAATCATGGTTGAGTAATTTCGATGTACCGATGCAGTCGAGTGTTGTGACTACAACAGTCACTAGCGTAAATGCTCACTCTACTTTTGGAATGGTACAATCTTACAGCGTGCTGCCAGGAGGGGAAAGGAGATGTGCCGGACCGTCAGTTACTGCAGTGGTGGGTCCTAAATTCGAACCTTACATGGTCAATACTAATTATAAAACCTCTCTTGGTCATATGGGAGCGTTCAGTTCAGTGACCACTCCGTCGGTGGCAAATCCGGTGACAACCCCAACCGCTCAGGATAATGCGTTGATTCCACTAGATTCTTTTCCTGCCCCGTATAGTATGAGCTCTAAAGTTTCCCTCCGGGATATTGAACGTTTTCCCACTTTCGATGGGAACATTACTAACGGGTTACCTAGAGTTTTTCTGCGAAGATTGCAGCAATATCTAGACATGTACAAACTTACTGATGGAGAACGCCTACAAATAGTTGAAAAATGTTTGATCGCCGCTTCGGGCGCATGGTTTGCCTCGGTTAAATACCAAATCCGGACGTTCGGTGATTTTTTGATTCTTTTCAAAGAAGAATATTGTAATGAGCACATCGAACGGCTCCAAAAGAGAAACTTACAATCCCTCCGGTATGATCGCTCCAAGTATGGGTCCCTCTTGGACTATGCTTGGAAAATTATCGAACTATATTATCAGATAGCTGAACATCCCTCTCAGGCCGAACTGGTAGATATTATAGTTAACGCTCTTCCACCCGATGAGTCCCGGGCCATAGCGTCCCACTTGTGCCAAACGGTGCGAGAAGTCACCTCACGTTTAGCTGCCTTGTGCGGTAAGGAAGTTGGTGGTCCACCAAAACGATACTTCGCCCGACAGGCAAAGATTCTAAAACCGACGAAGACGAAGGTAACGGCAAGTTGCCAGACAGATTTCCTGAGTTATACCCATGCTGGATCTCGTTATCCTAGTGGGTATGGCTCAGAAAACAACAATAATGGCCGGCGACTGTTTAGGAATCGGCCCATGTTCAACAATCGCCGGAGTTATCGTCCCTATGACCGTACCAACATGGCATCGAACCCGGATAGGGGCGATAACACCAGGAGGAATTTTAACAGGGCGTACGGAAGAAGGGAGAACGGTAATAGTCAGGGCAATAATAATAACAATAATAGTAACAATAATGTAAATCGACCCCAGAATTCAGTCCCTTCGCAAGTGCGTGGTAACGGTGAGCCTAGAACAATATTAAATGGGAGTGATAGTCGGGAAACTAGAGCCTAATGTCATCAGATATACTAGTCGACGGCTGAAGCCTTACGAGTTGTCTCTGTCGATTTCTCAGTTAGAACTTCTGTCCGCTCTATTGCTATATGAACACTACCAAAAAAAAAAAAAAAAAAAAAAAGTATCGGAACTCACAATTTTCGAAATTTAAAGATTTTCAATTGTACAGAAGATAAACGTAATGAATTACTCGCGCAATACCCCAAGTAGATATAATATACTGTCCTAGTGTGACTGGTAATGTTTGAATGAGATGAATGAGTGTGTTAATTTAACAAGCATCAGTAGTTAGTATTCCCAATTAGCAAAATTTTGTTATTCTAACAAAATTTTGTTAATGGGCCGGGGAAAACTGTAATGTACCATTACAGTTGAAAGTAATGGCAATTTTTTTTTACGCACCCTGTACCTAGTAATTTTTTTTTAATTCAATTTCGGTTTAGTTACACAATTTATTTACTCTCTCTACTTCGAATTAAATATAATGAACCCAAAGGTTTCGTTAGTAACCATATTCCCACTGTATAATATATTTATTTATATTTTGATTAAGTGTAAATCCCATTTCCGGATATATAACTTGAATAGTTACAAGGTTTACCATTCTGACGTCATACCGAAACATAGTTCCGTTATTGGATATAAATTTCCTTAATTTCAGACCAATGTAGATTTTGGCCAGGTACCTAATCTTTCCCTCACCCCCTCTCACTAGTCCATAGTCACTTTCAGATCCGGTTATGTCTGGATTTGCCAAATTTCTATTTGCTTTGTAATTTCCGCGGCTAAAGTTTTCGTTCTGATTGGAGGAATTCTCCTACCTCTGGCTTTTTCGGCGCAATATTATCAGAATAATGGAAGACACACTACGAGGAGCAGCCCGTGATTTCTTCTTCTACATATCTGCGGTAAAAGGATGGAAATTCTAACTATCTCAAGGTAATATCCAGTTAATTTCATTGATAAACGCCGTATAATGATTTAGGAGCTGACAAACTTACATTTTTCGTGAAGTGAACTGTAAAAAATAAAGGAGAAATGTGAACCAGCTTTACAGACGCCATATTGCTCGTTATCCAAGCCAAAGAATAGACAATATAGGAAAGTGATTTTTGATCTGTTAAAACTCAGTTAGGGATTAGGGACAATACGACCTGGTTTCGTACATATATTATAGTGTGTATAGTAAATGTGTTTTTTTTTTATTAGTCAGTAAGTGCATGTACACAGTAGGTTTCATAGTTGCAATGTTAACTTTCGGAATGGCAGCTTAAGTTAGCTTAAAAGGGCTCCTATCCCCTTTTCCAAATTGAACCAGTTCTAGCGGAGGAATGGGTTAGTTATTGTTCGTTTTAGGGCCTTTTCCCCTTTCAGGGGAAGGGTCCCTCCATAAACCTCGTTAAGGTGCCCCCAGGGCATCAATTTTTGGCAATCATTATGTAAACAATTGGTCAGGTCAATTAGACCTAGTGTTACTTTTCTCAGTTTTGACCCCCTTTAAATTAAATAGAGCCGACTGTATATATCGACGAGGGAGTAATGTATTTTAAATTTAATGTGTTAGGTTATTTTCGTCAACATGCATGTAACTAAATGGTGCATGTTTAGTTTAGTTAGTTGTCTTTATGTATAGTACTAACAGTGGTGTATGTAGTTAGTAGTTTTGTGTGAGTGTGTGAATTTTCGATTTGGACAGTGTATAAATATGCTTTAATTTAGTACCATTTTGCTAACATAAATAAACCAGAGTAAATATTAAATTTCTGATTAACCCTCGAGTAGTCGCGCCGCGGTCAAAAGCACCGCAGGGAAATTATTTTCGATCGTGTGTCCATTCTGTTTGTCCGACAGACTTCTCCGTCTAGCTAATCTTCCCCCTCACCTTCCCGAACATTCCTGCTCAATCACTCCGTTATCCGTTGTTTAGTTTAACTACTAGTGATTGTTTAGTGATTCTGCGGTGGTTTCCACCGCGCGCGACTAACCGTGTAATGTTTTTTTCTCAGTGTTTCGCTCTGCACGTGACCTTTGCTTTGCAGATGTTTTAAGCTTTATAAACATAAATATTATTTTAATGAACGGAAAAGAGGTCGACAGAGCTAACAAATTAATACCAAGTATATATATATATATATATATATATATATATATATATATATATATATATATATATATATATATATATATATATATATATATATATATATATATATATATATGAGTGAACACGAAAGGTGAAGTGAGGAGTTTGCGAGCGAATCTGAATATCTTAAACCCAGAAATAACCAGATATTCCCCGAATGTAGTCAGAGCAGGAGAGGACGAAATAAGCGACGACGAAGTGTAGAACAGTGTAAATTTGAAGATAACCTAAAATAATTCAATGTAGTGCTGTATAGGGGAAGTTTCAAAATAACAGGATTGTAAAATAATTCAATGTAAATTTGATTTGATTTCAATTTAGCACCCTTTTCAGCATCAAGGATATGTAAGACGTGGACCTATTGCTTAACGAAGGATCCGAACCACATGAGGTCCGACCGTGAATCGAAGCCGGAAGTCCCACGCCAAAGGCATGTATGCTAACCGCTTTGCTACGAGTGAGGTCTAATTCAATGTAAAATGCGCTGTGAAGCTTTGTTTTAGTGTTATGTTTATATAGTATAGTTTTAACTAATTTACTATTGCATTTCTAATTTTAGACGAACCAGAGTTGACAAAAACAAAATATCATCATCAGATTTGGAATTTTCAATAAAACTAGAGCAATCTATCTAAAGAAATAAGTAACGAAAAAAAAAACATTTTATTCCAAATGAGAAATAAAAAAAAGGACATGTCTAATTGTAGGTTTCTTTAATAGTTATTACTGTAAAACTTATTACAATAATAAAAATGTTATTCCCTCTTAATCAGAAAATATACAAAATTACGTTTCTAATAAAAGAAAAATGTTTAAAACGATATTTGCAACACATTATGTTCGTGCGGTCCTTTTGACCGCGCGCGACTACTCGCGTTACTTTTTCAGCGCGACTTCTCGAGGGTTAATGAGTACAAGTATACATTTCAGTACACGGTAAATTATGCCTCCACTACAGCGCTATAGCGTCAGTTTTCGGTAGTCAATTGTTTGTTGACAGTACGACATCGCATGACTTAGTGATTTAGATTGTTTGATTTTGGACAGTTATTCTCAAATTACTTCCCGTGGACATGGTTTTCGGTTCGGATGAGTATACCTTCGTATAAAATAGCATGAGATCTTACTGTACTGAAAATTTCAGCTTGCTAGGTCAGTAGTTTAATGAATAATCCGCTGAAATAAAGAACACCTATTTTCTTAATAGAAGTAAAGCCCATATGCTGTTACTGTTTGTTTGAAATGTAGTATTAAATTCTCTTTTCCCCGTAGCTGTAGAAAATTCCATTGTTGCTTCAGTTTTATCAACAAATCAGAAATAGATTAATCGTTGACAATTTAACTTTCCGTAAATCCATGTATGATTTTTTTTTTTAAACCTGCAAGGTAAATACAATTTGGGTGCTTCGAAATAAAGAGTACGTGGTTCGATGAATGTGATCGTGTGGTGGTTTGAGCGTGATAGATTGTGATAGTTATATATATATATATTTTTTACTGCGTAATGTAAATATGTGTATGGCCTGCGTGTAAAATGTACGAAATAGGGTGTTTATAAAATATTACTTCGTGCGAAAATTAGTAGATAATGAATGAATGTAATGATATGTTAATAATATGATATATAATATGAATGAAATGATGACCCCTATATTTAAATGGATAGGCCTAGTGAATTTTATATAGTGAAAATATGAATATGTTTACGAAGAGGGAAAAAAAAAATCTCTCGCGTTTTGACTTCCACACCAGTGCATTCATCCAACCGAGTTTGCTACTTGGATAGTAAATTATAGTTGGGAATTGTGTGTTACTTTGCATTTATGTACCTCCTAACAACAGCCCCAGATCTTAAGCCTTTCAATAGATAGAGTAGCATCATGTGGGAATTACTTCTAAAGGTTGACAGAAATGATAATTAAGAAAACCAACTGCTATATCCTGTGATCATCGAAAAGTACAGGTTTCGGTCATTTGTACCTTTAGCATTCATTGCCTCTCCGAGATTTTTTTTTTTTCGCTTACCTTATTTAGTTATTGTGCAGTGTTCATATAACTCAGTTCGGACTATCCGATTAAATCAACTGCTACTAAATTAATATTCATGTCATTAGCGTACCCGGACGTCGACCCCTAGTCCCCTTAAGTATTTTTCATGTCTTTTCTTAGTTTAATTAGATGAGGGAAATTAACGACGTCCCAGACGGTGGCATGTCTGCGCTGGGTAGCCATCGTGATGTTTCGGTAATTGAAATCACCGATCCAAAATTCAGTTTATTTATTTAATTTTTTTTAATTTTGGCGAATTACTAATTAGGGATACCTTAGCTATTACTCTAATTTCATCCCTATTCTGGAATCTTCTAGTTTCCAAGAGGTCGGATGATTTTTTTTTCTTTTCTTGAAATTCTAATTAGCGCCTTCTCTAACCTTCCGGACGATTTCCGGGAACCTGCTGGTTTGGGCCGGATACGGGGATCGGATTTCAATCTTACAACCAAATTCTTGTGGGATTGGGATCTGATGGACACAGAACTTGCATCCTTGGCAGCAGGGCGTTCCTTGAGTCTACGTATTTGAGTAGACCACCCTTTTGGCATGTTAAGAATATTTTGGCTATGGATTTGTTGAGATAGAAATTCGACTTTTGTCTTTGTAGCGTTAGTTATTTCTCACTTAAGTCTTTGGCGCCACTATTCTTCGTCTTCCTTCTTCTCTATCTCTCTCTGTCTTCATTACTTCGAGATTTTTTATTTTTTCAACCTTCCCCCCCCCCCGGTTTCTGAAACTCATGAAAATGTACAATATTCCATATCACTTATTTCGATCGTATGTACTAACTGAGACATCGAGGGATGCAATTCGTGGAGGTATTGCAGCACATCTCGGGACCATTTTCGCGATATTCAATCCACCACTGGAGAAATTGACGGGAAGGTACACTATGCTTTCGGATTCCTAGAAACATTCGTTATTCATGGATCATACAAATTATAATCCATTGACAACTGATTACTGGTTTTTATTTCTATTGATTGGTCATATAGTGGTGTATGTATTATTAGTCTGGGCCCACTAGTTTCCAATAACATTGATTTTTGTTTATACATCTATATATGTGCTTACATAGTTGTAAAAGTTACGTGCCTGCTCATTTTGTTGCATTTCCACCTCTTATGTCAACTATTTTTTATATATCTACGCGGATCTTTAGTAAATTGAAAATGATTATTGATTATCGGGTTTTATACATATAAATTACAATGTTGCAACCTTATGAAAAAAAAAGTGAATTTTTGATAGTCAGGGTTTTTGTTTTTGTCTTTGAGCCAATAAAATATAAATATTTATAAAATATGAAATACTTGTCGAATATGAACGGTTATGTAGAATTTAAACGTCGACGAAATACTACGATGGATATTAAAGTGAAATTTATTGTATTGAATAATATGAATATATATATATATGAGTATGTATGTAATGGGCTCGGTATTTACCCCTGGTTTTGTTTAGGTTGCCATAGGTTTTTGACACCCGACCTTTACCAACTATTTGTGATATATAGCGTTACCGCGTATATTGTAATAAATTACATTTTGTTGAGTGGTTACTGATGTCTGTAACTATTAAAGTTGAATATAATGTTAAACACCGCATGTAAGTAAAACGAGTAGCAGGTCGTAAGATAAGTAAAATAACCCTAATCCTCATCCAAATTTATTCGCAAGATCAAAGTGAAATTAATAACCTACGAAACAGTGTGCCCCACCAACGAATCTTCTATCAGTAGACTCTGAAACAAATCCTTCTCCTACGATCAGAAATTTAACTATTCAGTGTCTAGAATCTTTTGACTACAAGATCTATACTATAAAGAAAATTACTGGTCTTAAATTTAATGAAAAGAAATTTAGTTGATAACTTAATGTGAATACCGGAATATGGAAATATGTTCCCAATATCTGTGACTGGATTTGATAATTTTCTTTAATATTAACAAACTTTGAAATTTTAGATCAAGTGCGTCGAGTGACAAAGTGAACAATATAAACATATATGTGATATGAAGCAGTTATTTGTCTATAGTTAAAACAAAACCAATTGAATACTCTCATGGACACAAACCACAGTGCGTAAAGAGAGTTAAAAAAAAAAAAAAAGGAGCTATTATCGACGTAAAAACAAAGACTCATAAAACTGTCGATATGTCTCCTATTGAGACAAAGACTCAATAAAATATTACTAAAGTGTTTTTTTTTTTTGAATGATTAACCAATTATTTTTTCTCTTTTGCCTGCAACGATATGTATTCATTGCACTGAATTTTAAATATATCTTGACCCTTGAAGTTTTTTTTTCCTCTTCTTTTTTCTTGTTTCGTCTTTGGTTTAATTTTTTTTCATGTAATTCAACTTTTAATATATATATAGGAAGAGAAATGTGTTATTTGGTCTTGATAAAATTAGCGAATTTCTATGCATGTTAATGAAACATTCTTTCCATGTATTAAGTTTTCCCTGTTATGTCCAACTAAATTTTCTTTTATTGAAATGTAATAAATGTATATAGTAATGTAGTTAGGTTAGTTTAATTTAACTAAATACAACCCGAAGTATACATTGTCCTGTATGAATGTGTGTGTGAGTGAAATGTAGGTTTAGTATTAAGTGCACCAATTATCTTGTCATACATGTGTAATTTATTATAATTATTGGTAGTTATCAATTGAACTCATTGAATGTTAATAATAACTTAAGTTGGCTCTATGAAGGAAGTAAAAAGGACTGAAGTAGCCTGAACGAATGATCATCATGAGAGAACTGTGAGAGTCAAAATCTTCTACGAATATGTAATACTCTGATTTTTTTTTTTTCTTTGTGGTCGATTCTAACATGCCATCAACTTCGTCGTTCATTTTTCAAATATTGGATATTAGTCTAGAACTTCTGGAAATATTGAATAAACTGTAAACTTAAACTTTCTCATCTATCTCGGATCTAGATCGGGATAATTTGGTAGTTGGGGTTAAATGGATCTAGATCGGGGATGTATGGGTTAACATGTGTCTACCTTTGATTACCTTAATACCAAATATTCACCCAATAGCTATTGGAAATGATCCCAATTCGATAATTATTCACTTCCTTTACCATATTTTTCAAAATATCCAGTAACAGTTTCCTCTTTATCACCTTCTTACTTTACCTCTTTCCTCTTCTATCTTCCTTTTCCTTTCTTCATCTTCTTCTTCTATTTTTAATAAAACTGAAAAGGGGGGTCGTGACTGGGAATCCTAGAGATAATAAACACGGTCATGTAGTTAGTTATTTTATTTCATTCTCTTTAGAAGTCCGATAAAAAGTTTTCTCGTTTCAATCGAATCTAGTATGTTCAAAATTAAGAAACGGCTAATATATTCCAACGTAATTAGACATAAGCTGATAGCTTCATGAACATCCCCACCAGGGGTGAAGGATTCCCACTTACGACTTATTCTTTTCTTCAAACAGTTTTAGACTGACAAGCAGTGACAGGATTCGTTGTTATGGATACGTTTGTTTCTATGGCAACGGCCCCTCCCCCCTTTTTTCAGTTTTAGAGTGGAATCTAAAACTGATTGAGGGAAAAGGAAGCTGCAACAAATGTGATGCACAGAATATATGTAGACTGAAAATGAAATCCGTGCTAAGTCTCAAAAATGGAAAAGTTTGGTTTAATGTTAAAATGTGACCTATGTGCCTAACACTGCTCAGTTAAAATCGAGCTATCTACTATTCACTGTGGAAATAGTTCAAGTAATCAGCAGAACAATGCGCGTGGGCCTGTGTGCCACTAGTTCTGAAGTAAAATCTGGGCTTTTTACTCAACATTTTTATTTTGGCACTTAGCACGGAATTTTGTAGTCAGTCTACATATGTTATGCACACTTCACACATTATTCAATAGGACAGTGAACGCTGATGGTCCCAGAATAAAACATCTGATGACCAAGCTTGGCGCTTAAAGTGTTAAACTGTAAATCCACGTCTTATGTAGCTTCTGTCCTGAAAAAGGTACGCAAAAAAATAAACAACAACAGCAGCAACAACAACAAACAAGATTTGAGTTTACTTCATTGATTATACTATCAATGGCGGTTTCAGATGTAAACTTTGAATTGTATGTTAGACCTAAATAATTCTGTATATATACATGGACGCCCGCAGAAAAATTTTCAGGGGAGGGCAAAGGTTTGTATCATGTTTCACAGTACTCTCTTATTTGCAAGAGTTACATTTAGTGGATGCCTTGTACGGAACTAAAATCCAACTATTCCTGTAACCTTTACTGCAGACATAGTATTAGTCTATATAATATTAATTCGAGCTCTGTTAGTAGTGTATTTGGGATCTCACAGGTGAGTATTAAGTGAACGTGCGTGGTCTCCAGAGAACATTAAAGTCAGGAAATCAAACTTCATCAAAGCAAATGCCCTCCCTTGCCCTCCCCTGCGGGCGCCCATGTATATATACATATCTATACATATATAAAGGCAACAGGTAGATCAATCTCGTTTATTGTACAACTAAATTGCACTAAATTCTTAACATTTTGGTAAAGGCATGATTTTACATTTACCGGTATTTTACTTCTAGCAAGTTCTTTTCACACCTTTTAACCGCTGCACTCACATGTTGTTGAACCTCATTACACTCGTTTATTGATTTTATAGGAGTTCATTCAGGAAAGTGGTTTGCTCCAAAATGAATTATAGTTTAACAGCTCTGTCATGTCCGCAAAAAATTCTAGAATATTGTTAGTATTTAATGAAAAAAAGTCCAATCATGAAAAATACAGCAATTGATAGCTCTCGTTGAGCTGAATAAAATCATATGGATAAGCTTAAATTTTGAAAGATAGTTTTCGAGAAAACCGAAAAAAAAATTGTAATCGTAAAAATTAATGCCACCTATGAAAATGAAACTGATACTAAAGTAGACTCATCAAGTTCTTCATTATGACATTGACAAGATGAGATTATAGGAATATATAAAAGGATAGTTGACATCAAGCTGAACAAAATGATATATTTACATGTTAAATTCCGATGCGTAGTTTCCGAGAAAATAGATAAAAGTCTATATAAAGTATGTCATTCATTTGCAGTAACAACCAAGGGGCTTTATTCTGTTGGAAAATATTATTTATTTATGTACTGTGTAAAAATACATTTCATTTCATTTCATTTCATTCGATTTCATTTGATTTCATTTCATTCGATTTCATGTGATTTAATTTCATTCAATTTCATTTCATTCGATTTTATTTGATTTAATTTCATTCGATTTCATTTCGTTTCATTTCATTTCATTTCATTAAATTTCATTTGATTTCATTTCATTCAATTTCATTTGATTTCATTTCATTCGATTTCATTTGATTTAATTTCATTCCATTTCATTTGATTTAATTTCATTTCATTTCAATTGATTTCATTTGATTTCATTTCACTTAATTCCATTTGATTTCATTGCAATTGGTTTCATTTGAGTCGATTTCGTTTAATTTAATGTTAATTAATTTCATTTCAATTGATTTGATTTCATTTTAATTGATTTAATTTCAATTTATTTAATGTAATTTGATTTTAGCGTTCCTTTCAGCAATGAGGCTATATGAAACATGGGCCTACAGCTTAATATGACATCTGAAGCACATGAGCTTCTGCCGGGAATCGAACCCGTGTCTCTCAAAGACGCATACGCTAACCACTTAGCTACGAGAAAGCTATAAAAAAATACATTGTTTACTTACATAATTACTACATTGATTATCGTTCGTGTTCTAACGGTGACTCGTATATTCTTTACAATTACGAATATACTAGTTATAAATAGACAATCAATAATATCCAATCACTCACAAATTTCAACGTAATTTAAACAAAACACTCAGGCTTACAAATGCAGAATTGTTGGAAAGAATAAATATCAATGTTCAAAAAAAAAAAAAAAAAAAAAGTTTATTTCTCAGTAAGGCTATTTTTGTGCTATTCTGACAACCACTCAGCAAACTGCAATGTACAAGTGTAAGTTGTGGGTATTAGTCTGTTTGCAAAGTTTTAAGCAGTATTGACTCAAGAATTTGAACTGAATTCCACTAGGAGCTAAATGCAAACCGAGAGCTGTTAACACCTCTCTGTGCATGTGTCATTACACTTTGTGCATTCACACTTGTTCTCGTTTTCAAACGACAGAATTTGCTTGTAAGTGTCAAAAACGGTTAGAAAAGAAAATGCATCTAATTTACTATTATTATATTTGTATTCTCAAATAAAGCATTATACTTTCCTCTTTGCCTTTAAATATTTACTTTTAAAGTTTTTTTTTTTTTTGTTTTTAAGTAATGAAATCTTTCAATTTACGTCTCATGATTACACTCATTAGGCTAAAGAAGATGGATGATTGATGCAAGTGAATGAATATAAAAGAATTGGTAGACCGCAAACTAACTGTGTATGGGATCGAACCAGGAACCCTAATTTACACTGAACCCTAATTTTGGGGACGAGTATGACTAATTTTGGGAAGAATGTTAAATTTGGGGAAATAATGGTAAGTTTATGGGGAAAATGGTAAATTTTGGGAAGAATGTTTGGCGAAATAATGGTAAATTTATGGGGAAAATGTTAAATTTTGGGAAGAATGTTAAATTTGTAGAAATAATGGTAAATTTATGGGGAAAATGGTAAATTTTAGAGAGGAGAATGGAAAATTTTGGGAAGAATATTACATTTGGGGAATTATGGTAAATTTATGGGGAAAATGGAAAAATTTGGGGAGGAGAATTGTAAATTTTGGGAAAATGTTAAATTTGGGGAAATAATGGTAATTTATGGGGAAAATGGAAAAATTTGGGGAGGAGAATTGTAAATTTTGGGAATAATTGTAATTTTGGAGAATAAGGTAAATTTATGGGGGAAGAATGGTAATTGTGGTTGGAGAATGGCAAATTTAGTGTTTCGGCTAAGTCCTAAGGAAAACAAGCATCCCTGATCAAGATATCTTATATCGAAGGATTCAGACCTCAATTTTGTTGGAGAAAGAAACTAGCCACTGCGCACACTTGTGAAGGAATTTTTGCTGTTTACGGGCAAGACACGTTATCAAATCAACAGCCAAAAAGATGACTCAGTCGCTTTCGCTCTGGAAATTTCGATATCGGTGACCAATGACAGCAAAAAGTGAATGATATTCTGACAAAAATAGAGGAAGACCGACACATGTAAGGAGTCATGACATTGCTAATGACCATGACACCCTCACCAAACAGTGTTAAATCATTTGGAGAAAAGCTGGCTACAAATAGAAGCTCGACGTTTGGGAGCCATATAATTTGACTGAAAAACATTTACTCGATCGAATTTCCATCTGCGAGTCTCTAATGAAAGATAACGAACTCGAGCCATTTCTAAGCATTTGTTCAACCATGATGAAAAGTGGATACTCAACGGCAACAACTTGCGAGAAAGATCGTGATCGAAGCGACAACCTCTACAGTCTGTGGCAAAACTTACACTGACGCCGAGAAAAGTTATGCTGTGCGTTTGGTGGGATTAGAAGAGCATCGTGCATCGCAAACTGCTGTCGCCAGGCAAAACGATAGACTCGAACCTGTGCTATTGACAATTAATGCAAGTGCACTTAGCAATTCAAAAGAAGCGACTGAAACTGGTCAACACAAAGGATGTCTTATACCACACTGACAATACCAGATCACATATAACTATTACATCCTCTCATAAATTTACAGAACTTGGCGTTCGTAGCGCATCCACTGTATAACCCAGAGCTGGCACCTTCTGACTATTATTTTTTTTTCAGTCTCTGCAGAATCCCTTGCATGTTAGTTTCAAAAGAGTCCTGTGAAAAACCATACATCACTTTTTTTTTTTTACCAGAAACTACAGTTCTATAGCGATGAGACTATGGTGTTACTGGAGATGGCAGTAAAAAAAATGGTGAATAAAATGATGCACATATAAGATTTCATAATGTTCTTTTCATAATACTGTAAATGTATTCTCAAGTTTGACTTCCAAATGAACAATAATTTTTAGATAATCTAATAGTTAAGAGGAATTTAGATCGGTTCTTTTTAGTTTTGATCATTATACCAGTCTGTTTAAAGCACGAATATGTGTATATATATATATACGAGACCGTCTCTACCATATGTGCAACACATGCATTTGCACGGGGCGCCAAAATTTGTCAGAACTATATTATTTAAAATAAAATATTTCTTGTTGGAAACAGACTTCATGGTGATGATAGTTAAATTTACTAAGCTGCCTTCCATTTGAATACTACATTCATAAAACATGTTTAGCTCGAATTAGTTTAAAGTCACATCGACAGTGCTAAAGCAAATGGTCAAACAAATCCCAGCATGAATTGCTTCGCTGTTTCAAATACAAGAACTCAATTCTCGAACAGTAGAGAACACCTGTTCTATTGACTTAGTTATCACAGTTGTGATATGAAAACTAGTCTTGTCTTTGACACAAACAAGTTCTTATCATTGAAGTGGAAACAAGTTTTTTTTTAAAAAAAAAAAATAAATAACGTGTAGAGGGAAAATCAAGAAATAAAGATAAAAGAACTAGTTTCACTGGAATTGGAAACGGATAAATTGAGATTGAAGTTCGATATTGAATTATATTAAAAGATTTCCTCCATCTTTCCTCTACACGTATGATTGCTTTAGCTTTCATTAACATAATATATTATTATTTAAAGAAAAAATCAGACACAAGGAGATTGTATTTGTAGTGTTTAGGCGTTTCTGAGTGCGAGTGCAGAGGATCCCTCCTTTGTTGTTCATGATGGGTTGAGTTGAGTTGATTTTAGTTTAGCGTCCCTTTCAGCAGCGAGGCTATATGAGACTGAGACGTGGACCTACTGATTAACGTGGAATCCGAACCACATGAGCTCCCGCCGGGATTGTTCATGATGGGGTAGCATACTTGTAGCTTTTAAGATTTGTTCTTTCTGGAGAGAGGTGTTCGGCAAATTATGCCATTGCACGGGGCGGTAAATTGCCTAGAGCTGGCCCTATACATACATACATACATACATACATACACACACACACACACACACACATATATATATATATATATATATATATATATATATATATATATATATGTACGACAGTGTGGTCCAAAAGTAGGTATACAGTCCCGTACTAATCGGCTCATAATATTTTATATGATTTACTTATTGTGATCCATACAGGTATTGACTTAGTTCCTTTATTTGTTCTTAATTTCTTTCCACTTATATCTTAAGTTCGGAACAGAGTGAAGGAAATAAATTCAATTGATCGATGCTGGTCTGTATACCTACTTTTGAGCCACTCTCTCTCTCTCTCTCTCTCTCTCTCTCTCTCTCTATATATATATATATATATATATATATATATATATATATATATATATATATATATATATATATATATATATATATATATATATATATGTGTGTGTGTGTGTGTGTGTGTGTGTGTGTACCTGCTGTTGAAGGAAACGCATATATAATAAAGGTCATCTAAAAAGAATCTATCCATTGCAAATTCAAATACAACTACTACACACTTGTTTTGCTGAAATGGTAATTAAGTTGCTTCTATGGGAAGAAATAAATATTTCCTTCCAAACTTCCCGTGCATGTCAAGACATGCTCAAGGCTAACTGGTAATATGTTTTAAGTATCAACATGTGCTATTATTACTTTTAGCACTCTCTGTCAGCGACGAACATGAATTTGTTTCGAATTAAAATAAAACCTACAGTACTTATTTCAATAAAATTACTGTAGTACATTTTGTTCTATTTTCTTTTTGTTTGGTCAACTGTACACCGAACGAAAAAAATAATTTCCTAAGCTAAGAGCTATGATCCGCCAAGCGTCTTTTAATGGGTGGTTTGTGAATAGCACAACTTCTCATACCGCCGTTTTTGAGCTTTCTTGACTAAAGTTCGCTATCTGTTAATTACGTAAACAAAGTTATGAAGGAGTAAATAGCGAAAAATATTTATATGCGAGGGGTATTCAAGTCAAAGCGGGACTTTTAAATTAACATGTATAGATAGGGATCCAATTCTACAGGTGCATAATGATGTTTATGTCAAAAAGTCAACCGGGAATCCGAAAAGATTAAATCTCACAGTTTAACAGCGGACGATTATGCCTGTTAGGTTAAGGGAGACAGATAATTAATGCAAGTGAATGATGATGGAATAATTGGTGGAATGAGACTGTGGAAGGAAACGAGAGTATGTCGAGAAAACCCACAAATATGGTGCAGTCCACCACAAACTTACTTGGCCAGGATTGAACCAGGGACCCTTTGCAGTAGAGGTAGACGTTCTACCACTGAGTCACCGTGCTACCGGTAATCGGATTTTGGGTCTCTCTATAATAAGAGTTTTTCGTTTCGTTTCGTAAATGTTCGTAGATCTCTCGTTTCGATTCTCGAATAGTTCCCTGTTGGAAGCTTTTTTTTTTTTTTTTTTTGTCTGATGTCGGAAATAAAGTTACCAGAAGCCTTCCGAGCCATGAGGATGTGATGTACCACGAAGAATGCGATATAACAACACGTAAATCATATTAATTACTGAAGTATATTGTGGATTGACTTGCGTATCTTTAAACGTTGATAAATGCTTTTCATTATATTTGTGTAGTTATCAATGTGTATTTATCAGCGTGTAGTTTTTCAATGAACTTAAAATGTTCGTTGCTGAATTCTCTATGTCTGTGTGTCTGTCCGTCTGTCTGTTATTTGCATTTTTTTTTCAAATTTTTAGTCTTCCATTTGATAGAGCATCAAAAACTACCTGAGAAAGCGATGGAATTTTTCGCGTCACTCTTACCGTTCTCGAGATATTGGTAAAAAAAAAAATAATAATAAAATAAATAAATAAATAAATAAATAAATAAATAAATAAATAAAAGCCAATTTCCGGAGTTTTAAGAAGCCATATCTCGGGAACCGTAAGTCATAGGGAGATCATATTGGTGTTGACCAATGCCTAAGAGGGTAGTGAACCTTTTGCTACCAAATAGTAACCGGTGGCCAGGAATCAACTAGCTACTGGCCAATTGTCCATCGTTCCCTAGATATTGGCCGAAAAAGTTCGAATTTCGGGAGATTTGAGGAACCTTTTCTCGGGATAAATTCTGAACAGTTAGTTATAAAAGAAAAAAACTTCTTCTAATAATTTTCCAGGAGGTAATGTACCTAAAATGGAAGTCACATTTCCTCGCTGAACTGCTATGCTGATACGTTGTATCATAAAAGTAGTAGCCCGCTTAGTCACCAGTAACGTGTGCAATACGTCGGCCTACTTCTTTGATGAAATTGAGCCCTTCGAGGCCCCAAATGCCGCTCAATTCAATGGCTACGGGCACGAACATGTATCTATCGAGCAGATCTTTATATTTTCTTCTTTTCTCGCATTCTCTGCGGACTGCAATAGCTCCTTCTCGAGATAAAAAAGTGAGATTATATGACGCGAAAGATTTTCTCGGGAACCGTAAGTCATAGAGAGATGATATTTTGCGAGAAACAGAAGGAGGTGTGGATAAAAAGATTTACTTTTACATGTAGGAACAATCACAGTTATCCTTTCCGCTTCATCTCTCCATTCTTTTTAAGTTAGTTCTGGCAATGCTCTTGGAGCATTCTCAACTGGTTATATTATGATTCATGTAACACTAAATAATTGTTTGAGATGTAAGATTTTGGTGAACTAGTGTTGCTCTCGAGACTTGAGAAATTTCTCTTCTTGTCTCGCATTTGAAAATGTACTTCTCGTATCGAGACGAGAATCGAGATAAGACGTGAAATTTATGTACTTATACAACACCGACGAGGTTTAGTGTTGCACAATGCAGTAGGATTATTCGTGACGTCATTTGAAGCTTTACACGAATGGATGAGAAAAAAATTAGATTTAACAATTAATTCAGATATAAACTTTATATATAACACGATTAGATTTACAAACTATGGATGATCCAAAGGTAGCTGCAACAATGAAATGAAATCTTTAATTTTACGCCCCATGGCTAGGCTAAAGGAAACGGTGATGATGAGAATTAAGTGAAAAGATGGAATGAAGAAAGTGAGAGAAAACGGGAGAGCCCCAAGAAAATCCACGCACATGGTGTTTATCCACCACAAAGTTCACTTGGGGCGAGCTGAGATCAAACCAAGGACCCAATGCACCAGAAGTGAATGCTCTACCACTGAGACATCGCGACCCCAGGTAGCTGCCGGAATAGAAACACTAAAGTCTACCAATTTTGGGAAACCCTCAATAGTGTGTAAATTATATCAACAGATATGCAGAATGGTCAGTTTCGTGTTATAAGAATTACCGCGCTAGTAGTTTGTGTTGCTCAGAAGACAATACAAGAAATTAGACATGTCTCGTGTTCAAAACTAATTCAACCAAGTCTTCCATATCGAACTATGTTTTAGAGTTTCATGATTCATAGTATAAAAACCAGTGGCGGTTCCAGGGGGGACGATCGTCCCCCCAGAAGAGGAAACTTTTCATTTATTTTATATATAAATAAAACCCATCCCAGAGTTTGGAACTCTTAAAAAGTAGCTCTAAGTAGCAGTATCACAACCCACCGCCCCCCAGAAGTAAGTCCTGGATCCGCCCCTGATAAAAACTATAAATTGATGAAGTGATTGTATGAACACAATGAAGTGTATTTATCAATGTTTAGAGTTATACAAGTCATTACATAATATATTAATATAATACATATGCTTAAATGCCATTATATTACACCCTTCATGAACCTCTTGTGACACCAGGGACGGATCCAGGGGGCGATCGGGGTGATTGCCCCCCCTAGAAGAAGAAACTTTCTTATTTTATATATATAAATAAAACCCATCCCAAAGTTTGGAGCCCTTAAAAGTAGCAGTATGACAATCCACCGCCTCCACCCTCAGAAGTCGGTGCTGGATCCACCACTGCGTGACACGAAAGGATTTTGATAAGTTCTAGATGAAATTCGCAAAAGAACAAAAAAAAGAAAAAATAAAATAAATTTTGTACATAAATTTACAAAACGATAGAGAAAAATCGAAATAAGAAAGATAAATATTTCGAGAATCGAAACGAGACAATAAAACATTTTTCTCATCTCGTAGGCAACACTGCACAACATCAGTGGCGTACTCAGGATGTCATCAAAGAGGAGTTTCAAGCACTCAAGCTTGTATCCTTTCTCGGCACGTATAACCTTTGCATCCATATATAGATATGGTAAGTATTTATTCAAAATATCTTATTGAAGGGGAGAGGTTACAACTCGGATCCCCCATTTGCGTGCGCCACTGCATAATATAATTTGTCAATTTAGGTCTGCATGCCGTGAGTACACAGAGGAGAATAGTATATTACATTGTCTGACTTAAAGTCATTGAAAACGAATTGAAATTTTTAAGTTTTACGTCCCACGCCTATGTCCGCTAGAATAAAGGAGACGGTGATGATGAGAAATGAATGCAATGGTAGAATGAAGAAAGTGTGAGGAAACGGGAGAACCCCGAGAAAATCCACGCACACGGTGTTTGTCAACCACGAAGTTCAGTTGGTGCGAGCTGGAATCGAACCAAGGACCCAATGCACCAGATGTGAACGCTCTACCACTGAGCAACCGCGGCCCCTCAAAACCATTGAATAGGTTTAGAGGTGACATTACTCTCTTGTACGGGGAGCAAACATGTCTGTAGGAGAAATTTGAAGACTGTGTCTGTGCCAAATGGACTCGTCTGCTAGAAAGTAATGAAGTCAAACATAAATTAATCAATTACCAAGCCATCTTTCATAATTTTCACTCGAAAACCGACATTTCTGTACACCAGCGAGAGTTGAACCCGGGATTACAGGTGCTACCCAGGCTTCGTTCATCCTATGTTTTACTGTATATCTTGAAACGTTTCCATTGCTTGGCAAAGAAAACACCGTAGCACAATTATGTTACCACTCATTAACAAAAAAGGATTTCCATGCTAAATGGATTAAACCGACATTAAAAGAAAAGAAATTGTGTGAAAAAGCCATAAAAATAATGTTTCAATTTTAGTAATGAACCTTTTCTAAGAACGATTACTTTGCCTCCGTTTCTCTTGATGGAAATACCAATTTGAAATCATAAGTGCTGCCCTCTGCTATTTAGTTACAGAAATCTGTGGCTTTTCGCTGGTTCCGCGCAGTCAACCCACCCACACTGTTAGAATATCCAGTTTTTCGTAGAAACTTACAACCAGAACCCATTCCTGGGCATGTTCTAGGAATGGATTAATCGACTCGCAGTCAGGTGATTGGCCGGCTGTCCACGAAATTATCCCTGCAGATGCGAAATTACTGTAGTTAACCATAGTTTCAGTTCGTCCATCCACATACGTCCTGCTGGATTTATGAGAAGATTTTCTTTTATTTTGTTCTTAACCACCAGAAAAGTACAGCATGCTTGGAATTATTAATGATTGCGCACAAAATCGAGTATTCCGTACTTAATACACCCATAGACGAGTTCTCTCTAAATTGCCAGTATTCATTCTTCGTATGACGTGTAGGTTTTTGAAAACGTATCATTGATCTGACGAGTGTTCTTTTTTTCTTTTCTCTATCTTTTCTTTTTTTTTTTAATGTACACATATCCATATGTATGTAAGTTTGTATGTGTGGTTTAAAGTTGAAATACTTCTTAAGAAATTTGCCACGTAATTAAAGTATGTCTTTAGTCACGTGGGTTGGTGCAATGCTCTCGTCTTTTTTCTGAAAGAAAATTATCTAGAAATCTGTGTTTTCCTTTTAGGCACAACGGTTTAATATACAGGGAGTTTTTAATACAACACATAGACAAAAAGAAGAAAGATACTCTATATGAGAATTTTTTTCCTTATGTATTATTAATTGTCTTCACTGCGTTTCTTTCACTCTTCTTTAAAAAATGCAGTTAAAAACTTAAAAGAATCTATATACTAAAATGCTAGAAAAAGTATGTTTGTGGCCAATCCTTTCGACAATGAGTTCTTGGGAGTCATAGGCTCTAGAAAGATGCCGTTTTTACTGATCGTTTGGAAATTTTGTGTAGATTGTCCAGTTCTAATTGAATAATTAAAAAAGAAAGCATCATATCCTACGAGTGATACATTCCAACACTACATATTTGTATACAGGGGTTGTATATCTCTCAGGCGTTTTGTTTTATGGCCAAGTGATAATGAAAAACGAAGCATAACTATTTCTCCAGGCTAAGATGAATTTTTATTGTTTGGAGTGTTTTGCCCAATGAACACCATATATCACTGACATTCTAATTAATTGTATGTGTAATATATTTGCTTATTACATACTGTATGAAAGAAGAAAGAAAACACTGATCATACATGAATTAGAAACTCGGACCGGAAGTAGGCTCAAATCTTGCAAACGGTGCGATATATTGAAAAAAAATAATCGAAATAATATCCCCCTTTGCCGATTTTTATCAAGATGTCTTTCACTTGTGACTGTAAAATGACATGTACAGATGTTGTGAGAAATGACAAGGATATTTATGCTCATATGTGAATGATGCACTGTGTAGAGTCCACAGGTTCAGCTAGTTAAGACTATAAAAATTTCAAGACGTAAGAATTACACTAGAGTTCCTATAATTAAGATTGAGTGGGACCGAACTCTATATTTGTAACTCATCTAGTGGTATTTCTTGCCAGTATAGTGGTATTTCTTGTCAGTTTGAGCCTTGTTAATAAATAAACAATTTGCAAGATATATATCCTATAGCAAACAAACTTCGTTCAGGTTAACTATCACCATCACCACAACTTTGTCTATAATTCGTACAAATTTAAAGTTTTGTTCTCACTTTATCTAAATTGAGTCTATTTCTAGTATCTGTCCACAGAGATTTCATATTTGAAAATATTCTCTGATAATCAGCATTGGAATTGAATATCAAAGCTATAGTAAGGTTTTTCTATAGCAGTAGTCATCATCCTTCATTAGTTTTTAACTGACCCTTTATAAATGCACACTGCACTTAGTCCCTTAAGTCCAAGCTCAAAATTTGCTGGCAAATAGCTAAGAAACCAAAGGATTCCCCCTTGATCATTTTAAATGTGTATAGACTTTAAAAAATTAACATACATATGGAATAACGTGGTGTGAGGGCCTTTGGTTCTCGAGTTATTGGCCTGGACTCAAATAAGCCCAAACCTCAACTCCTCTAATAGCATTCCAGACTTTTAAAACCCTTGTAACACTGTACTTTGGTCCTAGTTCGGTTGCGCCATTTCTTGTAACACTGGGGGTTCCGGTATTGGAAGCCAAGTTTTGTAAGGATAATGTTATTGTCTCGGGCGCTAAGTTTTGCAACGATTGAAAATTACTAATAATTAAAGGAAAGTTTCTGCTCGGGCTGCCAAATGGAATTACTGCGTGATATTACGAATAAGCAGATCTTACGTATTTGGGCGACGAAGAATATGAAACGTATTGTTTTCGGAATTCGATTCCTTATTCCTAATTTGCATATTTAATCTGCACTAGAATGAATAATTAAGGCACTCACGGATGAGCCTAATATGCATCAGAGAAATGAATACCTGACCTTGTACTTGAAAAGTGAATGGTATTGATGAGCGACAACTCATCTGCCTATTACACAAATAAAAAAAATGAACGAGAGTTTGGAGAATTGAAGTTGACTCCACGGGGCTCGAACTTCAGTTCTCCAAGGTAAAGATACAGTTTTGCTAAGATGGTTAGGGATTAAAAAAAATGATATATATAACGAAAGATGACCTAAGTCTAATCGATCCTGTTTTCCCCATAACGGTGTCTCCAAGGCGCTAGGAAAACAGGTGCGTAGTTAATAGTTAAGTGATTTAAACATGCGGAGCAAAAATCTCACAAGCTGCAAAGCTGAAAGAAAGATTTTTCGCTAATGGCTTGTTCAGTTGGCTACACTGACTATCACTCTGTCACCGAAGTGTGTGGAGATAGCAAAAATAGTTAAAAAGCAACAAACAAGGAAAGTTTAATTTAAAGTTAAAAAAATGAGTTAATTTAGATAAAAAATTTCTGATGGTCAATGTAACCGTATTTCAACTTTTTCAGTTCTTCTAGGTATGCTAATACCGGTTAAAGAAATAGGCATATCTTTGAAATGATAACCACATAAATGCTTTGGTTCTAACGTCAAATAGACTTTTAATAAATTTAACGAGAAATAAGGTGATATCTACAAAAATCAACAAGAAAGTTAATTTGGATTTACAAAAAAATGAATTAATTGACTTTACTGAAAATGAATCAGACTTTTGACTGTTTTGACCAAATAATATGATTTCTCTTAACACATTCTTCACTGTACAACGTAATATTCAAATTATTCAATCTTGACTGTAAAATTTAGCAACAATCTATTTCTACTCAACTAAACTGACAATATTCGATTCTTTATAATTACTATGACGTAGTTATACAAACAAAAATTTCTATTAAACTGAATATTAATTAGCAAAATGATTTATTGTTTTCCCCATAGACATAAACGACTATTAAGTAATTCGCCCACAGTTACTACCTCTTTTTATTAATAAAAGAAATGGAAATAAGTTTAAGAATCGGATTGCGGAATGAAAGAATTAATGATTTAGGTTGCTTGCAAGACTTACTGGAGAAATAGTTTAGAAGCGATAGTATGCTTTTGAGAAAATTTAGTGTACTGTTTCTAATGAACGCTAATGAATTTTCAATATTAAAAGATTTGCATAAACAAAACATAGCTTTGTACACATACTATATCAGTTGGAAAATAATACAATTCACAATAAAAATCGTTACACAACACTAACTACACAAATATTTCATATTCAAATGCACTACACAGAAATATATATATAGTACTACTATTATTATAGTTTGGCCAATTGATCAAAATAATTACATTGTCGACGCTTTCTGATTTTCTCACTGATTCCTTATTTTGCGAATACACGTTTCTCCATAGCTATGGACCCTATCTGCGTTCGTTGCTCAGATAGGTACCTCCGAAGGGATTTACTCGAGTATCTTAAATTTGTTTACCTTATTTACGAGACTCTAACGATATTACGGGATAAGAGTGTTTACACTTATTTGTCTGAAACTTACTCAACATAGCACGTCTTTGGAACCTTTATATTGATTGTTTCTTTTAAGAATGAGTATAATAAAAATTGACAAGTTACAATAAAATCATATTAAGCCTGTTTACCGCTCTGACACATATTTCCCTAACACAACCTATACAAATGTTAAAATTTGAAAAACTAGACTTTGACGCTAAATCATAGTTTACTCAAAACAGAAATTACATTACATTCACACATCTTAAACGCGATTTATGTTTAAAAGAGAAATAATTCATACTTGATATCAATAAATACTGGATTGCATATAAATGATTATAATGACGGCTTCAAGGATCTAAATATTGACACATTACGATTACAAATAAATGCATGATTGAAGATCAAATCAATGTATACAAATTTCACTAGTAAAATAATCAAAAATTTTATGGTACTTATTCAAGAATGAAATTAACAGTTCCTATATCAGTGAATTAATTTTGGAAATGCAACCAAGGCATTAGGCTATTTGTTTACTTCTTTTAAAAAGAAAGAAAAAAAAATGCTCTAAATGTTTACGGACAGTTCCGTATGAATAAACAATGTCCCGAAGTTTCTAGGAAAAGGTGAGTATGGAGATCACGAATCACGGAAATATTGGCCATAGTCCTTCTTCAATAAAGAAAATAGCAGAATACTTTGTCCTACCTTAATAAGTCCTTCCGCTTATATTTCCACACTTCAAAAGAAAACTGCACTGTACTTAACTGACCGTCACAATGCTTCCTAATGTCCCTTCTCAGACCCCGTTGTCCTCTGGATTCAACTCCCGGAGAAGAGGTCCTCGTTTGTCTGAAGCGTCTGGGTCTTCCTGTGGCAAGGCATCTGTCTCGAGTATTGGGGATCGAACCCGTGTCTCCGTCCTTCATCTCCATGTTGTTGAAATGCAACGATGCGTCACTTATCAAATCCATCTGCACTTAAATTTCACTCGCACAGTTTATATATATATCCGCCATACATCGCACTACTTTTCCTGTCTTTGCACTTTATGCGGGAAATCAACGTATATAGAATCACAGACTCACTTCAACATCACCATTTATGTAGCGTTACCGTAAGATGATAAGAATTATCTGTCGATGTTTTAAATATTTGTATAAATAATCTTGTAACGACGAAGTTGCTGTGGATAACGCGTGATTTAAGTAACTGGCTGCTAACGGGTGTCTAGCTAGCCATTTTTCTGAAATTTAAACACTTAAATATATATATATATATATGTACATATGAGTTGACGTACGCTTATGAATCGCGTGTTGGTGATGTTTTCACGATGAAGTGTCGACTTAGAGTAACCTCTCTTCCGTGTGGGCGTTCTCCCAGCTTTCTTTATTTTTTTTAAAAAATAGACGCTTCATTCTTCTCTTTGTGAATTTTGAATTTCGGATTCTGATTCGCCGCTTTAAGTTCGTGACACCATTTCCCAAAAATCGGTTGATAATTTGGCTTGGGTTTCTAGCGTCTGTTCTGGGCTCGTACGTGATGTTAAAGAGTTTCATAAGCACTTGCGAAGATTGTAGATAAAAAATTTTGGTTCCTGTGTGTCTGTGACGTGATATTTGCGATATGGAGGTACTTAGGTAGTGCGACAGTATGGCTGGAGTAACAATAGCAGATTCCATTACCGTTTACTGGCGAGGTGGAAAACTGGGTGGTCTATTAGTGCGGTTACCGTCTTATTTTTTTTTTTTTTCTGAAAAGCAGAGAAACTTCTTTACCTGGGACAAATGAAAGAGGTTCGCTTGGCTGCTAAATGAAACAAAATAAAATTTTCCTTGACTTTTTTAAAATAAATTGAATTTACATATAAAGATGTTTTAATTTGAATATATGAACAATTAATTGAGTGTCTGAGCGTAATTGTCACACCCTTACTTAAGTCTTCAACACAAACACTTTTTCACCCTCACGTACTTGGCACTAACGTCCGGTAGCAATGATATTTACAGCTTCTTTTTTGGTCTACAGGCTGCGGTGGGTCAGTTGTAGAGCGTTCACCTCTGGCGTGTAGGGTCCCTGGGTCGATCCCAGCTCTAGCCCAGGTCAAAACAAGTGGGTTTTGTGATGGACAAACTCCATCTGTGTAGGTTTTCTTGAGTTTCTCTCGTTTCCTCCCACTTTCGTCATTCCGTCATTATTACGCTTCACCATCTCCCTTAGCGACAGTGCACAATCATGCAATCATGCTACGTAAGATATATATATATATATATATATATATATATATATATATATATATATATATATATATATATATATATATATATATATATATAATACACAGTTAAAAAATGGCCTATACACGAGGATGGATCAAAAGGTAATGTCTCCTGTGGCATAAAAATGTATTAATGAACATATAACAGCAAAAGGTATTACAGATCATAGCCTGAACTATCTTCTGCAGAAAACTACTGTTCAACATAGTCTCTATGATTTTGAACACAATTGTGTCATCGGCGAACCCAGACATTGAAACCATTTTGGAAAAATTCAGGGGTTTGCTTCTTGATTTTAAAGCTGTTTTAGCTGTTTTACCCATGATTTTAAAGCTGTTTTAGCATAAACTTTGTGATATTCCAAATCAGCAACTATTCCTTAGGCGGAGCCATGCCAGACGTTCAATGCATCAGCAGCACCTGTCTCCTCGAATCAGTTCATCAGTACATTCTCGATTTGCATTTGATTGATTTTGTCGGCCGGCTGCTTCTTGGTTTATCAGCGATTTCTGTTTGTCCATTTTGTAAATTCTTCACCCAGCTCCATACATTGCTGATGCCCATTACAATGTCCCCATAAACATTTTTCAAGCAATTATGGATTTCCTTGGATGGACAAGTTTCTTTTGCCAAAGATTCAATGACGATTCTCTTTTTCTCTTGCTTCAGATCTATGGTTTTAATCAGTCTGTCTAAAAGGGAAAAGGCTACATTAGTAGAGAATGGTAACGTCTATAATATCACGCATAGATAGTTCAGTAGCAGTAATATAAAGAATATATATATATATATATATATATATATATATATATATATATATATATATATATATGGCGCCACATGAGCTCCTTGCGCCTGTGGCGTGGGAGACCCGGATTCGATTCCCGGCGAGATCTCAAGTAGAATCTGACGAACTTCTACACCCGAAAGCTGGAATGTTAGCGGTACTTTACGTAATAATGATGTTCTAACATGGTTCTTTAATGGATGTTGTCAGAGGGTGTCGTGTATGTCATTAGGGGTTGATGACATGGATTTGGAAAGTTGTTATATTTCTGTTTTTAGTTGTGCTGACATGGAAAGGTCATGTACTCTTTTTCGAGTGTGTATACGTGTCTGTAGAGACTTTATACTGGGTATTTTTAAAAATAATAATAATGGAAATTTGAATTAAATCTGGTGATACGTCATTCTGAGAGAATAAAAGATTACACGAACAATATGTGAGAGAGAATAAAAAGATATTCTCCTAATATATTTAACGGTTCGATTTCTATGAAATCTCATAAAGTGGTAGGAAATTTGTTTTATTTGTTAAAAAAAAATAAGATGTGAGAGAAAATAAAAGATTACACGAACAATATGTGAGAGAGAATAAAAAGATATTATACAAATGGATTTAATTTAACCTCTCGTAATAAAGTTACTCGAGAAATATATATAATTTGGAAAAATGAAATATTTGAGTCCCACCTGTTGGGCTAAAGGAGATGGTGATTATTTTATTTGTTAAAAATAAGATTACTCGAACAATATGTGAGAGAGAATAAAAGATGTGTAAAAGTTTATGTGATACGCACTGGGATCGAACCCGGGACCCTTATTATTGGAGCTGAATACTGTATGATGGGAGGGAAATATTTATTCATGCGGGACTTTTTACTCATTCGTAATATGTAAAATATTACTCGTTGGTAATAATCTGAAAGACGTCGTGTATAAAATATGTATACTTTGGTATGATATGTAATGCCGGTACATATACAGAGCGTGGTAAAACCTTGTGTACGGTATGATACACTATGATGGTACATATACAGAGCGTGGTTTTCGTACGTCTTTTGCTGATGAACTTAAGACATGAACTGAACTTTTCCCGCGCTTTTGGAAACCCGGTTGGGTAAGAGTGATGATGTGTGCTTGCAGGGCGTGCTAAAACTTGAATTTTAATACAAAGGAAGATTGCTGACACGTTTGGTAACCATTACAGAATACCGCCAGACTGATAGAAATAACTTTGGCGCCACGGTAGGTGAACAAAAGGAAGATTGCGGACGTGGTAGATAAGCATCACAAATTGGGGACAAACTAATAAAAATAACTTTAAGGTTGGGAATGCCGAACACGTGATTACCTTGCGGTTATGAAAATACTTTAAATACAGGTTATAAGAGACAAAATATATAAAGATACATCATGCAGTCGTATGAGAAGAAGGATCTTTGCAATAGCAATATTGAAGCAATATCTGATGCTGAAACAGAAATATACGAATCATCGTCAGATGAAGAATTTGATTTTGATGCAATAGATTCACCAGCGCTAACAGTTTCACCAACACCGCCAGCATCTCCAATTGTATTATCAAGAACATCACGATTTTGGGCTTTAGATTGTTCTTGTAATAGTGAAAAAGTGGATCGTGAATGTATAAAGAAGGCTATTGAAAAATGGAATTTTAATGAGACACTAATATGTGAGGGTTGTACGACAGGATCTAATCATGATTTTGATCATGATTGTATGACGACGCGTCCAGAATTATTGGAAATCCGTGCTTGGAGTATTATAGCAAGTCCTAGTGTTGAAGATGATGTGTTTTATTTGTACGCAAACACGCATATTATCGGACTATTAACAAGAGAAAAATTTTATGACGCCTATGTGGAATTATTAAGTGATACAGACTATTTACCGGAATTACTAGAGATCTTCATAAGAAAAGACAAACGGAAAGCGAATATTTCAGATTGAAAAAATGTATTCGAATAGTGCTAGTGTTTCATGTGTGTTATGTAATGGTGAAAACATTAATGTGAACTGTGTATTAAAAACTATAAAAGTATACTTACACAACAATAATCCAATGGAATGCGTGGAATGCAAGTTACATCTTCCTCATGAATGTAGACATTTTCATAATACTGGATCATTTGCAGTGAAGTATATATCTCTTGACAAAACTCTTAGTGAACTCTTTGAAGTGTTTGAACAAGAACATAGTGAAATCTCATTTCGATGCTTTATGCATAAAACTTGTGATCTTTTACAAAATACAGAATTTGTTGGACAGATAATTCCGTTTTTTATTTTTCATACAAATGAAATTTCACCATGTGTAAATCAGTATATTATTGATATTCAAGGTTTTAAAATGTCTGATAACGAATTTATTATTCGTGAGTTTTGTTTAACTGCATGCGATGATACAGTAAATTTCCATTGCTTGGTAAAATCACCAGTTGAATATAATTTATTATCACTAGGATGTCAAAAACAAATTGACTGGTTAACATTAAATTTGCATGGATTGAAATGGAATAGCAAAACTGGATATACTGTATCATGCATACGAAACCTTGTATATCAATTATGTGCAAAGAATTCAACCTTTTATTGTAAAGGTTTAGAGAAATCTCTTTGGATTAAAAGAATATTTGCATTAGATAATGTCATTGATTTAGAAACAAAACATTGTCCTTCATTAAATGAATTATGTGGAAATACATTTAATGAATATTGTTCTTTTCACACAAGTATTGTAAAGAAATCAGGATGTGCATATCGTAATGCACAGCAGTTGAATTATTGGTGGAAATATGAAAGATCAACAGCATTAACTAATGCATTATCAAGATTGTAATGAGGAATTGTAAATAAAATGCATGGGTGTAAGTTTAAAAAATTTATTGTAAATTAAAAATGTAAATTAAAAAAAATAAATAAAAAAAATAAAAAAAATTATTTGTGTTTTCTTTTTAAAAATTTGTTTACATGTTTATAAACAATAGCATCATTCTTTTTCAAAATTTTCTTGTTAAACAATTTTAAACACTTTTCAAATGATTGAGTGCGAATAATATGATGCAGAAAATATAAGACAAAATAACCACATAACACAGAATTATCATGTTGATATTGTTGAATATTTGTAAAGTACATTTTAGTATTTTTCGACAAAAAGTTTTTTATTTCCTTGGGAATGTCCATAGCAAGACTATCAAAGTAGTATCCATGTTTTTTCTTATTGATGTACACTGCAACCCAGTGGGAACCAGCAGAATCAGATGTATCAAGATTAATCACAAGTGCTGCAGGAGGTTTTACCGTTACAGGAAGTTTGTCAATAGGGTAAATTCCAGTAACACTTGCACCAGTCACTTTATCAGTTAGTAACACTTTTAATAATTCATCACTATACATGATAAAGATTATTTTTAATTGTAGTAGGTATGTAATTATCACTGTTATTCACATGTAACACATAATCATACACTTTCACATATTCACTATACAGTAATGCTTCATGAACAGTACATCTATATTGTCCGAAACGATGCTTATTATGTGCACACCGATGAACGTGAAAACTTAATGCAGTATACTTTGGACAGTTTATTTCTTCCAAATTTGTAACTTCTCTTTGAAGAATTTCTTGAAGAAAACACTTTCTATTTATTCCGTATGTGTATATGGTTGTAGTATTTGAACAATATGTTTGAAGAATTTCCTTAAGATGTGAATATTCTACATCCCCTTCGTGCCAGGTAATGCCATACACATTCTCACCTAGATATTTGTTTGTGCTTATGATTGGCTCAGATAAGTTATTTAAAGGAAATGGTGGTTTAAAAACCCAATTTTGAAAAAAGGGAACGTCAGGATTTACAATGGCTAGCTCTTTTATAATAAACTCATCTTCGTTATCATGATACGCCGAGAAGTGAACAACAACCCGCATTGTACTCAACTAAATAAATTAGAAGGTGTTATCAGTATAAATATTTCTGTCTTTGTCTACTTGTGCTAAAGAATCGAATTGTGCGTACACAATGCATGTAACAGGTTCAGTTAAAGTTTCTGAAAATGATACTTTTAAATTTACAGGGGAATCGCGTACTACATCCCACGTGTTATCATCTAAAGTTCCTGTTGGAGATAGAATAAATGCATACAGAGCATATCCGTTTGGATACTCATCAAGAGTAACAGTATGTGAATAATTTTGATAATATATACCAGTACCTGAAATCAAAGTATAGTAACTTAGAAGGTATAAATTATTATTAAAATCAGGTGTGAGGGGGTTGGGAGGAAATGATTTTGAACCGACTTGTAATTGCAGTTTGTTAACGTTAAAGTTTCGAAATTCAAAGGGATTAAGATGTGATTTCCCATTGAAGGCTGTGTTGGAGATGAAACCAATAATCAGGCCTTTAGGAACATTACCCAGGAAAAGATTATCAAGGCTGTAAGACTTTACTTGTGCAGGTATAGTATAAGATCTTGTTTCCACTCTCGTCAGAGGTAACTTGGCTGTTTCCGAACCCATTCGTGTATTTAATTGCATAGCTAAATCTGCAGCTACATCAATACGACGTACATGAAGAATAATTTCCTCAAGTGCAACTTTATAACTTGTATTTTCAGCAGACATTAAGCAAAAATTATCTTTACTACGATGTAGTTTTACACGCAAACTTACTTTGTTAGGAAGCATACGATCTAAACTTACAATATCCGTATGAAGACGTCCATACATTTCAAAAGATTTACTATTTTTCACCATATTAGCACGTTTTTGAAAACCAGCATTTGTATTATCTAATTTATTAAAATTTTTTGCAGTATCTTTATGCCACATGGCACATGCTAAATGTGTTTGAGAAGCATCATGAGAATAATTTAATAATGTTTCAATGTATGCACGATAAGGATAAGATCCTGATGAAGAACTAATTAATTTATCATTTAACGAAATATCAATTTGACTAAATAAAGAATGTAAGAAATTATTTACGGGTGCGACAACATCATCGTCAGCTAAAGTTGTACCATCAGCTTTAGTAATTTTACAACGTACATAAAGATATAGATAAGCAGGATGAATAAATTCACCTGTTTCTCCTGGAATAACAAATTCAATAGGTCCTTCTGAGGTTAATGTGGAAATAGAACGATATTCAGCATTTGTAGTTGCTTCAATAGCTGTTTGTGTCATTGGTATAGAAAAGAAATCAAATTCATTGGTACAACATTCAAAACTATTTGAATTTAGGAACGCCATTATGAAAAGATGTCCTGTATATGTTTACGTTTTGTTGGTGGTCCAAACTTTACAATTGCAGGAGCTTTCCTCTTGCGTGACCGTCTCTTGCCGTTACCAGTTAGCAACTGTCCAACTTTATTAATTGCTTTTGTCTTTAAACTATTACCAGCTTCTTTTACACGTGCACGAACCGATTCTTTAAATGGTCGATTTTCTAATACATCACCCGCAACTTGCATACCGGTTTGTAATGCTTGACGTCCTACAGTTTTTGCACCTTGTTTAAGAAATGGTAAAGCAAAACGAAATAATCCTTTAAAGAAACTACCTATACCATGTCCCCTTTGATATACAGGTCCTGAAAAATATGGTATTCCGCGCCCACGATGATAAGTAACACGTCTTGCTCTCATTTTTTATTATTATTATTATTATTTAGAAGATGCCGGAGAGCGTTTAAAATGTAGTGTTACGGTCAGTGTCCCAGAACGAAATGGCAAATTTCGCCCTGCATGATCTTTTAATAGTATTTCAATTGTATTAAAACAAAATTTTGCAAGTGGCATATAATGAATATTTTCAAATGTAATTGTTTGAACTTTTCCATATTTAATATCAGAGATTGTTGCTATACGTAATAATGGTGCTTTTGTATCACCTAAAAATTGATATTGTATAATATCTGTATAAATAAAAATTTGATGTGGATATCCGATATCTATGTATGGTTGTTTGAATCCATGAGATTCTTTTACAAGATCTGATTTTTCAGAAAAACCTAATTGTAAAGCTAATGTAGGCGACAATGTAACTGATTCTACATGCTCATCACATTCAACATGTACAACATTTGAAAAACTAAATCTTATAAAACTCGATATTGCGTTTAATTCTTCTAGTAAATGATGAATGGATGGATAATATCCAACAAGAATTTTACTTTTCATAGGTTCTGCATTTTTAAATTTGTACCATATAACGTTTTCACCCGCGGTAACATTATAACATGTTAATGGAATATGTACTTCACTTAATCCTACATACCAATCGGATTCTGATAAACGAATATTATTTTTTAATTGATTAATAAAATGTGTTGGACTATTTGTAGGATATACATTAGCACTAGCATTTGAAACTAATGTAATGTAAAAACTATCATCAATACTTTCAGAAATCATTTTCGTTTAAAGTGAAGTGTTAGGTTTGAAGTTCCAAAACGAAATGGTAATTTTAACCCGTGTTCATCTTTTAAGTTTACTTCTATTGTATCAAAATATTTCTTTTCAACTTTAACATAATGTGGTGTGTGAAATACAAAAGATTTTACATGACCGTGTTGTACATTATATACACTAAGTTTTCGAACTAATGGACCTATATTTTGTTGTTGTTTTACAATATCAATGCAAACATTAATTGTATTGGGAATATTATAATCTAAATCACATGGAAATTTTCCACGTGCTAATATTAAATCAACATTTTTAACTTTTGTGTATATAACATTTTTAACATCAAGCGTATTTTCATTAATAAATCCAAAAATCTGTTGTAAACCTGGTGTAACACCAATCATACATTGATCTTCTAATTTTAAAGAATGTTTAATAACAACTTGATTTTTATTTTGTAAATAGTGTAACATACGAACATTTTCAGGAATTAATTGTAGAATTGATTCAATTGATGAATAATATCCCGGTGTTATTGGAACATGGTAGCGTTCAACTTTATCATCGATAACACTAGTAATTATAATTTCCTCATTTTCACCAACATTGTAAAAACTGCACGGAATATTAATTTGTGTTAATGCAACACCCCATTCCCCATCACTTAAATCAATAGGTTGTGCCAATTTAACTCGAAATGATGATGTAGTATTATTCTCAAAAAGATTGCTACTTGCATTTGAAGGAAGAGTAACGTAAAAGTCGTGTGTAAACTTCGAATTCATTTTGCAGACTGAATAGAATCTGATCTAATCCACGAATTCATACTTGATGGATATCCTAACCATTTTACATACATCCACCCTTTTTTACGTTTTAATACTTTTTCAATGAGATATGTTTTCTTTGAATTTATAATTACTTTTTGTAATTCTTGTGCATAAAATATTCCTTTAATTTCTTCACCGTTCCAATCTTTTAATTTGTAAGTGACAGGATCTGACTTAATACATTTGTCAACAATAAATATTTCTTGTGACCATTTAGGTAAATATCCTTTTTCTAATACATGTTTATACTTACTAACACGTACATAATCACCCTCATTAAATTTACATGTTATATTCTTTTTATTATTTTTATTTCCGTATAATGTTTCCCACACTTGATTCACATTGGAATCATTTACTTGTGCAGGTGCCATTTTAATACTTGAATGGTATGAATGATTATAATTTTTTACAATTTGATCTAATACATTAATATAACGATAAGTATTCTTTGCAGTAAAATAACGATACAATCTTTCTTTTAATGTGCGTATAAAACGTTCTGCTAACGCGCATTTAATTTCAGAATGAACACTATAATGATTAATTTCATATTCTTTAAACAATTGTTTTACATGACGATTATAAAATTCACCGCCTAAATCTGTTTGTACGTTAAACACGGGTAACTTGAAATTTTTAAAAATTTTTGTTATTGCTTTTACCATTTCAGGACCTTTCTTTGTTTTTAACGGAACACAATATGCGTAACGTGAAAAAATATCAATACAACATAATATATATTTATAATTATTATTATACTTTGCAATATTTTGCATATCTGCTAAATCCATTTGTAATGTTTCATTTGGTGCACTAACATAATACTTTTTACGTTCAAAAACTTTACGAGCTGGTGCATGTAATGTATAAGCATCTTGAGAAGCTAACCAATTTTTAATTTTCTTTTTAGATAACTTTGTTTTGCGTTGTAATGTTTGTATACTTGATAAAGAATCAGGATTTGAATAATCATAATATATTTTTGATAATTTTGTCATTTTTACATACTATATTCTTTCCACTGTTTAAATAAATTAGCAACTACTGCAGGACTAGTAGATTTTTTTACTTTACGAATACGTTGTCTACTACTACTACTACTACTACTACTATTTACTTTTGATGCTGGTGTGCTAATAGGTGTACCAATAAATTCTTTAGGAACATTAAGATCTTCTAATAAATTTTTAAATTCATGAATACCTAAAGGATTTCTTGAATATTTCCTTGTACGAACAACATCATTTACTAAATCTATAATATTTGAACCTGGTATTGTTTTTCCTTGAATACGTACAATGCCAGACTTATCCCACTGAATTTTATCAGAACTTGTCAACTGTTTTAATAATAGATCTGTTTTCCTACGAAGTGTTTTCGGTACTGATTGTAAAATGTCTGATACAAATGGTAAAATAGAAGTATTGCTATCTTGTTTGGAACTTGATGATAATTTTTCTTTTTCTTCTTCTTGAATGATAGGTAAAGTAATAGGCTTATGTGAAGAAGAAGATGTATACTGTAAATAACGATGCAAAGCTTGTTGATATAATTTCCATTTTTGTTGTACACTAAGATCACGGCGTTTTAAGATATTATTCATTTCTTCATCTAAACGTGACTGATGTGAATCTATGGATTTAAGATTTGATTGAATTTCATGTACAGCATTTTCAGGAACTAAAATCATTTTACGTAATTCTGACATATTTAACGACTGAAAATACTACTTCCTACTGCTGCAAGAAGTGGTCCCAAGATTAACGGTAAAAGCGCACCACCTTTTTGTAATAACAACTTCTTCTTTTTATTCAATGCAGTACGCTGCTGAGATAGAGCACGTAAGATCTTTTTATGTCTACGTAAACGTTGCTTCTGACGAGAATTTAAAGGAATGTTTCCTTTTATTGTGTTTTTAGCTACTTGAGATATTGTTCTTATTAAATCCCCTGAAGCATTTTGTAAAATTTGTTTTCGTTTTGCATTTTTGCATTTGCACAGAGCACGGAGCGTGCTGTAGTGTTGTTTCACCTTCAACATCTTGATGTAGACTAAACAAAAATTTCTGTATGCATGTCTTTTACGTTAGCGTACACATGCATTATTTCATTCGGAAAAATATTTGTACGTATTCGCAATGCATCGTTTGTTTTTTGTGTCAAGTCAAATAATAAATAAGTGTGAGGCTCCCGTGTTACTTCTTCGAACACACTCACGACTTCTTTACTATACCGAGGCATAATCTGCCTTGCTAAATATTGTATTTGTAATTTATCACGTGGATTTTTAAATACTATAATATAATGTGCATTTAAACTAATATCACGTGCATGTTTTCCTTTTGGAAATAAATTTTGAATAATAAATATTACAGTTAACTTTTTATGATGTGCATACTTTGTAAATAAATTAGCAACATCGCCATTAGTTTCCGACATTAAATCATCAAGTATTAATAATGAATTTTCTTTAATTTCAAAATTATTCATGTCAGGTATCCCCTCTACAAAACGTATTTTTGCATTTGCATCTAATTTTGGTATTACTGCGCCATAACACCAAACAATATCATTAAATTTTATACTAAACATTTTATCACATTCATTAAGTAACCGATTTACAAAACAAGTTTTACCAGCCCTTGAAGGACCAGCAATTAAAATAGTAGAGGGATGTTGAAACTTTAACATCTTGTAATCAAATGAATGCATACAATAGAGACTCTGCTTTATATACACACTCACACTCATACATTTACATATTTTCGAACATGTGAATTTTAATATTTTCACAATCGTTGATTGTTCGGAGTATACATACTAATGAAACGGATAAAAAAAAATCACTGGGATATAAGATTAAAGCTTGAAATGAAAAAAAAATCATTGGGATATAAAATTAAAGCTTGAAATGAAAAAAAATCACTGGTATATGAAATTAAAATAAATTATGAATAAATTAAAATAAATTAGGAATAAATTAAATATTTTTAAGAACGGTTATGCTGTGCATACGAGCCGGTTTAAAAAAAGAGACATTCATACAACTCACATTCATTCATTCGTGGGTCTATAACCGTAAGGTACACTTGCACGTTTTTGTACTGGTTCATCGTCAGTTACGTCAGGTTCGTCAATACGTTTTCGTTTTTTGTTGACCTCACGGTGTGTCTTTGTTTCTCTACAGCTAAAGATACGGAACCTTGGTCTACGAACGATACTGTTTGGGTTTTCTATTACTGTGGACTCTAATTGTCCAGACACTAATTTATAGAAACTCTCAAAGTTAATTTTTTGAGAGGTTCTATCGTTTAGTGTTATCCCCCTAATTTTGAATATATCGCGAACATCCCCTTGGGCATTTGTTAGCCGCATTGCGTAGTTTTTACAGCCAAGACCTATAAAGGTTGTAAATTCCCAACCTTCAGGAATTTCATTTGTAAGATCTCCCAAATAGTTTCCGAGCGGTAACAAGGGTTCCTCATCTTTTTTCTGTAGATACATGATACTGTCAGTGTCACAGTAAATTGCTCTGTCAGGTCCTACAGTCGTCAGTAGTTCGTAAAGTCTAAGTCTAGCCCACGAAGTAATAAATGCGGCTAGTATCACATTAGAAAACGCTAACGGTACGTTTTCGTTTTCAATGTCTCTGTATGTGACAATGAGATGGTCATCATCAATTGGTACCACACTTTGAATTTCATACCTTGCCGTAGTTAAATACCTAAGAAATGTAACCTCATCACTAACAATTATACTCTGTAACATATCTGTGCGCTGCCCCCACTTTCCATACAATGAATTGAGGTATAGTTTCGCACATTGCCTCAATCCAGGGTTCGTCCTAATATTATCATAATTTAATCGTATGCCTTCATGGGCATAATATTCTTCGATATATTTATGTTTGTCTTCTTCAGTGGTACAGTAAGCAGGAAAACCAGAGGCTTCCTGCTTCATCTGAAGGAAGGAATTCACATAGGTCCCGAACAGCCCACCTGAATTCCCCTCTTCAGGATCTAAGAGTTCAAATTCCCATATCTCATGTATATCGATTATTTTGTAACCTTTTTTAAGAGCAAGGTGTAACTCTGGAGTACAAAATGTTCCTGTGAGAGCACACTCAGCATCACTATGAGTACATTCATTAGTGTTTTCTTCTTCCATACATGTGCGGCAAAGGCCGAAAAGTAATCGACCTCCCGCAACGTATGGTAAGATCGGAAAATAGAGGTCCTTTGCAGGGACAATTGTGCATTTGACTACACCGTGAATACTTTCCACATCTGGAAAGTCCGGTCCCGTGTGAATCTTAGGTGATTTAACCGGCATAGGTTTACGCGCCATTACCCATGGGTAAAGGCTAGTTACATCGGCATAAGATATACGCTCATCACTCGTACAATTGACGTAAGAACGAAAGACCTCCGTGCGACCACCGTTGTAACAGTTCTTAGGAATAAGAAAATCAGGTAGATTAGTACAACGTTCTTTAACAAACTTTTGCACTTCCTTGTCCGTCTTTATCTTATTATCCCAAGAACATTCCCATATTTCATATAGGTTTACACCTATACTTTTCAGGTACTTACGGCGGCGCATGGTTTGCTCATATCGTTTTTCCATCGTATTGTACGAGTCTTGTGCATCGTGCAAAACCGCGTCACCGTTAAAGGGAAAACAATGGCGGCAGGCATGGAAAAAACATCCGTAATACTCGAAGGCAGCGTTGAGTCCTTCGTGCCATCCATCGACCTTGTACCTACCAATATACTTTTCCCCACCTCTCCTAGCATGCTGGATTTCTATCCCTAATTGGTCTTCCATATACATAAGCCATTGCATAGCTTTTGTACTATACTTGGTCTTATGATGAAATCCCACCGCGGGAATGATAGGAATAGTATTTTCCGGTAAGTGCAAGGTACGATATGTACGCATTGCAAGACTTGCAATGGTTGATGATGTTATGAAACATTGCAAACCCTCCGTTTTCTCTTCAATAATATCGCTAAATTTGATGACCGCTTCTGTTAGAATTCTAACATCATTTTTACAATAAGCCAACATATCCTTCTGCAGGTTAAACTCCTCGCCACTTTCCGCACGTTCTTGGTGCCAGGCTTCCAATTGTTTTCTTTCTTCTGTGCTTCGTCCCTCAGGGTCATAGTACTTAAGCGGAGGGTAGGGACCGACATAATTTTGATTCTCTTCAGTATTAAACAAATATGGGAAATCTCCCTTCTTTAAATTTTGACTAAGGCCTAACGTTTTCGGTAATTTGGATAATTTAGCACCAATATAGAGGAAAAAGTCGCGAAAAAAGATACGGTTACCTATATTAATATTAAAAATCTTTTGACCCTGAATAAGAACACTAGGTACAATATGCTGGTCTTCTATTAGAGTTCTAAGACAGAAGAGACCATCATATCTGGATGCATTATGAGCGATCGCCAGGATTTTCTGAAAGACAGGACGTTCTACTAACACGTGGTTAATAAAATCCGTCATTGTCTTAAAAGAAAACGAACGATTTCCAATATTGTCACCGCACGTTTTACAAGGCTCATCGATACCTTTTCGTATACAGACGTGACATACATGATGACAACACACCAGTACAACTTCATGTTCCCTTTCACCGCGCTCATTCGGCGCCTTCAACATCGTCTCTACATCATAGGTGATGTACATAAACCTTTTCGTATGAACAGGTTGCTGTTTCTGAACAAAACATGTATGATTTGTATCAACATACGCGCGGCATGTTGAACAAAAATGTTCACCACACATGTGTTCAGATTTTCGCCCCCTCTTATCAAAGATGATACCACAATCGATGCAGAGCTTTACATTATCACATACAGATTTAGCCGCTTTATTATGTGTCAGATGGCTGTCAAAACAAATACCCTTAGCAAACTCTCTATTGCATGCATTACATTTAATCCTGTTTGCAGTATAATCCCGTTCGTGAGTATGTTCGCAAAAAGTACAACGAGTTTTACACTTGTGTGCATGTGACCTTTCATCATAACCTTCCAAACAATAATAACAATACTTCCGTGCCTTGAGAAAACTTGTAATATTACGAATGGGTTCAAAATGACCAATAGTGTTACCTCTTTGATATAGGATAAAAATCTTATTTTCTGCGTGTTCTCCTGGGTAAAGTACTATATATTCCCGATTATTCTTTTCAACCTCCTCATAAACAACAATTTGATATTCCCCTTTCAAATATGCTTGAAAGAGGTCCAGATCAGAGATGTCACAACCTTGCTTACTTTGAACGTTAACTCCTGCCATTTCGCAGAGAACTTCTGCTTTAAGAATCCAATTATTATAGTCTCTTGTTTTTAAATTACATAAAACTTGACTACTTGCGGTATGTTTTGTTATTCCATATATTATGGCCATGGGGAGGCAGTACATATTCTTATTTTCAATGCGAATTAATCGCTTTTCCAAGTAATCTTGGTATTTGCAGTATTTTTGGACAGCACTCATTGCATTAGGTCTTCCTTGTCCGTGGAAATTCTCTGCTATATGGAATCGAAACAATACTTCTTCCCCTAAAAGGAACACTTCATTCGAATTTAGTACTCGTTCGATTGAAGTGAGGACTGTTCTAGCAGTGAAATTGTCCTTTCTTCTAAACGGCACATACACTGGTTTGTTATTAGTACTATTACTACTTTCAACGTATAAACCAATGTAGTCCATGGGGCGTGCATTGGAGATCACATGTTCCAACGCAAAATCGATTAAACTTTCGATATAGGCCTCTGGGTTATTAATATTCCTTTCATCACCCACAGGTCTAACGACAATTTCATGGCCCGTAAGATGAAACTTACGAAACCTTTGTCTGCTTTGTCTTACAACTTCGAAATTACTATTTCTTTGATTATCCCCGCCATTATTATTATCACTACTACTACCACTTGTACTACCACTATTATGACTACCAGTAGTACTACTTGTACTATTCTTATTTATGTTGCCATGTCCAACCATTGGTGGGACACTAGCAGATGACGGTCCAGGCTGAGGAGAAAAAATCATTTGGTTCCCATAGTCATGATTATCCTGTACACAATATTGAGTTGTATTGTATACAGGATTTTCTCCCTGGACCTGTTGCGTGGGTATAACCACAGCATTGTCCGCATTTTCAACCAATCTCCTCATTTCTTCTTCAATTGGTAATTCAACGGAATTTAGATTGCCAATCCCATCTGCTTTATCATTTAGGAAAGCTAAATCTTCATTTGATAACAAATATAAATTATTAGAACTCAAGTTATGAGTTTCTTGAGGGGTCATGACTATGGCATTATTATTTTCAGATGGGATTAAGCATGGTTCCAAAACAAATCGCGAGCCAAAATCAAAAAACTCAGATAACTCTGTATCATTTATCCTATCTACCTGACCTTCCCCACAAGCTAATAAATACATAACTTTATCTAGAGCCAATTCATATGATTCTTTACTACGGAAAAAACCGTACACAAACAAATCCAATACGTCAGCACTGCTTACACAGTGCTGGAGAAGTAGTATATCATTACCTTCAAAGACACGAAGGGTCCGCAATATGGCTTCGCATCTCACGGTTCCCCTATGGCCAAGTCTGCTTAATTCCATGATGGCTTTCCACGTACTAAAAACCCTAGGGTACTCGTTGAGACCGCGCAAAACCTCTTGCAGGTAGATCTCATCAATCATGTTAAATTCTTCAGTTGGGCAGAAGAAATCCATCTAAAAAAAACAAAGAAAAAACTATTTTGAGTAATCAACACCACTTTAATAAAAAAAAAGATCAAATAAATACATCTTTTAAGCAACGCTCACATAATAATATCATATAAAAGAAAAAATAATCATCTTTAGTTAATCATTGATATGTAAATAGAAATCAATCAAGTTACTTTATGAAAAAATCAGTAAATATATTCACCTATATTAAATTATAAACTATTCTATTAAAAATATCCACACACACACACACACACACACACACACACACACACACAGAGCGAGAGAGAGAGAGAGAGAAAGAGTCTCTCTTTGTTCATTAATATTGGTTAAATACAAGGCAAGTACAATTAAAAACCATATAATTTCTTTCTTTTTAAAAAAAATCATAATAATAACCATAAGAAATACATACGTTTCAAGGCTTAGTTCTCCGTTCACAATCCACAAAAAAGAAAAAGAAAAAATCTCAGCTGGGATAGTCGGTACTTTTTAATTAATTGCTAGCACCACAACGCTTAGCACAGCTTCAATATCTGTAATAAAGCAGGTCTCAATAAATATACTGGTAATCCTGTATACTTTATTTAATACTATTAAAATAGGTTAAATAATCAGGAAAGCTTTCTCTGTGATCTTTAACGCACGCCGACGTAAGAAAAAATGATAAGCGTACACATCAAATACATGTTATATCATGTTCTATCAAGTGTTCTCCCCCTCCCACCACTAACAATGACATCTGTCGGAGAACTTTTAAATTAACTTTAGTTTAGTATAAGCCGTGTGCCGTGTTGACGTATTTATTATTAGTCCTGAATATATATTTATATTTTAAAAGGTAAAGTATGATATATATTTCTTTTTTAGCCATTAAATACTACTGATAGCATTAAATAAGTACCCTTCTCGCAGTTGTGTTCTGTTAATAAAACATAATTTGTGAGGGCATAGTTGATTCTTCTTCTATCAGTAAACCACCAAACGTTCATTATATTACAAATCCCTAAGGGGGACCCACCAACACATATGACCCTTCAGTTGAACATAATTATCATCATCATTATGTTATTACCTATTCAGAAAAACCCGTAATTCTAAAAACTAACTAATGGGGAACCGGTAAAAACAACCCCACATAATTCTCTTTTTTACTATAATATAATACTGCTAAAATCTAGGATCACCTATAACTAATGGGCCCCGCCAGTTATAGCTACGTAATTTTCCTTTTGCTATAATGTAATATACTGTTAAAATCTAAGTAAACCTGGGGGCCGCGGTGGCTCGGTGGTAGAGCGTTCACCTTTGGTGTTTGGGGGTCCCGGGTTCACACCAAATATTTCAACATTTTCATGACAAACATTGTTTGGATTTATTTTTTTTTATATAAATTGTGGTGGACAAATATCGTACATATGAAAATTTCTCGGTAGTTTTCCCGTTTCCTCCCACTTCCTATATACTTTTAAAAGCTTATTTTAGCTCCCATATTTAGTTCAAACACCTTATTTTTAACAACGAGTTTGCACAGCAAACGATTTATTTTGCAAGTTCGCAATTTTTAAAATATTTTCGAAATTATTTGTAGGTTCACACTATAAGTGTTCGAGTAATTCATTACGAGAGGTTAAATTAATAGAAATCGATCCGTAAAATAAGTTGCTCCGACTAATTTATTAGGAGAATATCTTTTTATTCTCTCACATATTGTTCGAACATCTTATTTTTAACAAATAAAATAATCACCGTCTCCTTTAGCCTAGCCGGCATAATTGTGGGGACTCAAAAATTTCTAAGTAATCCTGTGACTGGGACCCGCCAGTTATACTGCAAATAGGACTACATAATTTCCTTGTAATACAATACTGTTTAAATCTAGAGGAACCCATAACTAAGGGGGGGAAGGGCCCCCGTTACTTGTAAAAATATACTACAAATAGTCGTACGTAATTCTCTTTTGCTATAAGATAATACTGCTAAAATCTAGGATCGCCTATAACTAATGGGCCCCGTCAGTTATAGCTACGTAATTTTCCTTTTGCTTTGCGGATATACAACAGGTTTTCAAGTCAAAAGACAGTGTTCAATAACCAATGTATTTAGGGGTTTCCGTAAATTTTCTTTCTTGACATTAAAGCTATTGTTTGCGCTATGTGGCTACCACCCACGCAAAATAACTAACATTCAGTAATATTTACTATTAAAACACGATAAAGTTGGGGGAAAAGCGCTCCCCCCAAGACTAAAACATTTCTTTCTGCACATACTAGTCTTAGTTCAAACATTTGCGTTCCTAAAAAGATTATCAGTTGTGTTACCAAAGCGTAGTAGTATGCCATCTATTGGCAAATGAGCTTACTTAAACAGTTCAAGTCCCATCTGTACAACGTGCATATATATATATATATATATATATATATATATATATATATATATATATATATATTAGGTATAACTGATTTAAAGTGCTCGGTATAACAGTTAAAAAAAAATCGTAACAAATGAATCAAACATATTATAATTAAGCATCCTATAATTAAGCAAATAAAACTCTACAAGTAAATGGTCCGTCTTTTATTTGTAGGTTCACATTTTTAATATGTTCTGAGCTTGCTTAGCATACAATCCAATAAATAAGTTGAATTTGCTACGCAAATGAACCAATAAAATAAAATAACACGAACGAATAAAATAATCGCACTACAAGTGTTCTGAGCTTGCTTCGCATACAATCCAATAAATAAGTTGAATTTGCTACGCGAAAGAATGAATGAAATAAAATAACACGAACGAATAAAATAATCACAAATAAATTTGTTCAGCGTATAACATACGATCCGTAAATAATAATAATAATAATAATAATAATAATAATAATAATAATAATAATAATAATAATAATAATAATAATAATAATAATAATAATAATAATAATAACTTTAGTAATCGAAAATCGCAATTACATTTCAAGCGTTTTCAGTATATCGCAAAGCTTATCCTCTTGCATGATTACAAAAATGGTCGTAGGTTTATTTCCCGGATAATGTTTCTCAGAAGCAAATCGTGTAGTTTTTCAATAATTATTCAAAAACTCATTATTATAATCAAGTGAATAATACATGGCATTTAAAAAAGTTCTCACCTTAAAAAATCAGAGTTCGTTCTGTTAAATCAGTCACAAAAAAAGTTCAACACACAAAAAAATCAACACACACACACTATGAAACGGTGTAAAAACAATAATAACAAACTTTATTTTAATACTGTATATATATATATATATATATATATATATATATATATATATATATATATATATATATATAAGGATTTCATTATGTCCCTCCCCCAAGCATCATGTTTTCATCGGGTTTTCAGCCCGATTTCATTAATTATAAATAAATAAATAAGGTCATCATATCCGCTAACATCGTTTATTCAGTGTTACGGTAAGACATCTAAAAATTTCTTATTTTCAAGTTCGTCAACCGCTGGAGAAATCTCATTCAGACAGGGTATCGATCGATCAACATTCAGGACAAGCTATGTACGGTTTTCATCTAATTAAGGAAAATGCTTACATGTTCATCAGATATTAGATATTCTGCCAAAATCAGATATTGCCACAAAAATACATTTACGTGTTTGTCCAAAAATCTTCTAAAGGGGGAAGAAACATGAAATTTCTATCTGTCTTCTTCATCACTGCAGATAGGTATCGCCGTGACAATCATCGTTAATGGAAAAATATTTCAGTATGTCATCAGTCAAAGTTCCAACAAACAAGGGAGAAAGTGTCTAAGGTTATTCCAGTACAAGCGGAAATAAAATTAGAAAATGCATTGACACTCTATACATGCGTGTCACAAGCCATAGTTCTAACGGATGCCTGGAGAAATCGTGTAAGGCAACGACCCGGAAATAATGGCATTTTACAAAAATAAAACTCTGATCATTCTAAGACAGCCTTCTCTCAGAGACGGAAGAACAATTCACTCGCTCCGTATTTCAAACTTGGCTGTAAACACGAAGTTAACTATAAGGAATAAAAATAATGAATATTAACAAAATAAATAAAGCATTCAATCATACACACATTTCGTATTTCCCATATGTTTTTTTTTTCTCGCCAATTTACATGTGAGAATTGCAATAATTCTCAGTACAATACAGCATTCACCATTGGTGTTTGGGGGAGTCCCGGGTTCAGTCCCCGTACAATACAGCATTCATCTCTGGTGCTAAGGGTACCAGGCTTATTTTCAGTACAATACAGCATTCACCACTATTTCTAAGGGTCCCATATTCATTCCCCGTACAATGCAACATTCACCACTGTTGCTAAGGGTCCCATATTCAATCCCCGTACAATGCAACGTTCATTTCTGGTGTTAAGGGTCCCATATTCAATCCCCGTACAATGCAGCATTCACCACTGTTACTAAGGGTTCCGGGTTCGATCCCCGTACAATGCAACGTTCACCTCTGTTGCTAAAAGTCCCATATTCAATCCCCGTGCAATGCAGCGTTCACCTCTGTTGCTAAGGGTCCCATATTCAATTCCCGTACAATGCAGCATTCATCTCTGATGCTAAGGGTCCCATATTCAATTCCCATAAAATACAACATTCATCTCTGTTGCTAAAAGTTTCATATCCAATCCCCGTGCAATGCAACGTTCACCTCTGTTGCTAAAGGTCCCATGTTCAATCCCCGTACAATACAACGTTCACCTCTGTTGCTAAAGGTCCCATGTTCAATCCCCGTACAATACAACGTTCACCTCTGTTGCTAAAGGTCCCATGTTCAATCTCCGTACAATACAGCATTCATCTCTTGTGCTAAGGGTACCAGGCTCATTTTCAGTACAATACATTGTTCACCAATAGTGTTAAGGGTCCCGGGTTCGATCCCAGTGCGTATCACACATTATAAGTGTTCTGAGCTTCTTATTTTTAACAAATAAAATAATCACCATCTCCTTTAGCCTAACAGGTGGGACTCAAATATTAATTTAATCACTACTACGAAAGTACGTGATACAGAATGACGTATCACCAGATTTAATTCAAATTTCCATTATTATTATTTTTAAAAATACCCAGTATAAAGTCTCTACAGACACGTATACACACTCGAAAAAGAGTACATGACCTTTCCATGTCAGCACAACTAAAAACAGAAATATAACAACTTTCCAAATCCATGTCATCAACCCCTAATGACATACACGACACCCTCTGACAACATCCATTAAAGAACCATGTTAGAACATCATTATTACGTAAAGTACCGCTAACATTCCAGCTTTCGGGTGTAGAAGTTCGTCAGATTCTACTATCTCATGTGGTTCGAATTCCACGTTAATCAGTAGGTCCCCATCTCATATAGCCTTGCTGCTAAAAGGGACGTTAAACTCAAAATCAACTCACCTCAACTCATACCGTTTTGACTCTATTGAAATCCAATATTAAAGCCTGAAATGGTAGATCTCAAACACTTCCAGTTTCAATACAGGTATAAGGGGGCAGCTGGAACCTATTCATGGAGCGGCGAATCATCGTAGGAAATGAACTACGTTCGTTTTCGTTCATCCATGGCCATTTTCTCCACCCTACTCGTGAAGTTTTCCTTAGTTATATCGTTGTGCTTAACTGTATAGTATATGTGGTTGCTGTATATAAATTGTATTTTGCTGAAATAGTAAAATAATGTCTTAATATACAGGGTATCTCAAAAGTCCCCTAACATAGGGTAAGTCTGTTAGTATCAGAGTTACAACAAAATGTAAGAGGGGAAACAATCTCTAAATATAATGTTTTTTTAATCTAAAGTGAAGGCTTTTTTTAATCGGACGAGCCGTTTGGGCTGTACACTCTTTATGGGCCCAATATTAAATGCAACGTTACCATTTACTGGAAGGTAGATAAATTTTGCAAGAGTATGATGAATGGGGACATATTTGAAATGGGGGCTGGCCATCGATATATTAGCGTAAAAGACAGTAACTTCATTCACTTATGTTGTGGGTCCCGGTAAGCGGACACCATTCAATCGGATCGGTACATTCAATTTTGAACTAGAATTTGGGCTTGAAGAGAGTGTCAACGAAATTCGATTCAGGCTTTCATCGCCAAACACAACATTCCTGTGTGTCCTCAGGCTCCCTACTCACCCGATATGGCTCCGTGTGGCTTTTGGTTATTTCTCAAGCTGGAAATGCCACTAAAAGAGACCCGACTTGAGCCAAGAGAAGACATCATATTGAATGCAACGGCATAGTTGCTCACCATTCCAAAAACTGTCTTCCAGAAATGTTTCCAACAATGACGGTAGCGCTGGGAGAAGTATGTGCATTACCTAGGAGACTATTTTAAAAGGGATTAATGTTTCGGATTACCAAATCAATAAATGTATTTTGGCAACAAAAGGTTCAATACTTCTTGAAGAAATCTCGCATATTTGTGTGTTAAACGCTTAATATCTTTTTTTTTTTTTTTTTTGTTATCTGCACGAAAGACAGTTATCGAAACGTGTTAGCGGATCGGAGGCAGACAGAATGGAAACATAAAGAAGACATTGATACAGCAATTAAGAAATAAATTGGCTTTTTTTTCTTTCTTCCCCTTTTTTTCCGTTTCTTTAAATTAAATCTACACACACACACACACACACACACACACACACACACACAAGTACGTTACTTCCGCATGAAACAAAATTCAGGGAAAAAGTCTCCCATTTTCACCACACACACATCAAAGAAGGCCCTTGTTAATCCACACGCAAAACGAGTAAAAACGCATGTCTCGAATTAATACAAGTGTCTATATTAATCAAAAAGAAGAAGAAGTTGAACTTATAACAGGTTGTTAGTAATCTGTGATTGATCATTAGCAGTGCGGTGTGGGTTCATGACGTGTTGATCGTGTGTTCTTTCGTTATCTCCTCGACCAACACGTGAAGGACGTCAAGCTTAAATGATTTCTTCCCGGAAACTTCTAATATGAAGAGAATTAGATCACTCATATCTAGAACTTTTATTATTATTATTATTATTATTATTATTATTATTATTATTATTATTATTATTATTATTATTATTATTATTATTATTATTATTATTATTTAATGTTCATAATGTAGATAAAAATGAACGTTCGACGAGTATAGTTATTTTTGTAATATCCCTAGAATTCCCAGACCCTTTTCTGATACGTGCACTGTAAAAAATCGTTGTGTTATTTCAACGACATGGCTATGTGTTAACACGATTGTGTTAAAATATAACACAAACAGGTGGTTAGAACAACTCACTCTCCATTCGGAGTTGTGTGTCAAATTCCGGTAGTTGAAATGACACACAACCTGTGTGTTAAATTAACACGTGTGTAAAATCTTCGGTGTTGTTTTCTGCGTGATTGCCAAATATGTTGGGCATCTAATTATAAAGGCTTATGAATTGAAGCTACAGACAAACACAGTAGAAAGAAATACTTAAACAAATCCAGGTATACGGAAAATTTCAACATGCAAACCGCGCGATTTGTTTCCAGTTGTTTTACATAATGTTTCTGAAGAAATATGTCAACAGCGAGAAACACTGTGTCACTTCGTGTTAATGTGTCGCTTCTACACTGCACTAGAGCTCACCAGTCAACACCGGGTACTATGCTTCAAAAATGGCGGAAAACAAGTAGAATCACGATTAAGAGGCAAACATATTATAAGGATATAGGTAAGAGTTTCCTATCATTCTTGAACAAGATGTTGGTGAAGGTTGTGTTTCGCACCATCAAGAAATACTTCACAATAAACCGTCTCCTTTAGCCTAACTGGCATACTCGTGGAACGTAAAACTCAAAAATTTCCTTTCATTTCACTTTACTTCACAATAAATGTTGGGGAGGACGACAAAAATTTTTATGAAGATTTTCTATATGAAGTGTTCTGTAGTTTACTATTCTTATTTTTAAAATTAGAATCTTCGGTAAGCGTAAGCATGCACACCATATGTTTTTCCAACACAGAAAAACAGTTACATGAACACCACACACGGAGTTACTTCAACACCGAAATAAGTGTCGTAATAACACAGAAGTGGAGTCAAATTAACACCAAAAATGGTGTTAATCTGGTGGTCTGACCTTGAATTTTAACACAGGGAGTGTTGAATTAACATCAAAACGGTGTTACACGGCTTTGACCTTGAATTATGACTCAGATTGTGTGTTGAAATAATAAGAAAATGATGTTGAAGTAACACAGAGACTGTGTTATATTGATACTTGACATGGTGTAATATTAACACAAAATAATTAACACACTACACACTGTGTTACTTTCTTCGTGTTAGTGCAACACCGCCACAAGTAACACTCAACACTTTTCTCCACACTACCGACCCTGACATGGTGTCGAATCAACACCGAAAATACTAACACAGATCCGAATTTAACACCGCTCAACACCGGTTGTGTGTTAAAAACGTAACACATTCCCTGTGTTAAACGTCAACACCGCGGGGTCTGTGTTGAACTAACACCGCATAGTGGTAGTCACACTGCAACCACTGACCTGTGTTAAAATTGAGTTGAATTAACACAACCATTTTGTAATGTGTGGATTACCAAGGAAGGGGTGAAATTTTACCACGCTGATTCAAGTAATTATTGTATTATATCTATTAAATTTGAATTAACATCTTGAACTAAACAAAATAACAGATAATGTTGCTCACGAGAAGTGAAGTACATTTTTAAATTCGAGATGATATGAGGAACATAATTTTCGTATAGTTTTCAAGACGAGACCCGAAATTTCAGGAGTCTCGAAAGCAACACCAGTGGTGCTCCCAAGTCAGATTATGAACACCGTCCTAGCGTTCCTGATTCATAGTATGAAAACTACAAATTGATAGATCATCTGAACATAATGAGTAACATTTATCAACGTTTAAAGATACGTAAGTCAGTACACAATATAGTCCTATAATAAATTTGGTTGAGATAATGTTATATTACACTCTTCGTGCGCCTTTTACTGACGCACGAGGATTGAAACTTCTATATGAAATTAAGAAAAAAAATCAGGGTAAAAACTGGTGTACATAAAATTTACGTAAAATGGCGAAAGAAACCTTTAGGAGGAAGAAAGTAATATTTTGTGGGGCCTTAAGTAAAGGGCTGAGAAAAAGACCCATAAATTGCTTCGTGGTGAGTATTGTATTGTATGGATCAGAAAGATGGACATTACGCAAAAATGATTAAAAAAAAGACTGGAAGCTTTCAAAATATGGATGTAGAGAAGAATGGAGAGAATTAGCTGGGGTTGAACGGAAAACGAATGAGAGCGTGTTAGAATTTGTGGGAGAGAAAAGAACAATTTTAGATATTATTAAGAAGAGGAAGAGAAACTGGTTAAGACATTGGCTAAGGAGGAATTATATAGTGAGGGACGTACTGGAGGGCATAGTGGCAGGAAAGAGAGGGAGAGGGCGAAGGAGACTACAATTAATGGATGATATCAAAACAGAGAAATCGTAGTTGAAGACGAAGAGGTTAGCGAAGGACTGTGGAGCATGGAAGCTTCTCAGTTGGAGCAAGTGACCTTCTAATAATGGCAGAATACCTATGATGAGATGATCATTCCATCGGTCGAAGGAGACTACAATTAATGGATTATATCAAAACAGAGAAATCGTAGATGAAGACGAAGAGGTTAGCAGAAGAACGTGGAGCATGGAAGCTTCTCAGTTGGAGCAAGTGACCTTCTAATAATGGCAGAATACCTATGATGAGATGATCATTCCATCGGTCGAAGGAGACTACAATTAATGGATTATATCAAAACAGAGAAATCGTAGATGAAGACGAAGAGGTTAGCAGAAGAACGTGGAGCATGGAAGCTTCTCAGTTGCAGCAAGTAACCTTCTAATAATGGAAGAATACCTATGATGAGATGATCATTCCATCGGTCGAAGGAGACTACAATTAATGGATTATATCAAAACAGAGAAATCGTAGATGAAGACGAAGAGGTTAGCAGAAGAACGTGGAGCATGGAAGCTTCTCAGTTGCAGCAAGTGACCTTCTAATAATGGAAGAATACCTATGATGAGATGATCATTCCATCGGTCGAAGGAGACTACAATTAATGGATTATATCAAAACAGAGAAATCGTAGATGAAGACGAAGAGGTTAGCAGAAGAACGTGGAGCATGGAAGCTTCTCAGTTGGAGCAAGTGACCTTCTAATAATGGCAGAATACCTATGATGAGATGATCATTCCATCGGTCGAAGGAGACTACAATTAATGGATTATATCAAAACAGAGAAATCGTAGATGAAGACGAAGAGGTTAGCAGAAGAACGTGGAGCATGGAAGCTTCTCAGTTGCAGCAAGTGACCTTCTAATAATGGAAGAATACCTATGATGAGATGATCATTCCATCGGTCGAAGGAGACTACAATTAATGGATTATATCAAAACAGAGAAATCGTAGATGAAGACGAAGAGGTTAGCAGAAGAACGTGGAGCATGGAAGCTTCTCAGTTGGAGCAAGTGACCTTCTAATAATGGCAGAATACCTATGATGAGATGATCATTCCATCGGTCGAAGGAGACTACAATTAATGGATTATATCAAAACAGAGAAATCGTAGATGAAGACGAAGAGGTTAGCAGAAGAACGTGGAGCATGGAAGCTTCTCAGTTGCAGCAAGTGACCTTCTAATAATGGAAGAATACCTATGATGAGATGATCATTCCATCGGTCGAAGGAGACTACAATTAATGGATTATATCAAAACAGAGAAATCGTAGATGAAGACGAAGAGGTTAGCAGAAGAACGTGGAGCATGGAAGCTTCTCAGTTGCAGCAAGTGACCTTCTAATAATGGAAGAATACCTATGATGAGATGATCATTCCATCGGTCGAAGGAGACTACAATTAATGGATTATATCAAAACAGAGAAATCGTAGATGAAGACGAAGAGGTTAGCAGAAGAACGTGGAGCATGGAAGCTTCTCAGTTGGAGCAAGTGACCTTCTAATAATGGCAGAATACCTATGATGAGATGATCATTCCATCGGTCGAAGGAGACTACAATTAATGGATTATATCAAAACAGAGAAATCGTAGATGAAGACGAAGAGGTTAGCAGAAGAACGTGGAGCATGGAAGCTTCTCAGTTGCAGCAAGTGACCTTCTAATAATGGAAGAATACCTATGATGAGATGATCATTCCATCGGTCGAAGGAGACTACAATTAATGGATTATATCAAAACAGAGAAATCGTAGATGAAGACGAAGAGGTTAGCAGAAGAACGTGGAGCATGGAAGCTTCTCAGTTGGAGCAAGTGACCTTCTAATAATGGCAGAATACCTATGATGAGATGATCATTCCATCGGTCGAAGGAGACTACAATTAATGGATTATATCAAAACAGAGAAATCGTAGATGAAGACGAAGAGGTTAGCAGAAGAACGTGGAGCATGGAAGCTTCTCAGTTGCAGCAAGTGACCTTCTAATAATGGAAGAATACCTATGATGAGATGATCATTCCATCGGTCGAAGGAGACTACAATTAATGGATTATATCAAAACAGAGAAATCGTAGATGAAGACGAAGAGGTTAGCAGAAGAACGTGGAGCATGGAAGCTTCTCAGTTGGAGCAAGTGACCTTCTAATAATGGCAGAATACCTATGATGAGATGATCATTCCATCGGTCGAAGGAGACTACAATTAATGGATTATATCAAAACACAGAAATCGTAGATGAAGACGAAGAGGTTAGCAGAAGAACGTGGAGCATGGAAGCTTCTCAGTTGCAGCAAGTGACCTTCTAATAATGGAAGAATACCTATGATGAGATGATCATTCCATCGGTCGAAGGAGACTACAATTAATGGATTATATCAAAACAGAGAAATCGTAGATGAAGACGAAGAGGTTAGCAGAAGAACGTGGAGCATGGAAGCTTCTCAGTTGGAGCAAGTGACCTTCTAATAATGGCAGAATACCTATGATGAGATGATCATTCCATCGGTCGAAGGAGACTACAATTAATGGACGATATCAAAACAGAAAAGTCGTACGTGAAGACGAAGAGATTAGCGGAAGACGGTGGAGCATGGAAGCTTCTCAGTTGCAGCAAGTAACCTTCTAATAATGGAAGAATACCTATGATGAGATGATCATTCCATCGGTCGAAGGAGACTACAATTAATGGATTATATCAAAACAGAGAAATCGTAGATGAAGACGAAGAGGTTAGCAGAAGAACGTGGAGCATGGAAGCTTCTCAGTTGCAGCAAGTGACCTTCTAATAATGGCAGAATACCTATGATGAGATGATCATTCCATCGGTCGAAGGAGACTACAATTAATGGATTATATCAAAACAGAGAAATCGTAGATGAAGACGAAGAGGTTAGCAGAAGAACGTGGAGCATGGAAGCTTCTCAGTTGCAGCAAGTGACCTTCTAATAATGGCAGAATACCTATGATGAGATGATCATTCCATCGGTCGAAGGAGACTACAATTAATGGATTATATCAAAACAGAGAAATCGTAGATGAAGACGAAGAGGTTAGCAGAAGAACGTGGAGCATGGAAGCTTCTCAGTTGCAGCAAGTGACCTTCTAATAATGGCAGAATACCTATGATGAGATGATCATTCCATCGGTCGAAGGAGACTACAATTAATGGATTATATCAAAACAGAGAAATCGTAGATGAAGACGAAGAGGTTAGCAGAAGAACGTGGAGCATGGAAGCTTCTCAGTTGCAGCAAGTGACCTTCTAATAATGGCAGAATACCTATGATGAGATGATCATTCCATCGGTCGAAGGAGACTACAATTAATGGATTATATCAAAACAGAGAAATCGTAGATGAAGACGAAGAGGTTAGCAGAAGAACGTGGAGCATGGAAGCTTCTCAGTTGCAGCAAGTGACCTACCAATAATGGCAGAAGCCCTATGATGATGACGATGATAAATTTACTTGATGAAGCAAGAAAGAATTTTTCGAGAATGAAGACGAGACGATACTTCTTCATAATTTACGAGACGAGACGAGACTATTAAACATTATTTCTCATCTTGTCTCGTCTCATGAGGAACAGTAATAACAGAACACATTGAAGTTCTGCATAACATTTCTTACATTATTTGAGCACGGGCATGTATTTCGTTAGAAGAGGAGAGGGGAATCTGCGGCCTTTAGAGTTACAAGTACAATCTTCTGGGCCAGTTGTAAAAAAAAAAATAATAATAATAATAATAATAATAAATAAATAAAAAAAAATGCTATATTAGATAAGGAATATGACATATATACGAACAAGAAATTTAGAAATGATTAAAAAAATGGACCAAAAGATTACAATCTTGGCCAAAAATTAATTTTTGGATCAGGGGCCACAAAATTTTTGAACGGCACCTAAATCAGGTTTTCGTATTTTCTACGGAGTAGCATCATACTGAATTAAGTGATAGTTTGGGTTTGGTACCACTGTATGTAGTTCTCCAGATATAAGGTCTACAAGAAAGTTTTTGATTCAAATATAATGAATCTTTTGATACAAATATATATTTCTGATAAAGTTAGTGAATGTAAATTTGATTTTCTTATTTTATCTTTTAAATATGTTATATAGTGTTACACATTTTGATATAAATAATTAATGTAACAATGGAACTAATAAATGTACAAAAACAATAAAGATTAGGTATAATCAAAACTATCATATGTGACCTTCTTGACAAATGAGCATTGTCAATACGAGCTTTAAAAAAAAAAAAAGTTTCCCACCCCTACGTAGTAAATAAACTTCAGTGTTGTCTCTGCAGTGTAAGAGCTAATAAATATACACTTTAAAATGAAATTTATCACTGAATGTACCACTTATAAGACTGGTATTCTCCTCATTACCATCTTCTTCCACTTCCTGGTACTATAACTTCATCATCTTCCCCAACGTCACTCATACCATAAATATAACCTTCCAAATGAACATTTTGCAATTTCTTGCTGGATGTTATTTAAATAGACAAGATGTTCTATACAGTTTTCCAAACACACAGCTATATAAGCACGAGATGATAATTCAACCGACTATTCTAAAGTGCAGCCGCAACGTAAACACATCGAAGTTCAAAAAAATGTGTCATTTCCAAATAGAAACATCATCCAAGAACGGAGGGTTTTGCCCCCTAGATTCCCGTATTTGCTTGGCCTATGGCCTCGTACCTCATATTTCAGCCTTTGCTTCCGTTCTTCGCACGGTAAGAATACGTTTATAGCATTATTCTTTGCGAAGAATTTAAATTCCTTTCCCGTTTAGAATACGAATTTCAATCATCAAAGTAAAATTATCAAAACTCACGTCGGACCATATGCTAACAGTTCAGCAATTCATTTCAAATCATTCACCCGGTTTCCTCTCATCATGAGACTGAAAACCTTAAAGTCTTTATATATACAGGATGTTTCAAAACAACACCGACAACGTTTGAGAGGTGACTCCTGACACCAATACAAGACAAAATATATAGACCAACCCTGGGTGCAAAATGCTTCCTTTAAAATTCAGTTTTTCATATTTTCGACAGCCTAAAACTCCGAAAGGAAGCATTTGCGCACCCAGGTTGGTCTATACTTTTTGTCTTATCTTGGTGTCAGAAATCACCTCCCAAACGTTGTCGGTGTTGTTTCGAAACATACTTTATATATATTTGTGAACATCCTTTATAATGTTTGAATGCTTATTCAGCAACAAACAGCATACCGCCACTAGTGCGCCAAAAGAAAGAAAAAAATAGCACATGCAATACTAATTACATCATAGGATTATACATTGTAATATAAAGATACAAATGAAGCACAAATATTAAAAATAGAATGAAGAATAACAATATATAAATAAAAAAGGAGATAATTACTGAATATGAAATTGAAAGTAAAAAAAAGAAAGAAATAAAAAAGACAAATGATTGTTCCATAACACTCATAAAAAAGTAAACTCTTATTGTAATACTTTACAAAAATAACCTCCAGAAATACAAAAAAAAAAAAAAAAAAGAAAGAAAGAAAAAGAAAGAAAAGAAAAAAGAAACAAACATGTATATCTGTTCAGAATTAAAAAAAAAAGGTTCATACAATCGATGAAAAATACAACAAATCCATTCAGTAGCTAATGAGAATGCAAAACAAAATTAAGACAACCAATTACAAACAAAAATTCTGAGAATTTTATACAATATTTAAAAAATTAAAAAATAATTTACCTCGTTGAAACTCTTATGAAACACATCAAGAACATGGTAAAAGATATTAGCTGTTTCTATACTTCTATACATTGAAGACTTAATTAAATATTTACTTATAAACGGAAGAAAGTTCCTGTTTCTGTGAAGAATTGTTATCGAGAAAAAGTTCTCCAGAACAAAATCTCCATGCAAAATTACATGAAAAAATTTCAAGTCAAAGAGCTGACGCCTGTCAGACAGAGGGGTAAGATTAAGATCCACCGTTATGTCTGACAAGCTCGCCTTCCTTTTTCTTTAAACTTCCATTTTAACCAGGCTAGGAATGAATTTTGAACTGATTCAATCGAGGAACTAAAATATCTTGTTTCACTATTCCAAATTACCGTACAATATTCAAGATGAGACCTAACATTGCACATACAGAGAATTTTACAGGTGTTAATATTAGTAAAATTTCGATATAACCATTTCAACATAGTTAAATTCTTGCTAGCTTTTTAGATTGCAATCTGAAGATTTCTCTGAAAAAGCAATTTTTCATTTAATATTGCCCCTAAATCTCTAATATGTTTGACAAATTGGATATTTTGATTTCGTATCCTATATTAGTAAATTAAAGGGTTAACTTTCCTCAAAAATGTTATTCCTTGTGTTTTATTAAACTTAAGGGGTAGGGAATTCTCTACGGACCATTTCACTATGATGTCCATATGTTTTTTGCAGAGTATCTTGATTTTGTTTGGACTGTAGATTTTGATATCAGCAGCGTATAAAAGACACTTACAAGTTAAATCAACACAAATGTCATTAATATAGCAAAAACAATAGAGGACCAAGATTAGAACCCTGGGGTATCCTGGACGTAGAGATCTGCACGGGCTGGCCGGACTCGGGCCGTAAATTTTTAAATATACAACCATCATTCTCGGGCCATTTCGGGCCTAACTTTGTAAATATACTATACAACGATATATATTGCAGCGTTCTTTCTGGAGAATTTTTAAAGCACAACTGCAAAATCAAACTTCTAATTGCTATAAATAAAAATACAATTTTGAGGAAATTATAAAGTTTCTGTAATTCGGACTTATTTCGGGGTCCATTTGATTATCATACGAGCTCGGGCCGGGCTCGGGCCTAAATGTTAAAACATATTTCGGACTCGGGTCGGGCCTCACATTATAAATTCACGGGCCGGGCCGGGCTCGGGCTAAAAATTCCGGCTCGTGCAGATCTCTACCCGGAGGTATTATTATGAATAGCAGAAAGTTTCCCTTTATATTTTACCAAAAATTTCCTTTCATTTAAATATGAAGTCAACCAATTAATAATACAGTTAGGCAAGTTATATCTTTTCAATTTATTTATTAATAGTGATGAGGTAATTTATCAAACGCTTTAGCAAAGTCTAAATAAATAGCGTCAACTTGACCACCAGCCCAAATACTTGGAAGCGTATAAACCCATGTTGGTTTATATTAATTTCATCCTTTACTTTATTATAAACATATTTATAGATTATTTTCTCAAAGATTTTCGGAATTACATTCATTACAGAGATTGGTCGAAAATCATTAATAGACTTTCCATTAGTTTTAGGTATGGGTGTTATAGAAACAATTTTCCATGCATCAGGATAATTACAAGTGGATAACCTCCAATTAAACAAAGAAGACAATATTGGTGCCATTTTTTCACCTATTCCATTAATAATGAAAGTTGGAATACCATCTATTCCACTTGACGATTTGATCTTTTAAAGTTCTGATAGCTTTCAATACGTGTTGAGTAGTAATTTCTGGCTGTCTAGCTTGACCAAATTTGACAGATAAAAATTGATTTTTAGTAGCACTAATCGAGAAGATTTGAAAGACTGATAAAAATTAATTAGCAAACGTTTCAGCCAACATACTGCCATCCGTCAACAAATCATCGTTATCAACAATACCATATATTACCTTACTTTTTGAACCATTTACATATTTCCAAAATTTTTCAAGGGCAGTAGTAAGATCATTTTCTATGTTACTAAAATACATTTGCCTATGCACATTCAACGTGAGTTTTAAAAGGTCTTCTACAATTAGAAAAGAACATGTAATCATTTTCACATTGAGAAGTCTTGTATTTTTATGAGCCTACTTTCCATAAGGAAATAAATTCTTTTGAATACCATAAGGGAAATTTAGATAATAATAATAATAATAATAATAATAATAATAATAATAATAATAATAATAATAATAATAATAATAATAATAATAATAATAATAAAATTAAAAGAAATAAATTAGAAATTGGGTCTTTTCTCTCGTTGATAGCGAAATTTCCGGAAACGCTGTAGCATATGCCCACTTGTTTCTGAATAAGGTCTTTATATACCAAGATTCATATCCATAATATGTGTTTAATCTTAATGGATTTCGAGATTTGGTCATCTTATTGCAACGATTGTAACTCCCATCCATTTTCCTTCCCCTTTTTCGTCTCTTGTAAGGAATATATATATATATATATATATATATACAGACTGTCCCATAATTCGTGTGTAAACTTTAATTTCATAGTACTCAGCACTCGTAAAAGCTAGAACTGTGAAATTTGCAGGTAATTTAGAGGAAGGTCAGAAGATTTGTTTGATAGCAAAACAAGATCCCGGGTGTTATTGTCTGCGAAGTTACAGGGTCAAAGGTCAAAATGCGATTTTTTCCTTATGGGATTTCAATGTTAAATACTAGTCTCGCATGCCGTTTTTTTGAATATCCATCTCTGGTAGCAAAAAATGGTATATCGACATAAATTCTGATCCGAAACAATGTGATAACGAAAAATATGGGCAATCATGACCCGGTGACCTCTAGCAGGTCATCTGTGACCCATGAGGAAAAAGCTCCCTTTTCAACAGCTTATTGTACACAATTAATTCAGTTGAAGATAATGTTAAAAAGCACATGTATAAAGGATCTACCGAACATCCTTTTTAGCAAAGCGAAGAGGTCAGCAATATCATCAGAGGTCAAAGGTCACGTAGTTAAAATGTCATATTTGATGGGTTCACAAGTAAGAAACTGTGACATTAGAAATAATGATTCGAGGTGCCATAGAACACATGCATAAAGGTCCTTCCAAAGGAGTGTGTATGGCCATAGGAGGAAGGTCAGAAATGTTATAAAATGTCAAGGTCACGCAGTTAAAATTTCATGTTTGACGTGTTAGCAAGTATGAAACTGCGACGTTTGAAAAATGATTTGAGCTACCATAGAACACATGCCGATAGGTCCTTCCAATTGCTGTGTATGGGGATAAGAAAAAGGTCAACAATGTCTCAAAAGGTCAAAGGTCACGCAGTTAAAATATCTTGTTTGATGTGTTAGAAAGTATGAAACTGAGACGTTTGAAAAGTGCTTTGAGCAACCATAGAATACATGCATAAAGGTCCTTCGAATTGGTGTGTACTGGCATAGGAAAAAGGTCAACAATGTCCTTAAAGGTCAAAGGTCGCGCAGTTAAAAATTCATGTTTAATGTATTAGCAAGTATGGAACTTTTGATGGAAATAAGGATTTGAGCTGCCATAGAAAATATGCATAAAGGTCTTTCCAATTGGGGTGTATGGGCATAGGAAAACGGTCAGCAATGTCAAGAAAGGTCAAAGGTCACTTAGTTAAAATGTCGTGTTGGATGTGTTAACAAGTATGAAACTGTGACATTGGAAATAATGATTTGAGGTGCCATAGAACACATGCATAAAGGTCCTTCCAAGGGAGTTTGTATGGCCAGAGGAGAAAGGTAAAAAATGTCAAAAAATATCAAGGTCACGTAGTTAAAATTTCATGTTTGACGTATTAGCAAGTATGAAACTGCGACGTTTGAAAAATGGTTTGAACCACCATTGAACACGTGCCGAAAGGTCCTTCCAATTGGTGTGTATGGGGATAGGAAAAAGGTCAACAATGCCATAAAAGGTCAAAGATCACGCAGTTAAAATATAATCTTTGATGTGTTAGAAAGTATGGAACGGCGACGTTTGAAAAATGATTTGATCTGCCATGGAATACATGCAGAAAGGTGGCCATAGAATAGAGGCATAATTAAAGGTCAACAATATCACAAAACTACCTGCCATAGAATACATGCAGAAAGGTAGCCATAGAATACAGGTATAATTAAAGGTCAACAATATCACAAAAGGTCAAAGGTCACGAAATAAGAAGTTCATAGTTCGTATATTGGCAAGTATGAGACGGCAATGTTTGAAAACTAATTTAAATGGTATGGTATTTAAAACTAAGAATGATTATTTGAAAAATGGGAAACTGTGACCTTGTGACTTTCAGCAGTTCACCTGTGATCTTTATGGGAATCGTTCCGGTTTCAACATCTTATAGTACAACATTAATCCAAGCACTGATGCCACTTAAAACACGCATTAAATAATTATTTTAAAGTTCCGTTTCAACCAAAAATGAAAATTTGGATGTTCATAAGGGGTCTAAGATCACGAAGGGTTTTTCGTATATTGCTGATATGAAACTATGCAAAATGTTAAATTCAATTCGTATAATGTTTGAAATAAGCTCTTGGCTCGTTTTTCTGGGCTCTCGGAAATCTTTTCTTCTTATATAACAAGAATACTTAATTTTAGAAAGTTATTATAGAATGCGCACTATTGTGTGCAGGACATTCTAAGGCATAGTGGGTGCATGTTTTTCTTTCGTCTAATAGATTCTAAATATATATATATATTATTTGGGTAGCATATTCCAATGAAAATATCACACATAAATGCAAATCACTCAGGAGTTCTAAAAAAAAATTCTGAGAACAGACTGTACTACAGATCGTTCGTTATTTCTTTGTATCCATATTAAATAGGATAATGCATTGAAAATAATCTGTTTCCAAACAATGCATTGTGTTGAGAAGTTTGAGGGGAGAACAAAGTATTCTCATGAAAACTAAATATGGCAGCCTTAATATTTCCTTGATGCTTACCCAGGAAACTGAGAAGAAAATAAAAATAAATAAATAAATTGCTTCCCCATATGTAGGGAGAAACGCACTCTTATCACTTATTTATACCCTTTCGTGGCTGAAGCATAAACACGATCTGTTTATGTTTTGGGCTCACGTCAAACAATCAGTCTGTTTCGTTCACAAGGGTGGTTTGGTGTTACTCGAATGATAATCTGGTTGGACAGAGGCAGTGTGGCAGTAGAGTGCGGAGTTGAGCTTAAAATTAAATCAGTTAGTGAATCTTGTGTGTCTTGTGAGTGTGTAAGAAAAAAAACTGCTGTATTTCTTATTGTCCCTGTACTCATAGGCCTATGTGTTTGGAAGTGTGTGTGTGTGTGCAATTCTATAAGTCACAATGGATACTCTAACAAAGGAACAACGTGCCGATTTACTTGAGTGTTACGTTCTTAGTAGGAAGTCAGTTACAAAAACGCGGAGAAAGGCGTTTGCACAGTGGGGTGTGAAAATAAGCAATACGCAAATTCTTCGTCTTTACAAACAGTTTCGGAATACATAATTGTTTTAGCAAGGAACATCTTTCTCAGCGACAACGAAAGGCAGGACCACCTGTAAGGATCTCTACCGAGAACACAAAACGCAAAGTGGTTCGTTCTGTGCTTAGTTCACCAAGAAAATCAATCCGTCGCCGCAGTGTTGCACTCAACGTTAAAAGAAGTTCACTGAGTAGGATATTGCGTGTGCTTGAGGTTAAGGCGTACAGGATGAAGATTGTGCATAAATTACAAGATGACGATTTCGGTGCCAGAATTTTATTTTGTAACTGGATGATAGACAAATTAAATGAAAATCCCATGTTTTTATTTCAAATTATAATGTCAGATGAAGCTAAGTTTTTTTTAAATGGAACGGTATCTTCGTCACATGCACGGTTCTGGGGACCCAGTCCACCGGCGGAAAGAATTGAACGCTGTGCAGATCAAAGGGGTATTATGGTGTGGATGGGACTAACAGCAACTAGTGTAATAGGGCCGTTTTTCTTCGAAGGAAACGTTAATCAACTTACATACCAAAATATGTTGCGAGAATTTCTTTTCCCTGAACTTGATCGATTAAATCTTGATCCACACAATGATATGTGGTTTCAACAGGATGGTGCTCCAGCACATCGTACTAGGGCAACACTACAAATTTTAAGAGGAAGGTTTGGAAACCGTTTAATAAGTATGGGTTCTGATGTTGAGTGGCCAGCTAGAAGTCCTGATCTAACACCATGTGACTTCTTTCTGTGGGGCTTTCTTAAGCAACAAGTTTACAAAACTCCTTCAACAACACTTGAAGAACTTCGACAATCCATACAGCGTGCCGTTGAACAGATAACTCCAGACACTCTTGAAAAAATATTCACAAAGACCCTTATACACAGAGTGAATTTATGTTTAGCACATCACGGTGGTCACGTGGAATAAATTGCAAACTACTAAAAAGATCTACAGTCTACAAGGACGTCAGTGTTTGTTGTACAGGTAAGACAATATTTGAGATATTTCTTTGTAGTAAATGGCTATTAATATGTTTCAATAAGAAAAAGACATTTTGAATGCAGTTTTGCAAAGATAAGTAATTTACAAAAGATGGAACTCATACTATGTTCTATTCATTGTTTTAAACATCACAGAAACAGATACATTGCCTGCAGTACCTGAATTGCAAAATTAGGATTCTTCACTTTATGGCAATATTGACATTTTCATTATGGTTATGTGCACCCCTTGGAAGGACCTTTTCCCACTTGTTTTATGAAAGCTCCAATCCTTATTTAAAACGTCATATTTTCATATTTGCTAACACATCAAACATGGCATTTTAACTGAGTGACCTTTGACCTTTTATGACATTTTCCACCTTTTTCCTGTGGCCCTACATACTCCCTGGAAGGTCTTTTCTGCATGTGTTTTATAGCAGCTCAAATCATTATTTCCAACCTCACAGCTTCATACTTGTTAACACACCAAACATGAAATTTTAACTGTGTGACCTTTGACCTTTTCTGATATTGTTAACCTCACACACATCAATTGGAAGGACCTTTCTGCATGTGTCCTGTGGCAACTAAAATCCTTATATCCAACATCATAGTTCCATACTTGCTAACATATCAAATATAGCATTTTAACTGCGTGACCTTTGACCTTTTATGACATTGTTGACCTTTTTCCTATGCCAGTACACACCAATTCGAAGGACCTTTATGCATGTATTCTATGGTTGCTCAAAGCACTTTTCAAACGTCTCAGTTCCATACTTTCTAACACATCAAACATGATATTTTAACTGCGTGACCTTTGACCTTTTGAGACATTGTTGACCTTTTTCTTATCCCCATACACAGCAATTGGAAGGACCTATCAGCATGTGTTCTATGGTAGCTCAAATCATTATTTCCAATGTCACAGTTTCATACTTGTTAACACATCCAACATGACATTTTAACTAAGTGACCTTTGACCTTTCTTGACATTGCTGACCGTTTTCCTATGCCCATACACCCCAATTGGAAAGACCTTTATGCATATTTTCTATGGCAGCTCAAATCCTTATTTCCATCAAAAGTTTCATACTTGCTAATACATTAAACATGAATTTTTAACTGCGCGACCTTTGACCTTTAAGGACATTGTTGACCTTTTTCCTATGCCAGTACACACCAATTCGAAGGACCTTTATGCATGTATTCTATGGTTGCTCAAAGCACTTTTCAAACGTCTCAGTTTCATACTTTCTAACACATCAAACAAGATATTTTAACTGCGTGACCTTTGACCTTTTGAGACATTGTTGACCTTTTTCTTATCCCCATACACAGCAATTGGAAGGACCTATCGGCATGTGTTCTATGGTAGCTCAAATCATTTTTCAAACGTCGCAGTTTCATACTTGCTAACACGTCAAACATGAAATTTTAACTGCGTGACCTTGACATTTTATAACATTTCTGACCTTCCTCCTATGGCCATACACACTCCTTTGGAAGGACCTTTATGCATGTGTTCTATGGCACCTCGAATCATTATTTCTAATGTCACAGTTTCTTACTTGTGAACCCATCAAATATGACATTTTAACTACGTGACCTTTGACCTCTGATGATATTGCTGACCTCTTCGCTTTGCTAAAAAGGATGTTCGGTAGATCCTTTATACATGTGCTTTTTAACATTATCTTCAACTGAATTAATTGTGTACAATAAGCTGTTGAAAAGGGAGCTTTTTCCTCATGGGTCACAGATGACCTGCTAGAGGTCACCGGGTCATGATTGCCCATATTTTTCGTTATCACATTGTTTCGGATCAGAATTTATGTCGATATACCATTTTTTGCTACCAGAGATGGATATTCAAAAAAACGGCATGCGAGACTAGTATTTAACATTGAAATCCCATAAGGAAAAAATCGCATTTTGACCTTTGACCCTGTAACTTCGCAGACAATAACACCCGGGATCTTGTTTTTCTATCAAACAAATCTTCTGACCTTCCTCTAAATTACCTGCAAATTTCACAGTTCTAGCTTTTACGAGTGCTGAGTACTATGAAATTAAAGTTTACACACGAATTATGGGACAGTCTGTATATATATATATATATATATATATATATATATATATATATATATATATATATATATATATATATGACAAAAATTGAAACGCACCTTTAATTATTTTAAATGAAAAGTCTAAATACCAAAACCTTCATGTTCTAACTTTAAAGGATTTCAAAATATGGCCATCCTGTTATAACAAATGCAACTTCATGTTCTTTTTTTTTTTTTTTTTTTTTACTGCCTTATTTTCTTCCTTTTCGGGAAAATATCAAAACATGGTGAAACATGTGTCTAATTATTTTAAATGGGAAGTCCAAAACCAAATTTCAAGTCTCTATCCTTCAGAGTTTCCGAGATACGGACATTTTACTATAATAATTATCACCCCTATTTTCCTCCCTTCTCAGTCGAATTTCAAAAAAAAAAAAAAAAAAATCTTCCTTAGTGGTGGCTTACGTGCCCTGCCAGCATTCAAGTTTCAAGCTTAGGCAGTTTGTTTTGGGCGTTGATCAACCAGTCACCCACTCTCTCAGGACTTATTTTATAAACAGAGATAGACTTACAGAGGTAGACCGTAACTTAAAAAAAAAAAAAAGATAGCCGTAGACCCTATATGTTTTGGACTTGAAAAAAAAAGAGCAGAAAAGGAATTTTGGTAAAAACGAAGATGGGATACATCTTCTACCAAGTGGGGAGGGTTCAAGTTAGCCTGCACTACTGGTATTACTTTTTTTTAAAATTAAAATAAAATAGATTATATTATAAAAGAAACTAACAAAAGTGAACATTATATTAAAACAAATAGTGTGAAGAAACAGAGCTGTTAGGAAACATTTTGTCCTGTTAAAAGAAAAAATGAAGAAAACATTATTCCTCCCTCGTACATGGAATTCCTACAAATACACTTATATATATTGCAAAGTGCTTGTAATTTTACAATATATGTAGAACATAAATTAATAATAATAATAATAATAATAATAATAATAATAATAATAATAATAATAATAATAATAATAATAATAATAATAATAATAATAATAATTATTATTATTATTATTATTATTATTATTATTATTATTATTATATAAGTTGAGAGATGTGACATATATGAAAGGTTAGATTCTATTGACCTGAACAACGTGCTATTCTTAAGGATAAACCTTCATGCGTATTTTTTGAGAAAATTCACAAAAGAAATTAATACTTATGGTACTAAAAGAATATATAAATCACAAACAATGAAAACAGGCTTAAAATTACGCCAACTATTTAGGTGAAATTAATAATAAAATATACTCCCAACAAGTCTATATTCATGATACTAGCAAGATGATAGTAAACACTGTGTGGTTATGAGATATAATAATTTAAAACTATCACGAAGTTTTAAACTTTAAGTATCTTTTCAAATTTTTACGCATTTCTTGCAATAAATGAAGTCAATTTATGTAGTCCTTTGAATAAAAATGTTAATACAAAATAAAACTCGTGTGGTCTAGGGATAGCCACAAAGTTCCAGTTCGGGCGGAACCGGTTCTTGGATATCCGGCTTTCAGAACCGGTTCCAGACCTGGATGCGAAAAACCCGGTTCCGGAATCAGATCTTAGGAACCAGTTCCAGAGCTGGATCCGAAAACCCGATTTCAGATCTGGATCCGAAAACTAGGTTCAAGAACCGTTCAAAGCCGAAAACCAGTTCCCCAGGAACCGGTTCCGGCCATCCCTAGTGTGAACTATTGCTGTCTATGGAACAGAAGCATGGATACTACGCAAAAGCGAAGATATGAGAAAACGACTGGAGGTTTTGAAATGTGGATGTTGAGAAGACTGGAAAAAGTTTCCCTAGATCAAACGGAAAACTCAAGAAGCATTAGGAGAACAACATTAGATGCAATTAGAAGAAGGAAAGAGAAACTGGTTATGACTTCGGCTGAGAAGGACTATATCCTGGAGGTTGTGTTAGAAGGTAGTATGGAAGGAAAAAGAGGAAGGGGTAAAAGGGGTGCAGTTGATAATTTTGGTCATGAGACGAAAAAAATTTCGTTTCAAAAATGAGAATTAACTGGAGATGGCAGGAAGAAAGTCCCCAGCCTCGTGAGCAATAGTAGTTCACCCAGGTCCTAGATCTCAAACATTATTTTAGAGTTATATCATTTATAATATAAAAACTATTAACAAACTAGATATGCAATAATTGCAAATTTGGAGCAAAGCGATCTAGCTTAGTTGATTATTCATAATTTTTTTTAGTGCCTCAATTATTTTCGTGAACGAACACGACATGCAAATAGTTGACTTTGGCATATCAGCTAAACGCATAATGGCTTTGAAAAATTGTATTCGCAGAACGAAACGAAAGGGGCCTCGCCTATTTCTAAAGCTGAAAAGAGCTTTGTCCTATTTCTAATCCTGAAAATTATATTTTTCATTGTTTACAATGAGAATTCGCGCCCGAAATGCTTTTCCAATACTAAGTCTATTGTAATCCAGTTTTTCGGTGATTATTCTTCAGTGTGTGTCGGATCGGGACATGCACTCTCTTTACGACACTCAGTGTGCGCTCTAGAATCACCATGCCAAAGTTGATTAACAGGTCTCATCCCGGCGAAATAAAAATACCGTTAATTTTACAGTAATTATGTGATATCTTCAAATAGATAAAAGATAATCGAAGTGTGGAACAAGAGCACCCTAGACAATATTATTTTACATGAGATACCGTTATCACGACTCACTTATCTGCTTTCGATTTCGAGCCATTTTGAAAATTGGCATTTATTTTCGCGTTTCTAAACTGCTGAAAAGGGAAAGCCAGTAGGTGACTTGTGATAACGGTACCTTATGCAAAATAATATTGTCTAGGGCGCTTTTGTTCCACATTTCAATTATATTTTATCTATTTTAAAGATATCACACAATTACTGTAAAATTAGCGGTATTTTAATTTCGCCGGGATGAGGCCTCTTAAGAACGGTTCAGGCAAGGGCGCCGATTCCAGGGGGCAGTGGGGGTCCGGTCCTCCCAAGCTCATGTGGGCCCCCGCATTGTATTTATGAATATACAATATTTGACATAATTTGAATGCAATTTGTCTTAAAAATCCTCATATATGCCTTCTTCATCTGAATCCCCCCCCCCAAATTTACAGAGAAATCGGCGCCCTTGGGTTCAGGTATCTCGGAGGATAATCCGGATAAACGAACTCAAATGTCGAGTGAAGAGAAGCTTCAGTCCAATAAATCGATTATACGAACATAATAAAGAGTAGGCCATTGATCAACGTTTAAAGATACACAACTCTTACACATTGATACTCCAATAATAAATATGGTTTGAATGTTATATCATACACTTCATGGTCCTCTCTTGACACAGAAAGATTATGATAAATTTAAGATGAAATTAAGAAATAAATCAGGCATAAATTTAGAAAACGAGGCACCAAAAAATCGAGACGAGACAAGAAAAGCTTTTTTCGACAACCGAGACAACATGACACCTACAAAATTTACGAGCCAAGACCAGAAAAAAAAAAACTTATTTCTCGTCTCGTCTTGGACAACGAGGGGGAAGGGAAAAGAGGAAGGGGTGAAAGTGACTTCAGTTAATCGAGGGATTAAAAAAACAGATAGAGTAAAGCCCCGTTTATACGCGAGCGCCGCGAAAAGTTTTTTTTTTATTTTTTTTTTTTTAAATCGTGCTGGTGTCGCGCTAAATTATTTTTCATAAATAGTCGGTACGAATGGGATTCAACACTCACCTCTAGTGGTGTGCGAGCTTATGTGGTTCGAAACCTACGTGAAACTATAGCTTCACGTCTCATATAGCCCCGGTGCTGAAACAAATTCTAACTCCAAACCAAGTAACCAGCCAATAATTTATTGTAAGACGTAATTTATACATAACTATCTTGTATTATTTTATACATTACACTCGGTATCCTGTGTCAACATTCCTCTGTTTCATGACTCATCTCTGCTATCCTGGGAGATTGTTTGAAATTCTGGAGTGCTGGAAATCCTGCAACAGCAAAAATGTAACATTTGATCAAAAGATTCGGATAGTTATACACTTTTATGTGTCGTTTTACCCATTGTAAAGTACGGTCAACGGTATCCAACGTAAACTACAATCAAGTAGAATTCCACTCCGTAAAATACGATCATGTGTCACAAGAATAATTTTACTCCTTGTATAATATCATCATGTCATTTTATGCATGTCCATGGATTTTCTCGGGGTTCTGCCGTTTCCTCCCCACATTCTCATTCCACCAATTCTTCCATTATCATTCATTTGCCTTAATCATCAGTCTCCCTTAGCCTAAAGGGATCTATTATCGTGGAACGTTAAACTGAAACATTTCATTTTTTTTTTATATGGAAGAGTGCGATGAATATTACAATTTTATCTATGATAAAGCAAAATCAAATGACGTTTTGTTAAGAGTAAAGTCCAATGAAGTGCCACAAATGTCATTTTAACGATTGTAAAGAACTCTTAATTGTCAAAGTGTCATTTTATCCAGCGTAAAGTACTATCAAGTGTCATACCTAGCGTTTCATCTAATCTCCTTCCAGCCTTAGAAAAAAGTAGATGTTAACAAACCCACCTGACTACCAGCAGGTCGATGACTAGTGATTGGTTGTTGGTTTGACTGCACTAGTATCCTACCGCAATGTAATCCCTCCTGCATTTTGTGATAATAAACGCAATATATATAACATTTAACAATACATGTAGCTTTATTTCAACCTCACCCGTACTTACTGCTCAGTAGTATTTACTGCGCATGCGTATGCGTTCGCGCGCCGACCCCGCTCATTTGAAATTGTAGAATGCAGAGTTTCATGACGACGATGGGTGACAATAATCTATCATCGTCTCGTGTTATAAAGCACAAAAGAGGACAACAGGAACAGAGACAATCTTGTTCATATAACGATTTGAGAAAACACATATTTCCAATATAATAGTAGTCAGTGTAAGTTCGTTAATTATTTACCAACCAATCGTAGCCTTACACTTTGGAAATTATGCGATGACAGTAAGCTAGCAGACAAGCTTGCTGTTCACGTCTCTCGCTGCCGAAACACGTGTGAGCCGCGGAGTAATACATTTCGCTTTGTTTACATCTACTTTGTTCTAAGGCTGGAAAGACTTTAGTTTAAAGTATATCATGGTTATTCTAACAATTGTAGATTAAATCTTTCGGTTTAACGTCCCACGATTATGCTCTTTAATCTAAGGGAGATAGATAATTAAGGCAAGTGTAAGATGATGAAGTAGTCGGTGGAATGAAAATGTGGGAGAAAACACAAGTTACCCAGAGAAAACCTACGGATAGGGTGTTGTCCATCATAAATTTACTTGTCTGAGGATCGAACCAGGGACCTCCCTGCATCATAGGTAAGCGCTCTACCACTGAGCTACCTTGCTCCCACTCTAATCCATGGTAAAGTACAATCCAGCTTCACTTCTGCTAGCGTAAAACACGATTAAGTGTGGTAAGTGTAAAGTACACTACAAGCAGAGTAAAGTACAATCAGATATCACAAATTACATTTTATCCATTGTAAAATACGTCAAGAAACACCAGTGGGATTTTTAGCCAGTGTAAAGTGCAGTCAAGTGCCATTTCATCGCAAAGTGTGATCAAGTGCCATAAGTATCATTTTATTCGTAATATATTATGATCAAGTGACATTTTATCCAATGTAATGTGCAATTAGATTCGTAAGTGCCATGTTATTCAGTGAAAATGTCAACCTCATTTCTAAGGATAAATAATGCAGATTATTTATTTTGTTTTATCCTATACTGCAAATATTACACACTAGCGTGATTTAGCATGATGCTTCCCAATGTTTTGAAGGAAACTTGATTCCTAGTGATATGTATTAATTTTTGCTCGAGAGCATTTATAACTTACCTGGGGCTGAGATGAGAAGTAAAGAAGTATAAGTCATAAAATATTAATTTCACAGGAGAAGCGAAAAAGTGTTTTCAAGACTTTTTTTTTTTTTTTTTGAATTGCTTCGATTGTTTATTGACGGAAAAATTGTTCACTTCCTGCGTTCCAGTTGTCCACATTTCAAAACGTTTCTAGTATCCCTCGTATTAATGTAATTAAGTGCAAATATGATAACTCAGTTTCGGCCAAAAAGTGACTTGGCATAGTTTACCTCTCAGCCCCAGATATGGTAGGTATCAGCACTCCGACACTGAGGTACCAGTATTGTTCCTTATATATGCTTTTAGTAACATCGCGTTTCAAAGAAGGGACTTTCATTTGAAGCTGTAGTGGGAGGCTTTCACATATTGGGAAAAGCGATTTTGTACCCACCCTGTATATATAGTTCGAGTAGCAAAATTCTTGTTCACGACCTTTCATATCGAGAACGGCTTGAAGCAAGAAGATGCGTTGTCGCCATTATTATTCTATTTTGTTCCGAAATACTCTTATCAGGAAAATCAAAGACAGTAACCAGGGCCTAGAACTGAATGATATTCATCAGGTTATGACGTATGCTGATGATGTAAATTTAATAGGGAATGATAGGAGAACAATAGAAAGAAATACAGAAGTCTTATTAAACGCTGGCAGGGACATGGGTTTAGAAGTAAATGCTGAAAAAACTAAGTACATGGAAATTTGCCGGCATCGTAATACTGCGAATTATGCATGAATTAAAATATAAAATAATACTTTCGATAAAGTAGATATTTTCAGATACCTAGGATCAATGTTAACAGATCAAAACTATATCTATGAAGAAATAAAATGTCGACTCAAAGCAGGAAATCCGTGTTTTATTCAGTTCAAGATCCTCTGTCGTCGCGAATTCTATCGAGGAATTTGGAGCTTAAAATTTATGAAATGATAATCATGCCTGTTGTTCTGTATGGTTGCGAAACATGGTCGCTTACTCTGAGGGAAGAATGTAGACTGATAGTATTTGAGAACAAGATTCTGAGACGAATATTCGGACCCAAGAGGAACGGGAATGGGGAATGGCGGGAATTTCATAATGAGAAACTGCATAATTTATGCCGTTTACCCAACATTGTTAGGGTCAAGTCTAGGAGGCTTAGATGGGCGGGTCATGTAGCTAGAATGGAAGAAAATAGGAATGCTTTCAAATTTTTGACTGGAAATCCAATCGGAAAACGACCATTAGGAAGACCTAGGTGGAGAACAACGTTAAGATGGATATCGCAGAAATAGGAATACAAAGTAAAAACTGAATCCAGTTGCCTATAAGGACAGAAATCAATGGGGAGCTTTTGTAAACGCGGCATTGAACCTCCAGGTTCCATAGCCATAGAGTCATATAGGGAAACTCTACTTAAACTTGTGTTGCAGAATCTTGTCCCCATAAGTAAAATCTAAAATAAATGCTTACAGTTCAAAATAATTACTAACAGTGGGATTCGAACTCAGAATATTCAGATTACGAAGCGAAAACGTCTTATTAGTTCGCCTACGTCAGCTAGTAGATAGAAGCCATCTTATTTAACGCAATGTGAAAATTATTAGTATTACTTCCAACAAGTGTAGAAAGGATGTAGTTTGTAGGTCGAGAGGATGTTATTATTAGCAATGGAAGATATTAAATTTTCATGAAAATATATAACAATTTTATCCGCTTCCTATTTGATTACCATGTTCATATATATTTTAATTAACATTTTATTAAAGAATGCGGGCCAAGGACGAATAGACCTATATACATCAAATTAAGAGGGGCAGAGGAAGGAAGTAAGAAATTGTAGGATTATTTTTTTTTTTTTATAGTTTTTCGTAATGAAGTAAAAAGTTAAGGTGAGGAATCGGCCGCCATTGAAGTAAAAGAAAATCTATATTAAAAATAGTGAAACTGTGTTTAATAGTGCACCTTGACTTTCTCTGACGGGACATTTAAACAAATTTCCTTTTAATTAATCTTAAGTATGACAACACTTGCGATGAATATGTTGTCTTCCGTTATTTTTTTGCTTAATACTATATCATATCACTCACGACAAAATATGATACGCAAAAAAAAGTGTAGAAAGAAATAAGCTAAAGAATTTTTATGTTTTTCCGTAAAATTCATTGAGAAACCTTGAGCTGTTGACAGCAGACATTTTATATCGTTACTAATGGACAAATTCCACCTTTGAAATCACGTTTGATTGTAAAATTAATATCATATTGCTTCAAGAACACTTCGTACACGCACGATTTTTTTTAATAATCACATTTTTTTAAATATCAAAACAATGTTTCTGGGAGGATACGCAGTTGTAATAGTAATACGTAAGATCTATTAGTTAGGGCTTCCTCTTGGTTATGCGGTTTTCATACGCGCCTTCAGAATGAGAGACCCAGCTTCGATTCCCGGTGGTAGGTTATAAGAATCGGATTCCATATTAATCAGTAGGTTTGATATAGTCTCCCCTAGTAGCAAAATTGGTTGGCCCAACGTTGGGAAAATGGTGGCAATGCGACATACCAACGTTGGCCCAACGTCAGGTTTGGCCACTTTGGCAAATTTTTCTCACCCATTCCCCAACCAAAAGAGCGGTTCCCCCGACATTTAGCCAACGCTAAAGTAACTTATTAACGTTTTGACCAAATTCCACTCAATTCCCAATGATGGGCCAACCAACCTTGCTACTACGGTCGGTGCTGAAATGAGGCGCTAAAATAAAAATAATAAAATGACTCAACTAAGAAACAAATTATCCAGAAAGTAAAATAAAGCTTTTTTTTTTTTTTTAATAGGGCTAGTATTTATCATCGTGTCTCGAAAACGAGACAGGAGTAGGATTGCCAACTGGCTGGTATCTCACCAGCCTGGCCGGAAATATTGTTTTTGTTTTGATTAAGGCCAGTGACCGGTACAAACTTTGTACCATCCCCTTTAGGACCGGTATTTTGAAATCCAGAATAAAACATCAAATATCCAAATTCTTCAATATTGCCTTTCCGTTCCTCTATACATTAAGCCAGCGATAATATTTTAATCTATGGCAGTTTTTTTTATTTATTTATTTACTCAACATTAGAGATTTAATAACAGTTAGATTTTATTGTGAAACATAATTTTCAACACAAACTAAATACAACTTTCTTACAAGGCTGTCTATAATCTTTATTATAAGTTAATTAGAAATGTTATAGTTTCGGAAGTATATCACTTCCTTCTTGAGACTACTATTCCAACTGAAATCCAAGATGACTGTCTACCACAAACTTACATGGCCGGTGATCGAACCAGGTACCCCACGCACCAGAGGTAAGCGCTCTACCACTGAGCTACCATTCCCCCTAGATGAAATTAAGAAAGAAAAAAAAAACAGAGCATAAATTTTGTACATAAATTTACGAAACAACAGAAGAAACTTGTCGGGACGAGATGAAGAAAGACTTTTTCAGAATCGAGACAGGACGAAACTTCTCCAAAATTTACTTGAAGTCAGTGGCGTATTTAGGATTTTGTTTCGGAGGGGGCTATATACAACAAGTGAATAAGCACTTTTGGGTGCCAACAAATTTGTATGAAGTTTTGCATATAACAAATTTAATTCACGGGAGGAGGGCATGAGCCCGGTAGCCACCTCCATAAATACACCACTGACTAGACGAGATGCGAAAACGTATTTCTCGTCTTGTATCATCTCTTGAACAAAACTATTTAACAGTTACATTTTTACTGTCAAGAGCGATAGGATGTAAGAAGCTATGTAAACAACTGTAAACGAATTTTAGGTTTCAATGGCCTCTACAATGTCAAAAAGGTAGTATTTGGATGCCTGTGTCGCGATTTTTGTACACTCATGTCCAAAATGATTGTCGCATATCTATAACTGTCTTCTTGTAAGAATATAATTTGGTAATGATTTTGCACGGTACTTTTATTACTGATACTATGTGAATAATCGGCAAATGTATGTTTGTAATAAATTTCATAGGAAAAGAATCATAAATACGAAAATTAGAATGAGTAAAATAAAATGTTGCAATTTTATTTTCGTTTTATTGTTCTTATTTACTGCTCTTTTGACAGGAAATTTGCCCCATACATCTCTTTGCCGATTATACACATACTAACATTATAAGAAATAACGGACGAATTCGATATCAAATTATAATTCATACAACAACATATTTATAGACATGCGACTATAATTTTGGACACGAGTGTACATACGCCAAGAAGATGTACCATTCATCGTGTCTAAAATCACATTTTTATAACAGGGTGTCTATCGGTCACGAAAGTCATGAAAAAGTTACGAAATCAGAAAACGGTCATGAAAGTCAAGAAAAAGTCACGAAATTTAGCTTTTGGGTCACGATTTCTTTTTTATCTCTACAAATATAGTATAGACTGGGGAATTTTGTTCTATAAAACGTCAAAATTCACCACCCAAAAATATCTATGGTCGGCTTTAGACGCTACTAAATCGCAAGCAAAGCATGGTTCTATCGCATGCATGAAAATTTGGCCCAATTCGTACCCAAATTCGCTCTTGAGAATGTTTGGGGAAATTTAATGTTCTGCAAAAGAAAATGTCACGAAATATCATTTTGGAATTTTAGTAGACACTCTTTATAAGATCCTCACGATTTTAGTTTATGCCTACATTTTTTTTTCACATCCTCAAAAACAACTGTGAAAATTAAAGCAATGCAATTTGCTCAGAAATGACTCTAATAATTTTGTTTACATTTCTACAGTGCTTGTGTAAAGAGTGTTGTCAAAAAATATGTTCATGAGAAAATTGAATTAGAAGTTTAAGCATATTAGTGATTTCTTGAGATACCTACACAAGTCAGCACTAGTTAGATTTAACCCTCTATTTACATGTGCACAGATTTATTATTATTATTATTATTATTATTATTATTATTATTATTATTATTATTATTATTATTATTATTATTATTATTATTATTATTATTATTATTATTCCAGTGCCTCTTTTTCTGGAACTTGCACAAGGATCTAGGATTTCATTATTCCATATTTTATTAGCAAATATATAATATTCTATAAGTGAGTGACTGGCAAACTACTGCCCGCGGGGCCAGATGCGGCGCCCCGAAATTTTCTATCCGAACCGCGAAATGAATTTAAATGTCGAATTGAACATAACTTCTTATAATTAATGCATACCAGTTTGAACCCAAATTATGAGATTTAAAAAAAATATATATTCACAGTTTCATTTACCGCATTCCCCTTTATAATCTTTGAGTCATTGAATTCATTACAAGAATTTGTTAAACGTACCAATGTTGTTTTCAATAAATTATATTGGCCCGCGTAAAATTTGTTTCCTTTTTCCTTGGCCCCATTCCCCCCCAAAAAAAAAAAGTTTGCGCATTACTGGTATAAGTGCTTTTTTTGGAGGGGGACGCTTAGTATACGCACTACTTTTATATGTGCATCTCTGATATCTTGAAGATTGTCCGAAACTCTTAAAATGAGATTGTAATTACAGGATTTGATTAAGAGGATGGGACACTTATAGACTAAAGTGTGTCATTTTGTCGTATATAAAAATCATTCAAGTACGATCAATTGTGGTAAATGCAGAGCCGTAACTTGAGGAGGGGCAAGCATTAATATTTGGGCCCCCTAGAAAAAGTTGTTTCATCTAAATCTAAAGTAAAAGATAGATCTTGCTAAAATTAAAAGATTCATACAGGTTTCCTTACGTATTTAATGTAAGTAAGATTCATACAGGTTTCCTTACGTATTTAATGTAAGTAAGATTCATACAGGTTTCCTTACGTATTTAATGTAAGTAAGATTCATACAGGTTTCCTTACGTATTTAATATAAGTAAGATTCATACAGGTTTCCTTACGTATTTAATGTAAGTAAGATTCATACAGGTTTCCTTACGTATTTAATGTAAGTAAGATTTATATAGGTTTCCTTACGTATTTAATGTAAGATTCATACAGGTTTCCTTACGTATTTAATATAAGTAAGATTCATACCGGTTTCCTTACGTATTTAATGTAAGATTCATACAGGTTTCCTTACGTATTTAATGTAAGTAAGATTCATACAGGTTTCCTTACGTATTTAATGTAAGTAAGATTCATACAGGTTTCCTTACGTATTTAATGTAAGATTCATACAGGTTTCCTTACGTATTTAATATAAGTAAGATTCATACAGGTTTCCTTACGTATTTAATGTAAGATTCATACAGGTTTCCTTACGTATTTAATGTAAGTAAGGTTCATACAGGGTTCCTTACGTATTTAATGTAAGTAAGATTCATACAGGTTTCCTTACGTATTTAATGTAAGAGTAAAACATAATGAATATAAGAAGTTAGTCAAACTTGTTTCGTTTAAATTTTCATTTTTCTTGCCTTTGCCTCTTCAAAAGAATTGATGACGTCATCATACTCCAACTCTCTGACAATTTGCAGGAGTGCAAGCGAACTGGGCCTTCTTTTGAGTCCCTCGCACTGCTGTCAATACAATTCAATTAACACAAACCTTGGCCATTATTTTTGTGGTGATAAAACGGTGGTGGCCATTACTTATTAATTCTAGTTTTTATATTCATTAAGCAATTATTACAAATTAAACTGTATGCACGTGTTTGACACGATTAAACTTTAATAAACATGTTTATTAATTTTGGGGGGCCACTTGGGAGCTTTACTGAAATAGGGCCCAGGTTGTATTTATACTTCATCTTAGGGAACTATATGGTTCAGATGATGAGACAGCAGAGGCCCCTTAAATGATTTTCAGTTCTATTTAAATAGAAAAATGAGTCCATTCAGTGGCGTAACTAAGAACGCGTGGGGCCTTCCGTAAAATTCAAAAATAGGCCCCTTCTTTCCATCTTTCTGTTACACTTTGTAGGCCTACCGGAGTCTGTGGGCTATCCCGCACGCCCCTGGGCCCGTTCCATTCATGACAGATTAGTTAAGGGACAATATTGACAAATTTCAAAGTCATACGAATAAATATTATTTCTAGCGCCCCTAACACTAGACTTTTTTTTTTTTTTTACTGAAATGGGCCCACAACTCATTTTTGTTTTATTTACCTTTTGTGTTCTGTTTTGTTTATGTAATGTGATGAACCTGTTTGATGCTTCATTTATAATTTTCGTATTGTATATAGAGGAAGAAAATTTTGTCTTAAAGTGGATCCCTTCGAACGGCGGGAGCTTCCCTGGGGGGAGGCAGTAGCCCCCTGCCTCCTCACAAGTTACGGCACTGGGTAAATGTCATGTCATCCAGATTAAATCGGTCCAGAAGGGGTAGTTACCGGTACGTTTGCGGAGTGTTAAATTTGGATGATCCATATCTTGGGATCAACTGCCTACATCACCTGCATTAACGAATTAGATACCACCTAACATTACTCACTCTTGAGCCTCTGTACACCCTGGCCAAAATTTATTATGATCTTTTAAGTAGTACTTTTTGTCTCCCGGACGGACGGACACACAGACAGACATTGTAAGTATACAAAGCAGTATTGATTGGAAGACCAACCACCTTTATATATATATATATATACAGGACCGGATCCAGGATTTTCTGAGGGAGATGCACCGGTAACTATCAGTACATCTGAATCAAATTTAATTTTTTTAAATGCCTTTAGCATCTGTGATGTGTATGAGTAACTGACTTAAACTATTGTGTTTAGCAAAACCGCTTTCTTTTAAGCCCGAAACGGAAACATGTCATGAAATTTTATGAAAGTATTGCTATTTCCATTGCCAGTTTCTCACTTTAGATAGTGTATATTCAGAACTGAGGAGGGGTACACGTGCTCCGGTGTACCCCCCTAAATCCGGCCCTATATATATATATATATATATATATATATATATATATATATATATATATATATATATATATATATATATATATATATATATATATATATAAAGTATAATCCTGTTTGATGTATTATATGGTTTATAAAAGTTGGACCTCAAGTCATAAGTATAACAGACAGTCATGTTTTACCAAAATCCTACAGTATTATTTACTTGTAACGTAGAAAGAAAAGATGTTCAAGGAAAAACAAATACCAATCTATAGACCTCAATTAACTGGATAAAACGATACGGATGACTAAATTTCTATGCGTAGTTTTCGAAAAGAAATCAACAAAATCTAATATTTTCCCACACCAATTCACACAAAGATAAATTTATTTTCTAAGGAGACGAGAGTGCGGTGGTCTGTAGAATATTCTAATTAATTAAAGTGAGCCCCATGGCCCCACCAGTGACCTCGTCAGAGAGGGCAAAGGTGACGGGAGCCCTCTGGTGGCTTAGTCAGCCCCTAAAATAGATTAAATAACTGTAGATTAAATAACATAAAATTACCCTTTCAAAATACTATATATATATATATATATATATATATATATTACACTATAAGGAAAATCAAAGATAGCAACCAGGGCTTACAGTTGAACGGTATTCACCAGGTTATGGCATATGCTGATGATGTAAATTTAATAGGAGACGATAGGAGAACAATAGAAAGAAATGCAGAGATCTTATTAAACGCTTGCAGGGACATGGGTTTAGAAGTAAATGCAGAGAAAACTAAATACATGGAAGTGCGTCGGGACCGGAATACAGCAAATTATGGATGCGTTAAAATACTAAATAATACTTTTGATAAAGTGGATACTTTCAAATATCTAGGATCAATATTAACAGAGGAAAATCATATTCACAAAGAAATTAAATGTCGGCTAAAAGCAGGGAATTCGTGTTACTATTCGGTTCAAAATCTCTTGGCGTCGCGAATTCTGTCGAGGAATTTGAAACTTAAAATATACAAAACGATAATCATGCCTGTTGTTCTGTATGGCTGCGAAACATGGTCACTTACTCTGAGGGAAGAACATAGACTGAAAGTATTTGAGAACAAGATCCTGAGACGAATATTCGGACTCAAGAGGAACGAGAATGGGGAATGGCGGAAACTTCATAACGAGGAACTACATAATTTATATGGTTTACCCAACATTGTTAGGGTCGTCAAGTCTAGGAGGCTTAGGTGGGCGGGTCATGTAGCTAGAATGGAAGAAAGTGGAGACGCTTTCAAAGTCTTGACTGGAAGACCAATCGGAAAACGACCATTAGGAAGACCTAGGCGCAGATGGGAGGACAATATTAAGATGGATCTCGCGGAGATTGGAATACAGAGTAGAAACTGGATGCAGTTAGCTAAGGATAGAAGTCAGTGGAGAGCTTTTGTGAACGCGGCATTGAACCTCCGGGTTCCATAGGCCATAGAGTTATATATATATATATATATATATATATATATATATATATATATATATATATATATATATATATATATATATATATATATATATATATACCCTCCTCAAATTTTTCTGCCCCTTCGTTACCCTCCCAAGAAATTAAAACGGGTCCCTACTAAAAAAAGAGAAAGAAAAAGAGAGAAAAAGAAAATTATCAGATAAATTAACAAAGGATGTATTAGGCAGAAATGGGGTGAGTGTTTCTATAATCTGCTAACGGAATCACATTTTTGTAAACAAACTTATAAATGAAGACTTGTTCTTTTCTTTTTCTAACAAAAAAACAATGTTAGAAGACACACCTGGTTGTGCAGTCTGCTAATGAGAGAAATCAAATTTTGTAATAAGGAAAGTTTATTTTTTTTTTCTTATTATGTCAACTGTGTTGCCGCCATCTTGTCTTAATTTCTCTAACTCGACACTATTTGCTATTTCCCTGCCTGGACTAGAACATATATCCTGCGGCCTCAATTTCTCTCCTTATACAATTTTCCTCTTTGACTGGCCAAGGCCATCTGTACACTTATCGTGTTTAAACATTGCGACAGCAGAATCCTCGCAACTCTATGCCAGGAAATCCATATTGTGTTGATTTCATATATGATATGATAGTTACTGTTACCTACAATTTACGTAACTTTTTTTTTTTTTTTTAAATAGGGTCAGACACAGAAAAATTCTATTATATACATGTTTGTTTTTCTTTTTTTTTTTTCTTTATTGATTTCCCATTTATCTTGTCCGTAACTTTTGAAGTAAGGGAAATACAGTTTATAACATCAAAATTTGAACTTCATATTGGACCAATAATAAAAGGGACAGGGCCGCATCCACTGGGGGTCCACCGGGTCCGGATTATCCCCCCGCCCAACAAAACTTCTTAACCCAACATGCATTTGTACATTTTCTCAATAGAACTCTACTTGTTTAACAGGGAAATCATTGATGTAGCATGAAAATGATCTTACACTTCAACTGTACGCTTTCTCTTATAAAAACAATCTAGTTGTATCACTTTTTTTTCCCCCTGAAAATATAGGTGGAAATCAGGGCCGGATCCAGGATTTTCTGACGGGGGGTTGCACCAATAACTACCAGTACATTTGAATTAAATTTAAATGTTGTAAATGCCTATAGACATCTGTTGTGTGTGTGAGGAATTGACTTTTAAAACTATTATTTTTGCAAAGCTCCGCTTTCTTTCAAGCCCGAAACGGAAACATGACATTAAATTTTCCGAAAGTATTGCAATTTTCATTGCTAGCTTCTCACTTTAGATAGTGTATATTCACAAAGGAGTGGGGGGGTGCACATGCTCCGATGCATCCCCCTAAATCCGGCCCTGGTGGAAATATTTTACGATTACTTATCGTCTTTTCGAGTACATTACTACATAGACGTAGCGGCTTGTAGTGTTGAACCCCCCCCCCAAAAAAAAAGCTTGGACTCCCCCCAACAAAAAATTCTGGATGCATGCCTGTTTCTACCTTTAGTCAGTTTGTTGGTTGATTGCTCAACGGTTAATCCAAACCACATTAGCTTTCACTCACATTAGCTTGTATACCATATTAGTAACCCAGAACTGGGAATTGAAACTTGTACTTTCCAGATAGTTGAGTCATGAAGGTATGTAATTCGATATATATCTCAAAATTACTATCTACAAGATTTTTATACAAGGTGGACCAAAAGTAGGCATACAATACGGTACTGATCAGCTCATTGCATTTTGTATCATTTCTTATTGTTATCCGTCAAATAGGCGTAGTTTCTTTATTTTTTGTTCTTAATGTGTTTTTACTTACATCTTAAGCTCGGAAAAGCCGAAGCAAATAAACCCATAAACTAGAATGTTATCCATGATCAATGCAGAGGTGTATACCTACTTTTGGGCCACCCTGTATAAGACCTTCAACAGTACTCGTGTATCAACTCTCAGTTCATTATCTTGGGGGGTCCAGTGGTTCAGTGGTAGACAGCTTACCTCTGGTGCGTGGGGTCCCTGGTTCTATCCCCGGTCAAGTAAGTTTAAGGTGGACAACATCGTGTTTATGGGATTATCTCGGGGTACTCCCATTTACTCCCACATTCCCATCCCACCAATTCTTCCATCATCATCATCATGACCATTCACTTGCTTCCTTAGCCTATATGGCATAATCGTAGGACGTTAAACCGAAAGATTTTTTATTTCATTTCATTTGCACGGTTGCAAGTATAAGACGCAACCTAAATGTTCACAATTTAAGTCTGGTTAAATTACGCAGGGGGCCGCGGTGGCTCAGTGGTAGAGCGTTCACCTCTGGTGCCCAGGGGTCCTGGGTTCGATCCCAGCCCCCGCCAAGTGGACTTTGTGGTGGTTTTCTCGGGGTTCTTCCGTTTCCTCCCACTTTCTTCATTCCATCATTTCATTCATTACTCATCTTCACCGTCTCCTTTAGCCTAACCGGCATAACCGTGGGACGTAAAACTCAAAGATTTAAATTACGCAGTTTTTTTTTCGGAACAATACAATAATAATGTTTCAAAGAATGACCACGAAAATTCTTGTTTCTGCCCCCCGCTGGTCTAGTGGCTAGGGCGCGCGCCTTTCGGGTTTGATTTCCGGAGGGAGAGCCTTAATTTTTTTTTTTTTTTTGAATGCACTTCGGTGGTTCAGATTCTACCTTAAAATATAGATCCACTTTGTATATATATTCGGTGTTGAAAAAGGGCTCTAAAAGGGCGAATATTAATAACGATTTTTTTTTTTTTGTCTTTTCCTGAGTATCTGCAATTTGATCCGCAAGGAATTCCTGGATATTCGCGTCAGCAGAGACCTCTAGTGATAGAAAAAGTGGAAAAGGCGTCTAAAATTTCGATAAATATCTCCCCAAATCTTACAACTACTAGAAAACTTACATTAGTAGTAAAAGTTGTAAAAGTTACTTGTATTTTTAGCCAAGAAACATAATGATAAATCATATGACGTAGTAACACGATAAGGTATCATCCAATGATATTTTTTTTAAACGAATAATTATATGATCACAAAAAGCATACATCATGCATAATAACCTTTATTATCATCAATATCTGATATTGGCATTATAGGGATACTTATAATTTATACTTAACATTAATTTTCCATGAGATCCACAATTTCTATATGATTACTGTATGGCAGTTCACGTGCACATTGCAATTAGAATCGTAATAAAATAGTTTTTAATTGTTCATTTTATAGCGCAATGACCTTGGCCTTCCTTTCTTGTGAGAAGTGCATGATTATTGTAAATCTCGTTAATAGTCAAGGAACACAAGAGAGGAGTTAATCGTTTTCAGGATCGTTGATCGGGTAATCGTGACAGGAATAGCTAATTTATTTGTATATTTAAGGTGGATCACCACCCGGAAGTCAGTACATATTTTAGACCATTCCCTTTACTGCGCAATGAAACGTTACATATTATAAATATTGTACTTTAAGATAGAGTATTGTTTTAGCTACAGCACAAGACACTGATTCATTTGGTTGTGTCTCCTGATATCGAAAAATGAAACAAAGAAAAGAAAATATTTGATTCGTTTTACAATGAGCACACAAAATGGTACTTAGTGTTAGATCTTACTAGAACTGCTCCGTTTTATGAAATGTTTATTTGTATGTGTAAAGTATTTTAAAGTAACGATCTTATTACGAAAGATATATTGTTTGCCCGTTTCCCGTGTTATGTTTCACATTTTATTTAAATATTAATTTACATTTAAGGAAATAGATTTTGAGATGAAACTTGCCCAGAAAGCCATAGTGCGTTGTTGTCAAATTTGTACGTTTACTGTAGTAGTCACAATAAGAAAATTCCTGGATTCTAGCGTTGCAGTTCGAGAAACGAGATTGCTGTAAGTGTCGAAAACTAATTTCTTCATTAAGTATCCAAGTAGAATTCCATGATTACTCCCTTTATTATCTGTCATCAGTAAACACTCGACACTATCTGGCAACGCCGCACTATTCAATCAGCGTTTAGTATAGCACCGAGAACACCTAGTGATCCACATTAGAAAAAATCTTCAATTTAGATATTCGAGGCTTCAAGATGGTGTGAAGGGTTACGTAGATTTAGAGTGATTTTTTAAACTATTTTACATGTTTATTATTATTTATTAGTTCAATTCTACCATAATTAATCGTATCATAGATTATCTTTTATATAATAATGAAAAACGTTATCAACGGTAAAATGCTACCCGTTAGTGGCCAGTAGTGCTGTTCAACCGGTTCGCACCGGTTCACTAGAACCGGAGTTGTTAAGATATTTTGCGTTCGCAGAACCGTTTGTTATACTCAGATATAAAAGTAAATTTTACCCACTTATACCCAGTAAATTTTAGTTTAACTACCATTTTTAAAGATTTTTTTATATCTACAAGGTAAATATGTGATCTCTCAGAAGAAGGTACAAACGTTTATTTCTTAATTTCAAATACTCAGGTATCAAGAATGAGAACTGGAATAACATGACTGTAATGGTAAAGGTTATAGTTGAAACGTATGTATACAATTATCAACAACTATCGATTCATTGCTGGATTAAGATCTTTGCAATGTTTTTTTGACAACCATCTATCTTGGAAAATTCGTTTCCAAGATATTCACAGTGTTACCTAATTTCGTCACACCACATTGTATTAGGATGCTGTATAGGTCTCTTCTTGTCACTTGTGGTATCCATTTAAAAAAAATGGATTTTTTAATATATATAAGATTAACACCACTGCTTTTTTTAATATATATAAGATTAACACCACTGGTTAGAGGACGACTAGGCCCAAACCTAACACAATATCATTAGTTTGAGAACCTGCCAGTAGGCGGAATACTTAATAATAATAATAATAATAATAATAATAATAATAATAATAATAATAATAATAATAATAATAATAATAATAATAATAATATCGTCGAATCAAAATTGACTTCAAAACAAGGGAAATCTACGTCTATTTAAAAAAAAGGGAGAAAAATATTCTAGAACACTACGAAACATTTTTAAACGGAAATGAGGAGATAAAGAGTTTACTAATTATTACAATACCAGCTGACATGTCCGTTCTTCGTACGGAAAGAACATGTTTATTCTGTTAACCCAGTGATATCGAAGAGTATGTCAAATAATGTGCCTCCATCGTCAGTGGCAGATCTAGAAAATAAAAACTGTGGGGCAGTCAGAATCCAGACTACGATAGATATATCATGAATTTACTATAAACTTTCAAAAATATATAAATAATAGTTTAAATTATTTTTATCACTCAAAAAACTGGGGGGTACAAGGTTCCCTGGCGCTGGGCTAGACCCACCAGTGTTTGTCGTTATTAGTTTAAAAGTGACAAAGGTGTTTCGAGAAAAGTGATCCTACCTATGAATGATTTTCCAGTGCAGAAAAAAGACATATTTTACTGATACCAAACATTGCCTTTAGAATTCCTATTTTTATTTTCCTATTTTTATGGTAAAAAAAAAAAAAAACAGAATTAGTAAAAACACCACGCAACAATATTTTTTTTATTAATGCATTTTACTTTTGAAACGTTCGGGAGGTACGGTGGCTCCAGGGACGTACGCAGGAATTTATTTTGGGAGGGGTCCAAAGCTTTTCGGGGAGTCCAAACACAATTTCAGACTAAATTATATTAAAAATTGTAAAATTGTCCCTAAAATTAGACTAAATTTACAAAAAAGTCCGAATTCCGGGGGGGCTGGACCCTTAGGACCCACCCCTCCGTACGTCCCTGGGTGGCTCAGTGGTAAAGAGCTTACCTCTGGTGCGTGAGGTCATGATTCGATTCCCGTCCAAGTAATTTCGTGGTGGACAACATCGCATCCGTGGGTTTTCTCCGTTTCCTCCCACTTTCTCTTCCATCATCATTCACTTGCCTGAATTATCCGTCTCCCTTAGCCTAACAGGTAAAAATGTGCGGCATTAAACTGAAAAGATTTTTTTGAAACGTCAGTCATAGTCACTTGAATAAATGGCCGCAGACACCTTCCTCTCGTGCTGGTTTCTACGTTAGTGTTGTAATTTTTTTTCGAGGCTATCTTCACGATAAATGTTAACATATATATAATGATACCCGGTTGTTATATTCCTCCCCACCCACCATTTTATATCAAGATAACATTGCTTTATTTCCTGTTGGCCAATATATTGTAAACACTCTTTAATCCGAACAGCTGCTTTCACTGCTGTATATAAAACATGATAATCTCCTCAAGTTTTGGAGTAGTTCTTCCTTTTCTTTTTCTTACGTAACATACAATCCGCCTGTGAATTTTCTTTTTCTTTTTTTTTCTTTTAATTTGTTGGCCGTAAACTTCTCTATATACATGTAATGTACTTTTGTATGTAGAAATTAAGTACTGTATGTAGTAGCGTATATTCGTATTTCCACCATTATAAGTACCGTACTGTACATTCCGTACCTTGAAAAAAAATATTGTCAAGGACAGACAGATCATCCACGCAAAAAAGAGAAGCTGTTTGCACGCACTTTTATTCTAAGCAACATAATTAAATACCGAAACTTGACTCATACATTATTTAATGACTCGTGTTTTTTCTTATTCGTGCTCATAATAACCACATTCAACATTGATTTTAATAACAAGGAGGCAGGTTGCAGGGTATTTTGCTTTTTATACTGCACAATTTTTCATTAAATTAATTTGTTCTTTTTTTCCTCAGGACTACTGATTATTACAAGAGCTACAAGAATTTTCTATGGTACCAGTATATTGGGGGCACGGTGACTCAATGGGTAGAGTGCTTACCTCTGTTGCGTGGGGCGTCTGGTTCAAACCCTAGCATAGTAAGTTTGTGGTTGACAACAGAGGCACACCCACGGGAGACAATCCGATCCGGAACCCTCAAAACTTCCTAACTCAACATACATTTGTATAGTTTCTCAATAAAACTATAATTGTTTAAGAGTCTTCATCCCGGCGAAATTAAAATACCGCTAAATTTTACAGTAATTATGTGATATCTTTAAATAGATAAAAGATAATTGAAATATGGAACAAGAGCGCCCTAGACAATGATCTTGCATCGTTTGGCCTAATCCTCGTTTCGCCTAACCAATTATCTGACACTTTTATGACAGATAAAAGATAAGCTTTATTCCCGCCATTTTAGGCGAAATAAGAATACTCGTTTGGCCTAATCCTCGTTTTGCCTAAAATGGTGGACTATAGAAAAAATCGCGGAGATAAAACTGGAGGGAAATTTTTCGAAAAAAAAAACCCTACTATGTGAAGAACTGAGAAATACAAATTAGTTTTCCCATAACTAATTTGTAATACTACTATTTGCTTTCGGAAAAGTGTTTCGACAATTGTACCAGATTTCATTCCAGTTTGAACGCAAAACTGTTAATGCATTACAAGGGATCCTATTGTGATTCTATTGTAATTACAATTCGTATGAAATTTGTAGCTATTTCGAGCTACATCTGACAAAAGATCCGTAAATTTGCTCATAACTTAACAATGGACAACTGTGATCGAAATGAGTGATTTGTGAAAAATCGCTCTGCTGACAAATTGCTCTTTGGATAATTCCACAATTCAAACATCTCAATGTGTTACTGACAAAGAAAGAAGAAAAATATATTTCATTTCTTATTATTACTTTTGAAATTACAACTTTTGAGTTGAATTTCCACTCGTTTCACACACTACCGGGAATGTCTATAGCATAAGTCTCTGAGATGTACAATGAGACTGAAATCCGGGCTTCTCGGTGGTTGTTTCAGCAGGAAGAAGTTGAATGCTCCTCCAAACAGATGGTGGCCAACCGGGATCTGTTACGAGGGTGGTTGTCCTGCTGGTAGAGACCTGCACGGGCCGGGCTTGGGCGGGCCGACTCTGTTATTTCTTTGGGCCGGGCCGGGCTTGGGCGGGCCGACACTGTTATTTCTTTGGGCCGGGTCGGGCTTGGGCTGGCCGACACTGATTTTTCTTCAGGTCGGGCTGGACTGGGGCCGATCAATTGCAATTCTTTAATAATTATTGACTTTCGTTAAACGATAATTGGAATAAAGCCAAACGTTGAAGATGTGTGTCCGTGAAAAATGTTACAAAGAATGCAATAGCTATTTACGTTTGTGTTGCTTAGCAGCTCCACTTTCACTATAGAGGTTTGCAGGCATTATGCGGTAAATTGAGCTCTGACCTTGACCTTCACTGAACTCAAAATATAACAAGAAGGGGTGGGAATGTTTTGCCTGTCGCTAAACAATATTGCCATCTTCACTTTATGCTAAAAATCAATTAAGTTAGATTTTTGTTACAGGGGATGGAGTTTTAGTTCTCTCGATGACAGGCAAAGTTCTAGGAGGCAATGGTACCATTCGGGAGGCAAGCGTCAGGTTGTAAACCAGAGTTTAGAAAATGTTTCTGAGGTTAGGTCAAATTTAGTACTAAATTTTGAGAAAGATTGGGGCTCGAGCTAATTTTTTTAAAAAATTATCGGGCCGGGGTCGGGCCAAAAACTTTTAAAATTTATCGGGCCCGGGCCGGGCTTGGGCCAATAATTTTTAAAAACTTATCGGGCCGGGCCGGGCTCGGGCCGAAAATCTCCCAAACTTTTCGGGTCCGGGCTGGGCCGGGCCTAGGTACGTTCGGGCTGGATTGGGCTCGGGCCGAAACATTCGGCCCGTGCAGGTCTCTACCTGCTGGTACACTCCATTTCCACTCGTATGACAGAAATAAAGATATAGTTGACTCTGGTGATCTTCGTACTTCGATACAATACGGGTGAATAGTAGGTACTAAAGGTCCAAAACATTACTTACAGAAAAACACTCTATAAATCAACATGGTCTCCGTTATTTTGTACAATTCCAACCTGACATGATTTCGTTGGGCTGGCACCAAATTATAGATCACTATCGGCGTGATGAGATTGAAATCGAGACTCATCGCACCAGAGTTTGCTGGTTTAAACCAGCTGTTAAAAATAAATAAATAAATAAATAAATAAATAAATAAAACTGGTTTAAAGCAAAACACGAAAAATGTCCGTAGAAGTATAAGTGTTCGTAAAACCTTGATGAACACACACTTATGGGTTATTACGTTTCACTCCCGTATATTATTCGTATTATATTCAGACCTAAATTTCCCATTCATTACTCAAAAAGATTATACTACAAAAGCAACTTTTGTATTTTTTTATAAGTTTATGAATGCTTCTTTTGTGATTTTTTAATAGTTTGTTATTATTGTTATGCAATTTCAATCAAAGAAAAATTCTAAATATTGTTTCGTTCTAATAATGTTTACTATTGATAAAATACATTGAAATGCTGTAGTTTTGGGGGGAGGAGGATTCATACAAATCCCACGAGAGCCATTTATTGAAATCAGAAGTATCTTTGGTATTTATTTATGTATAAATAGGTCAGAGCCAAAGTGGACTCAAATAATTCGTATCTTTATTCACTTTTATTACAGATATGCAAATTAAGTCTATTTCTTCTTCTTCTCGTTGTATTTCTTTAACTTGGACTAATATAAGTCGTAATGAACTAATTTGGACTAAATCAGTTCTTCTATACTCTGCAGCATTTTGAAATTGTCCATATGTAATTCTGTATAATGGTTTCACTTGTGCAACTGGTTATCTTTTTGTCCTTCTGAAATGACTCTTGACAGTTACATTAACAAGTACCTAAAGATCAGCACAACGTATTTTTACCAGGAGTCGTTCATGAGTGAGTCGGCAGATATATCGCATTTGTGGTCAATTAGTCCCGGTTTCGAGTTCAAATGGAGGACAATTTCTCTCGGATGTAAGCCGAGAAGCGGTTTGATTCCGCTTTAAGCTTATGTGACCTCCTCCAGCATAACCCGGTTGTTGCACAATAACCCAAGATGAAACAAACTTATTTCTCTATATATGTGATATAAATACATACTGCAAATTATTTAAACAAAAAACCTGGTTCAAACCCAAATAATACCGGGTTTAAACAACAACAACAACAACAACAACAACAACAACAACAAAACAGGTTTATTGTTTTGTTTTTTTAAACATGGTTTTTGCCAACCCTGCATAGCACCATGTTACTCGTTTCTATGGTCCAGTCACAGCATTCTGTTGCCAGTGTAAAACATTAACGGTAGTGACATATAATGACAAGAAGTAACCTCGTGGGTTATCGGCTTCTGAAGTCCATACAATGAAGCGAACGTTGTCTACTAATCTGGCTGAACCCCTTATTCAGTTGGGTGTCCGTCTTGGCTAAGGTTTACTGGTGTTCGGTGCAGTAAGCAAAGTTATGAAAACATTTTTATACCTTGTTCTCTTACATGTGAGTTTCTTTTACATTGTTAAATTACTGTAGATTTCCAAATTATGCAGATTCAATATTGAAACCGGAAATACATCTATAACTTACGGCAGGAATAGAGTGATAGTGCGAGATATGCAACCTGTTTATCGGAAGCGGAATTCTCATCAAAAACGATTTCTCATTATCTCTTACGATTTTAAATATTTAGGAATCAATATTGAAACCGAAAGTTGTACTAGTTCTTACTTTAATAGAAGACTCAAGCTGAGATGAAATATATTCTTAAGATTTGGAATCCATACAATAAATCGTTTGGATCGTTAGAGAACGTGTCGATATATATGCGATATATGAGTAGGACAATGGCAACACCCGTTAAATTCACTTAAAAAAAAAATGAGATAGTGGTTGCTCTGGAAACCTTAGTTGGAAAGCTATTATTTCCAAACAGTATTCAGTAGAAAAAGCCATTTTAACTACTTGAAAATTGAGATTGAAATATGTGCCAATTACCAAAACTTGTTAAATCCATCATGACAACAGATGCAAAACCAGTTAAATTCCTCTTCCATATTCAGTTTCATAAACTGTTAAATCCCAAATCTGCAAATAATCTCATGAGAAAAGCAGAATCAAACCCGGTTAATTCCATATTTCAAACAATTTGAGGTTTCGTACTGTATAGGATTATCTGAATTTAGTTTAGTATATGAGTTTATGAGTTCAGATTAAACTATATGAGTTTAGTAATCTGAATATTTAATGCAACTCTTCGTAAATCATTCGAAATTTTATTTGGCAGGATTTGAAGTGTATGCTTTCATTTTTTTTTAATTTTTGGACTGAAAATTGAAAAAAAAATGAAAATGAAATATTTAAATTTAAGTCTCACGGTTATGCCAAAGGAGACGGTGATGATGAGAAATGAATGAAATGGTGGAATGAAGAAAGTGGGAGGAAACGGAAGAACCCCGAGAAAACCCACGAGCACGGTGTTTGTCCACCACAAAGTCCACACGGCGCGAGCTGGGATCGAACCAGGAACCCCAAGCACCGGAGGTGAACGCTCTACTACTGAATCACCGCGCACCCTGGACTGAAAATGAAGACACTATATGTCTTAACCTAACTGTTCGTGAAACTTTTCTGTGCTTATATTCTTTTCTCTAATAATTACTAGACAAATGCACGCAAAATCGAATGAAAACGATACTCTAGGCAGCGATGATCATAATTTTATCAGACAACACCAAAATTCTCTAGAAAACGTACAAGACACATGAAAAACTGGAAACGAAATGTAGCCTAAAAGACAAGGTGAGTGGACTATCCTATGCTTAAAAGTCGTTTGTTTTGTATTTCAAGGTAACTCTTTACTTTGAACAGAACATTGTTGGATTAGGTTCTTCTCTAAACAGTCTCTTCAGCTTCAGCAGAACCTCTTTCTTAAAATGTCTCGTGTCAATTATTATCATTCAAAATTTTAACATGCTTCTGGTACAACATGTTTTTTAAAAATTGCCACTTATTTACCATTTCTGATTCTCTTTCTGCCGCTGTTTTGCTCAAACTCAACATTTGCACATTTTGTTTTGCTATATTTCAAATTCATATATTAGGATAATTGGCAAATTAATATTCACCCTATGTCAGCCCATAAAAAGTTACAAACTCTTCCAAAATATAGTCATTCAGTTTAGAAATGTATACAGATAGGTATAATTAACTCCGCATGTAGTTACGAAGGGTTTGATGATTGAAAGTAGCTCAAAGCTCACGTTTTACAAAGAGGTTTTTGAGGAATAGAAACCCGAGAAAATGGTGATGCACCAAAGGACGACGACGATATGGATTTCCATTTAGTAGATGATGTTGGAGATGAGGTTACATAACTCAATTTTTTGCACATTTGAGTCCATTGTTTTCAATTTAGAACAAAATTAATGTAGCATTTATGTATCCATATTCATTTCTGCCAATCTTGTGCAATGTATAGTTGATAATACATTCCCCCCTTCCCCAATATTTTAGTAGGCATAATACTGATTTCTGACTCTGGCTCCCTTTCTTTTTGATAGGTTTTGTATCTTGAGCCTCAACAAAAATGGCCACTAGTCCAGATGCAAAAGCTGTTATTTCCATTTACATACGCAAAACCTGTTAAATCCAAACTATTTTCTTCAATAACGCAATTCACAGACTAATGTGATTATACAGCTTTCCACAGACCAACACTCACATTATTCTTAATTGTTTAATGTTCTCTAGTTTCTAATGTTATTTTACAATTATGACGTGTTTAAACAGTTTTTCTCGATTTGTCACAAATTTTAAAATGTGAATTTAACGGGTTTTGCTATTCGCTTACTTATATATATTCGTATATATTCATGGTCCTAGTAAATAGATAAACAAGTTTTGGTAATTCTAACTCCTCCAAAATATTTAATATAATATTATTAATCTATATATTTTGCATTTCTTAATTCTTTATATACTAGGGAATTTTCTCTTATATAATTTCCCTGTGTTGAATTTTCACGGTTTTTTCTTATTGTCCGCCATTTTAGGCGTAACGAGGATTAGGCCAAACGAGGATCCTTATTTCGCCTAAAATGGCGGACACAAATCTTATCATTTATCTGTCATAAAAGTGTCAGATAATTGGTTAGGCGAAACGAGGATTAGGCCAAACGTGGCGACACGCTAGACAATATTATTTTGCGTGAGGTGACCGTTATCACAAGTCACCTAGTGGCTTTCCGTTTTCAGCTGTTTAGAAACGTGAAAATAAATGCCGATTTTCAAAACGGCTCGAAATCGAAAGCAGATAAGTGAGTCGTGATAACGGTTTCTTATGTAAAATAATATTGTCTAGGGCGCTCTTGTTCCATATTTCGATTATCTTCTTTTATCTATTTGAAGATATCACATAATTACTGTAAAATTAGCGGTACTTTAATTTCGCCGGGATGAAGACTCTTAACAGGGGAAAAAACTGATGTAGCATGAAAAATATGATCTTCCACTTCATCTGTACTCTTTCTCTTATAAAAGCAATCTAGTTTTATCTTTTTTTTTTCTGAAAATATAGGTGAAAGGAAATTTTTACAATTACTTATCGTCTGTTTGGGTGCAGAATAATACCCATTAAATACTATACAGACGTAGTGGCTTGTAGTGTTGGGCCCTCCTCCCAACAAATATTTCTGGGTCTTCACCTGTAGATAGCAGTGGCGTAGTAGCTGCCCCGCAACCCCCACAGTGCAGGGGGGCCCCGAGGTATAGGGGGCCCCGAAATCTTGCGATGAAAAAAAAATTAAAGAAGTAGAACTTCAAAATTACTTCTATCGGCTTTACAACTAGGGCCCCTTCTCTATACCTTGCGGGGGGGGGGGGCGCAAAAGTGTGCTACGCCACTGGTAGGTAGCCATGTCTCCAGAATACTTCCAGAGCAAAATTTGCCTCATGGAATTGTTCAATCGCCTCTCTCCCCCATCTGGAGCTAAGATTGAACTGGAACTATACGTTACTTTTTTTTTTTTTTGTACTGTGACGTACCCGTAGCAAATAGTGTTCAAGTGCAGTCCTCTCTTAGTTCCATCCCTTCTCCCCTGCTGAACAAAATTTTCCGGAAGAAAGCATGTTCTTGAGAACTATCGGAGGTGAAAAATCATTACTTACAGCGACCAAGGCGGGATACGGAGAATTCTAGCATCAATTGTGATTGCTCCAATGAAATCAGGACGGCTGGCAACCCTTTGGGGATACAAATAATTCGTATTCCATTTTAAACTGTAGGTCCACGTCTTATACAGAATCTTTTTAAAAGAATCGCAATACTTCAGAACCATTACCTGCCAAAATAACAACTTACGTTATTATTGTGAAATAGCCTGTGTGGAATACATCTGCACCATAATTTACGCGAGATACTTTGAGGTCAGTGAGTATAACATGTTCTAAGGGCGAGTTCGCTGAAGTTCGTGACTGGAGATCGAGTGACGCCTGCTGGGATTATTGAATGAAACGTCGAGTAACCGTGATTTTAGTGAGGTCGGTGAGAATAGGATTAAGTTGAGGTGCTAAGTAAAACGAGTGCAAATAAGTTGAGTTCATTAAATACGAGATCAAGTGAGCGGTAGAGTTGCAGAGTGTGTAATTGAGTGAGCAAGAGTTCAGTGACTGTGAGATCAAGTGAGGAGCTCATTGAGGTCAGTGAGTGTAGGCTTAAGTTGGTTCTTGGTTGGTTGAATTGAAATTTTACAGTGTCCGCTTCACCAAGAATATATGAGACGTTCACCTACAGCTTAACGTGGAATTCTGAACCAGATGAGCTCCCGCCGGCAATCGAACTTGGGTCCTCCACACCGAATACGCGTACGCTAACATTATAGTTAAGAGGGAGCTCATGTGAGCTTAAGGGAATTCCATTGAGGTCAAAGAGTGTGAGAGAGAGTGAGCACCATTACATCAATTGAATGGACTTTCCTTAAGAGAAGTGAGAGGTTGAGTAGAAGGTGTGATGTCCATTAAAGTTAATGGACGAAAGCTTAAGTGAAACTTACGAAAAATGACCACTTATGGACTAGTATTGTTCTAAAATGGCCATTTGTGGGATAGTATTTCTCTAAAATGACCACCTATGAGCTAGTATTGCTACAAAATGGACATTTGGAGACTAGTGTTGCTCTAAAATGGCCATTTATGGACCAGTGTTGCTCTAAAATGGCCACTTATGGATTAGTGTTGCTCCAAAATGGCCACTTGTGGACTAGCATTGCTCCAAAGTGGCCACTTATGAACTAGTATTGCTCTAAAATGGCCACTTTATGGACTAATATTGCTCTAAAATGGCCACTTTATGGACTAATATTTCTCTGGAGGAATTGCAATACAATTCACTAGAATCACTTTGAATTCGGGTTGTTTATGAGACGAGGCGAGACAGCTTTTCCACAGCTTTTCCAATAGAAACATATATATGAGGCAGTATTGAGTTCCGCGAACAACTTTTGGAGACGAGACAGCCTCAACTTTTGTGTGGTAAGCAACTCTATTTAGAATATTGCTATTTCCACACTCGGAGACACGTCTGCTTGGTAGGTCCAAAGGAACTCAGGCTACTGAAAGATTTTAATGTTTAGACCAGCGTTTCCCAACCTTTTTCAACTTGCGGCACACTACGAATGTAACTTGAATTCTCGGGGCACACTCATAGATATTATTTCTAAATATAAAATACCGTGGTATTTTTTGTGTGTGATGTGTGTGTGTGTGTGTGATTACTGATCTCCTTCTCACAGGAAAGAAAGCTCGAGCACTGGTTTTCCCCTGGTGTTAATCATTATGCTTACTTTTCACTCTAATTTATAAATAGAAAACAATTCAATGAAATATTGGACTCAGGTTTGCAAAACTACGCTTCCTTTTTCGAAAACTGTATCCAACCTTTCACTAAGAAGATAGATAACTAAATAACGGACGGAAAAACAAATGTCTTTTACTTTCAAAACACAAATGTAGGTAATTTGTATGCATGTTTGCTTTGTCGAAAGTATTGAATGATATTTTAAAATTTCAAGTTACGAAATAGTCTGCAACAATAAAGTAGCAACAATAGTCACAACAATGATAACAAATACTTTTTTCAACATTAAAATTGTACACAAGAGTAACACAGTATGAAATTTAAAATTGTAGATTCATAGTAGAGGTTCATAGTAATGTGAAATACAAATATACATTTTCCCTTATGTCTTGCAATTTGATTTTTATAGAATTAATAATTTTGTTTCGATTTCCCCGCGGCACACCAGCGGCCCATTCACGGCACACCAGTGTGCCGCGGCACACCGGTTGGGAAACGCTGGTTTAGACTGAAGGGCATAGTGAAATACAATAACTCAATACATATTCACTGAAATCATATACACGGTCACACTCACGTGGTACTAGATAAGCGAAGAAGGGAGCTTAAGAAGAAGGGAGACCTATGCTCTAGGAGAGCGATAGTCAATTTATAACGCTCTGCAGGCCAGGACGAAATAAGAACCATATTTGAGATCCATTTTTTGTTCCTGTCTCCTAACACGGTGGTTTGTTCAGTGTGCGTACTTTTCCTGAATCTTTGTACCATTCTGCGTACGCCGCTTTGTGTTTCATAACTCCAGGCTATTTATAGTCTCCTGAACAACGAAAAAACAAAATGAAATTTTTGAGTTTTACGTCCCACGATTATGCCGGTTAGGCTAAAGGAGACGGTGATAATCAGTAGTGAATGAAATGGTGGAATGAAGAAAGTGGGAGGAAACGGGAGAACCCCGAGGGAACCCACGCACACTGTGTTTCTCCACCACAAAGTTCACTTGGCGGGGGCTGGGATCGAACCCAGGACCCCAAGTACCAGAGGTGAACGCTTTACCACTGAGCCACCGCGGCCCCCTCCTGAGCAACGAAGTTTGAAAGTAAAGGGCAAAATACATTTTCAATACTGAGCAGTTTATCCTGCGTGACATCATAACTGAACGATAAACTATGGGAGCTGCGCACTTTAGGTTTTCCACGCAGTTATTTGGACTGAGTAACGTTCTGTACAACGACGAATTGAGCATTGGCATGCTGCTTTGCTCATTAAAAAAAAAAAAAAAAAAAAAAAAAGACTTACTGGTTTTATTGATCTCCAGTCATCCCGGCATTTCCTGGTGTGAATAAAGAAAACCCAAGAAAACCTCGTTCAGGATGGCTGTCCTGAAAAAGCTTTTTTTTTTTTTTTTTACTTTTTCAAGCGAGTGCCCCCGGAAATCGAGCCCGGGGCCGCTCACACCGAAGGCGAGAGCGTTATCATTCAGGACTTTATTCTCAAATACTTTTAGTTTATGTGCTTCTCTCAGAATGCGCGACCGTCTTTCGCAAACTTACAAAATAGCAGGCATGATTATCGTTTTATATATTTGAAACTTCAAATTCCTCGACAGAATTCGCGACGACAAAATATTTTGAACTGAATAATAACACGAATTCCCTGCTTTTAGTCGACATTTAATTTGTTTGTGAATGAAGAAGCTTTTTAAACATACACAATTTAAACTGTCAAAGGGATTCCATTTAAGGATATCTACGAGTGAACAAGAAACAGCAACGCTATTTTTAAGAGATCAAAAGTGATGGCCATTTTGTTCACTTCCTTAGTAACTATCATCTTCAGTTAGCACCTTATTAGTCAGGCAATGCATTTCATTTACGCTAATGAATATTTCTTTTTAATTTTTTCATACTAGTAATACATCTTAATTGCAGCAGTTGCGCATAATGTTAATGCAAATTTAACGACAATGTAAAAAAAATGCCTGGAAGCAGCAACCAGCATAATTATATGCGTTTTAATTTATGTACAAGATTCGTAATAGGTTTATAGCATATTATTTTATACGGTAGATATAAAAGATTCATTTTAGTGATGAGAGCTCATTATCTCAATGTAAAAGGTTATATGCTACTATTTTAACCATACACAAAGTTGTATGGATGAAGAAATGAAAAAGTTGAGGAGGAACAGTTAGAGTTCAGGAGAGGTAAGGGCACAAGAGATACAATTAGATTTTTAAGGATAGTCAATGAAAGGTTTATAGAAAAAGGGTAAAATATATATGTGGTATTTATTCATCTAGAATACATATCGCCCCCGGAAAGCAGAAAGGTGCTAAACGCCATTCTCCTTGATTTCCAACTAAGTGCATATCTTGACTTCCCATTTCATGTTTAATGTTGGCAGAAAGGAGACAAGTGGCAGGAGATATTATGAAAGGTCTGCAGTGAAAACTGAATTCTATAGAAGTATGAAAGAATCGGAATTAATTAATATTTCATTCGTTTTTATGCTCTCCTGAGAAATTTTCAGTTTGGCGCTTAGCACCCTTCTGCTTTCCGGTGGCGATATGATGATGATGATGATGATTTTGAGCAAACTTTAAAAAAAATCGTAATATTTTACTTTGAATTCTATTCAGTTTGTGTGACGAACCGTTGCAGAGATTATCTTTTCTTACGAGATGATCTAGAACTAGATATTGTAATCTTCACAACTTGAGCTTCAGGTTTTATAAAAAGAAAATCCTAATGGGATTGACATCAGGTGACCGTTCTTCTTCGCTACTCTGTCTGTGTTGAACATGTCACCAGTAAACAATACAAACTTTATAGCCTTCGTGATTTTATATTATTATTATTATTATTATTATTATTATTATTATTATTATTATTATTATTATTATTATTATTAATAATAATAATAATAATAATAATAATAATAATAATAATAATAATAATAATAATAATAATAATAATAATAAAACTTTAACAACTAAGAAAAGGGAATTTAGAAGCAAATAATTCAGGGCATATAGATTCAGTTTTTTCTTAATGTTCTGCGTCCTTATGCAAAACAACTACTTAAGTGGAATCCGAACTACCACTGGGTCTTGAATTCAATAGTTGCCAAGCGTGCAGATCATGATGTGATTAAGATCAATCCTTACAGTATAGGGCGTTCCTTATGCCTCGAATAGAGGCCAATTACAGGAGTACGCCAAAGAACATCGATATTTTCCTTATGCTACAGAGGGAAATCATGGAAAAAATTCATTCAGAATGGCCAGTAGTCGAGATTCCAACTGGAAACTTTTGGACCACACTCTCCTATTCTTTCAGTTACCTATAATTGCTTGGTTATGTACTTTTCAAACCTGGAGAAACATAGTGGGTCTGTGTTCTTCGGATGATTTAAAAAAGAGAAAGAAAACAAATTCGTTTGTTTTTGATGTTGGTTGCTTGACTTCGAGTTAAGCGTTTTGTTCAACACCGAGGCTATTTGAGAAATGGACTTTCAGAGCTGAACGTGAAATTCGAACGAGCTCCACCGGGAATCGAACCCGAGTCTCCCACGCAAGATGACTATAAGCTGACCATATAGTCACAATAGGTTCTGGTTGGATTTTAAACATGGGAAAACCCAATTATCGGTGATTTTTTCCTCAAATACATATTAATTGAGAATCGAAAACGAGCATTTATAACATTATTAAAAAAAAAAAAATCGGTTCCAAAACCGATTTGGTAAGTTTTGAATTAGAAGAATTAGATGACTGGAGCGATTTCAAGTTAAACGTGTTTCGTAACCCCTTGCTCAGAATGTAGCTGATTATGACAGTACCGTATTTTCCAAACATCCTTTCAAAATATCCTATACATCCTATGCAAAGTATCCTTTTAAAAGATCGAAAGATCCATATATTTCAAATCAAAAATTATCTTGTAACCCTTATATCTGGAGAACTACATACAGTGTAGCCAAATCCAAACTATCACTCAAGTCCAATGTCCTTATTCCGCAGAAAATACGAAAACTCGATTTAGGGGCCGTTCAAAAATTTCGTGGCCCTTGATCCAGAAACTAATTATTGGTCAAGATCACAATCTTTTGATGTATTTTTGGTTTTCCTATTTTTTTTTTGTTTCTTTTTTTTGTTTTATCATTTTCAAAAAAAAAAAACTTGCAAGCAAGCATGTTAGTATACTGTTCACTCATGTCGTTCAATTCACCGTCGAAAGTGAATTTACATAGGTTTTTCCGAAAGGAGTGAAGCGAAAATGTTTGAATTTCAGTATTAGCCATGCTGACCTTGAAAACTTGTCAAGAAAACGAAAACGAAAATTGCGTGACGTAACACAAAACGGAATAATTTCACACCACAGACACTGTGCTGATTTTTATTTTATATTTTGTTTTAATCATCACTAACCATGTTTATTAAATATGTATTTATTTATTTACACTAGAACTATATACATGAAAAACAAAAGAAGCCTTAAAATTTACAAATAAATAATCATATGAGTAAATAAAAAAAACAGTTATATCATTTTTCAACTTCGATAACCATGATTTAAGAATTATATACTGTATATGATATGTAGAAGAAAGTCCTTATGTTAAAGGGTGTGAAATTGCACACCATCCGTGCGTAACATTTTTGAAAGTCAAGGTCTCCAAAGAACAAGTCACTTGAACAAGTGAACAGTGTGCGAGCGCAACGTTTCCCCTTAACTTCCGGTAGAAAATTAGATTTCACAGAAAACAGTCAGGGGAAAAGAAGAGAAATAATAACATTACTATAAAGTAGAAATAATATAATACTGTAACGTCTAGATTCCATCATGAAAGCCGTTTTGTGTGCTATCAAACATAATATAGCCGTTTTCAAACATTGCGATATAATAGACTAGATAGTATTCCCAATTCGTCCCTAGACCTGGTAGGTTTTAAACTACAGTATAAGAAAAAAAAACTCTTACTACACCAAATTTTGCTATATGTTTGTCTTTAACGGTGTACAGGGTGTTCAAAAAAACGTCGTGAAATGGATCCTTACATGAAAACACACTATATATATATATATATATATATATATATATATATATATATATATATAGGGTGGCTCAAAAGTAGATATACAATACCGTACTGCATTTTATAGCATTTATTATTGTTATCCTTCAGATAGACTTAGTTTCTTTATTATTTGTTCTTAATGTGTTTTTACTTACATCTTAAGCTCGGAAGAGCTGTAGCTAACGTAGCCGTAGCCGTAACATAAACTAGAATGTTATACTTGATCAATGCAGGGGTGTATACCTACTTTTGGGCCACCCTGTATCTATCCATCTATATCTATCTATCTCCATATATATATATATATATATATATATATATATATATATATATATATATATATATATATATATATATATATATATATATATATATATATAGATAGATAGATAGATAGATAGATAGATATCGGATGTTCTAAAATGGCGCTCGCGGACAAAATGGTGCTATTCTTCAGTTCAAAATAAAGAGAAAATATATAATAGTATACCCTCCGGGATCTCCTTCAGCCGCTATGATGAATCAAAAGTTTCACTATGTGGCAACATCGCATATTAACTTAGACTCATTAGCATTACTCTACGAATCCACCAAACAGTTACATCGATTGCTTCGCCAATAACTGATTCTAGTGTCCACATGTATCGACTTTAACTGTTATCTGGTAATAATCGATGTACCAATTTGATGGATTTACACGTAGATCTACTGTATGGTTGGTTCTTTATCTGCAACGTTGCCACATAGTGCAATTCGTGTTTATAGACGAAGGCTTGAGAAGTATATAATTGTATATATTTTTCGCTTTATTTTGACTTGTATTATAGTGCTCTGTATTCCCCGGGCGACAGTTTTAGAACACTCGATATGTATCAGCCTTAGCGCCCCTCAATGATCATATGGTACCGTATTAAATTTATTAAAATACATATACTAAGGGGGAGCAGGGGGATAATGATTTATGCGAAAAATAGGTTATCTCGCGAACACGTCAAATTAAGAAGACGAAACTCTTTATATAGATTCCTCATTAGAAATAAACGAACCAGTGTCTCTGCATTCCTAAAATTTTCCTTTTTAAACTGGGGAAAAAGGGCCATCTATTTATGTACAAATGTTACATCATAATTCTGGAATACCTGGACTGGGTATGCTGGATATGCTGAATAGATATATTGTATGTTTTACTGAATCCAGATCATGAGTTACGAGCCGGTTACAAGTGATAGTGACTAAGATTAAGTCATATAGCACCTTTGGGCAAGAGCGTCGATTTCTCTGTAAATTTGGGGGGGGGGGGGGAGCATTCAGATGCAGAAGGCATATATGAAGCTTTTAAGACAAATTTCATTCAAATTGTGCCTAATATTGTATATTCATATTCATAAATACAATGAGGGGCCCACGTGTGCTTTGGAGGACCCTGGCCCCCCGGCACCCCAAGTTTGGCGCCCTTGCCTTTGGGTCTATATTTATATTTTATATATTGATTTTTTTAAAAGTAATACTTGCCAATTATTATTATTGTTAATAATAATAATAATAATAATAATAATAATAATAATAATAATAATAATAATAATAATAATAATAATAATAATGGTAAGCACTAGATCTAGAGATGTAGAGAAACTTTCCTGTAACTCTGGGAAATTTTAACAACCGGTTCGGCTGAACGACATCACAGGTTATATCGGCGTGGGTCAATGAAAACTTGACCCACGACCCACTGACCCACCACCCACCGTGACCCACTCTCACCCACGACCCACCAACCACCGTGACCCACTCTGAACCACCACCGTGACCCACCATGACCCACCACCCACGGTGACCCACCCTGACCCACCACCCACCGTGACCCACTCTGACCCATTAACCACTCTCATCCACTTTGACCTACTCTGACTTACCAAAATCCATCGTCATCAACTCCGAACACGATCCACGGCCTCTTCTGAACTGACTAAAGAGTTTACAGTTGTAATAAAACAAGACTGTGAAATTGTCACTAATCGGAGTTTAAATTTCTAGTCAATCGCTCAAGCACCACTCTGTTACAATAACAGTGGATCTGACCTTTACGATATAAACTGGTAAAGTGTTTGTCAGTGTGGAAATTGAAACAGTTCGAGGTGGGGGGGGGGAAGTGTGTGGCTAAAATATACTTGTACTAAGAGAGTATTCTTTCAAGTGTTAATTTCTGAACGCATTCCACAAGAAACTTCTATTCGCAGGAAAATGCCCCTGTACAATATGGAAAAGGTTGCGGTTTCTCAGTTCACAGTATTTTTCTCACAAAAGACTTGAAAAATCAGTTGTTCATAGGGTGTAAAGTTGCTCGGGTACCCTCTGTGAGAGCGTCTCCATAAAGTATGCTCATAATTGTAATTTGTGTAATCACTAAAACACCACGTTAAATTCAAGTTACAAATATGCATAATTGCAATTATTATGAATATTTATTCAAAGTAGTTTACCTAAAGCAAAGAAGAGACTTACTAAAAATTAGGTATAAAGTTGAATAACACAAATAAGCCATTAGTAATACAAGTAAACATTTTCCGTAACTGGTAATTTTCCACCTTAAAACAAATCTGAAATCGGATTTATTTCCTGTTGGTAACTTTTTGGCGGTAAATCATCCGCAGTGGAATGATGTCCATCCTTCAGCCAAGAAATAACTAGCTCGTCTACTTTGAGCTTGTCTAGCGGTGGGCCATTAACATTGATGAGCAACAAGTTAGACAATGTTTGAGCACTTAGTGTATTTCTAATATCAGTCATCTGCAAATTCATAAGGGGAAATTCCCGTTCGCACTCTGTCGTGGAAATTGATAATATTTCTACCCGATTTCTGCAACTTCTCATCGACAATCTGCTTGTTAGACTTGCGTCTGATAACGATTTTTCTTGGTCAGGTTTGAAATACTCAGCAAGAAATATCATCTCTCTATCACCATACAACATCTTTTCCATATCGACCATGTCAGTTGGCAATGTCGACACATGTAGAACAGAAACTTCATCTACCACGCCTTTGATAGGGAATCTTGTGAATAAATTATCAATTAAAGCCTGATAAACTGATGATTTCTTATTTGTTCATAAATGTAATTTTTGTAATTACACATGAAGGTTTGATACCATTACCAAGTTCCCTCCCCCGTCTAGAAAGCGAAAGGGAACGAGGTTCCTGGAAAGTGTTCAGAGGTGAATGGAAATGTCTCTCCTTCTTCAACTTCCAATTATCACACTGCTGTTTGCCATGTGCCAAATTACGATTAATTTCAATTAAATTATCATAGTATAATTATTTCCTTGTTGAATTATCAATACTTTTCAGTGGAAAAAGGATGAAATTTTAAAGTTCCAAATCAAAGTAAGTAGACCAATGTAAAGGGAGAAAAAGTGTAAAATTTTCCATACAATTATGCGTACAATCCAAACTTAAAATTTCCGTGTAATTAAGCTTACAGTACAAATTTTATGCCTATTTTTCTCACAACTTTATGGGTTGATTGTCCTATGCTGTAAGCGCTCCATATAATAAACATAAGCTTCAGCAATTATTATAGCAGAAAGCAATGGATATATAAAGCCAAACACTGTATTTTTTGTTTCTAATTTTTTTTTCTTAAATAACATCGTTCGTTTTCGATCATTTTTACAAACCAACTCAATACAAATTTTCCATATATAGAAAGTGCCCCCCCCCCCCCACATAAAGGAGAATTTTAAAAATGCTAGGACACACACTGTTTATTTTCAATAAAGAGTTAATACACTGAATTTCATCTCCGTAAGTTTAACGGTTTGCGAGATACTAATTTTTTTCGCAAAAATTCGGATCCTCACTACCTCCTTAGGATATTATGCATTATAATAAAAGCAATATAACATCCCAACTTGGATTAAGGCCTAACTATATACCAAAAGTAATTTCATTTCACTTTGCAATTTGACCGTGATGATCAGGCACACATAGTTACATTCATTTTTTTTATATAATAATTTATATATTACAGTGATTCAAAAATGTATTTTTTCCAGTAGTTAGCTCTAAAAACTCACAGGTCTCGAAAGCCAAGTAGTAGTGTAAGTCCTATTGCTATTATTACTATTAAAAATATCAATATCTAAAAGTGCCTGAAGTTCTTTTTTTACTTGGTTAGATATACTCATCTCAGGTAAGTAGACAGAAACAAGTGGAAAAGGAAGGGAAATGAAGGTCTTGAAAGTAAAACGGAGACAAGTTTTTCAGTCCTCAGAAGATACTGTCTACAATGCAGTGAGCAGAGAGGGTCGGTAGATCATACTGAGTCGGTGGGTCGCAGTGGGTCACGGTGGGTGGTGGGTCGCAGTGGGTCATGGTGGGTGGTGGGTCGCAGTGGGTCACGGTGGGTGGTGGGTCGCAGTGGGTCATGGTGGGTGGTGGGTCGCAGTGGGTCACGGTGGGTGGTGGGTCGCAGTGGGTCATGGTGGGTGGTGGGTCGCAGTGGGTCACGGTGGGTGGTGGGTCACATGCTGTTGACCACGACCCACTGACCCACCCAGAAAACTTGACCCACTGACCCACCGACCCACTGACCCACTCCATCTCTGGTTATGACCTTTCGTTTTACCCTGCTGACCAATATTCGACGGGTTATAGCTGCGAAATGATGCGTTTATGCACACATAATGGTCTAAAAAAAATTCGTGTGTTCGTATGAAAAATCATTTCTCGAAGATTTTTTGGTGTTATTTATGAACACCTTGTATATAAGCCCTGAACAGGTGCGTACCCAGAAATTTTTCTTGGAAAGGGTCTCAAACTTTGGAGAGGGGTCCGGTACTACAACCCCCTACATCTATGAAGTATTGAACGGGTATTATTATGTACCCGAAAAGACGATAAGTAATTGTAAAATACTTTCATCTATATTTTAAAAAAATGATAGAAATAGAAGTACAGATGAACTGTAAGATCAAATATTCATGCTACATTGATCATTTCCCTGTGAATCAAGTAGCTATAGTTTTACTGAGAAAGTGTAGAATGTATGTTGAGTTCGGAAGTTTTGGGGAGTCCAGACGAACGTTGGTACGCCCCTGGCCCAGATGAACTACAAACCAGAAGGGAAGAATTAAGGAATGAAAGTTTTTAAAAAAAATGTATTGATAATGAATTTAAAATAAAATAAATTTAATGTGCAGTATAGACAACATGTGAATTCCTGAGTTCAACACTGTTTAAGATTCTAAGAGTGTTCTCGAACGTAGGGAAATATTACTTCGTGTCAGAAAATTCTTTACTCAATGCTTTTCGAAGTTATTTGCGAAAGAAATATTTTATCTGAACGAGTGAAGTTTTCAGATAATTGCTGTACTAAACGGAAGAGGAATTTGTTGTCCATAAAGGTAGTTTAGGTTGTGTATTAATGGCTGAATCGAATGTGTAAACGTTTGTTCTTGTTTGTTAGTGCCTTCTGTATACTGTCGACTCACTGGCAGAAAAAGTAGAAATGAAACAAGAAAGAATTTATGAACAAAGTGATCGATGTATGTGGAAGAAGGCATAGCACTCGCGCCTCGCAATGGAATTTAACTATTAATGTTCGACCGTTCCTTTGTGTACATAAAAGTAGACAACTATCCCATGTCAGGCAACACAAAGAAAATTTTAAAAAATGCAACATTCGATGGAACTATTACAACAGTAATTTGTGTCCCAGTGGCGTAACTGAGGGGCCCGCAGGGCCTGCAGTGCGGGGAGGTCCCTCAAGGTTTGGGGGTCCATCGCGAAAGAACTATGGGCTACAAAAAGTGAGCTGAATAAGGAATATCCATTTACCTGAACAACATTACTTACTTTAGAAAAGAAAAATATGCTCTGGGTGAAAATTCATCCATTGCTCAGTTTAAAAAATCATCTTAGCACTTAAAGGTTAAGGGAAAATAATTTTTGCCTTTTTCGGTGAGTATTAATTTTAATTGTAATTTTATTATATTCCATGGATTTATTAACCATTGTCTTCTACAGGGAAATAATATAGTGGGAAGTTAATGGGCATGGGAAGGGGGCCCAAAAATAATCCTGCGGGGAGGGGGACGACATTTTTGCGTAACGCTATTGTTGTGTCGTATGCATATTCCATAAAATGTTTCTAACAAAGTACATTCGCGAAGTGTCTCCTCGGAATTCATGTAAAATTGATTCAAATGCAAAGTTTTCCACGGCCCAATGTGCATTGTACTTATTTTGGTGGCCAAAATCGGTAACTTGCATACTTATAGGCTTTCATATATCCGGAATTCAATTACACTGCTTCTCCAACACATGTTATCCACCCCAGCCGCCATTTTAGAGCCGCCATATTGGATTCAACTTTAGTTTTTCAAATGGTAATAGATGCAAGTGATACATCAAATTCTCGGAAATTCGTTAGTGTAGGGAGTTCTATCGTACCGTTTGCAAGGTATTTTGCAGGCAGGAAGATGGTGGCTGGGTGGGTAACATGTGTCAGAGAAGCAGTACTTGATCCAATTTGTTTTGCATATGTCCACATTCATGTCCAGTTACATCTAAAGAAACTAAAAGCAATTTTGTGACTGAGCGTTATAGTAGTGTGATTGAATTCCGGATATATGAATGCCCATAAATATGCAAAATTACCGATATAAGCCGTTGAAATTAGTACAACAGACATTGGGCCACGGAGGACTTTGCATTTAAATCAATTTTACACGATGAGTTGATTTTGAGTTTAACGTCCCGTTCAGCAGCGAGGCTATATGAGACGTGGACCTACTGATTAACGTGGAATCCGAACCACATGAGCTCCCGCCGAGAATCGAACCTGGGTCTCGCACGCCAAAGGCGCGTACGCTAACCGCTTAGCCACGGAGGAGCTCTAGTATACAGGATGATTCAGGAGGAATGTCACATAATTTGTGAAGTGATTCTACATGTGAAAATAAACCGAAAAAGTGTCCAATTTTCGATCGTTACGTAAATCGAACCGGTTTAAGACTATAGACATTTATGAATGATTATAAAGATAAATGTAAATATTACAGGTTTATTATAAATGATGGGCCCATTTTTAAAAATTCGTAGTAATTAAAGTACAAATCCAAAATGAACAATCTTTATACCAATGGAAAGAGTAAGGTTGAAAGTTTCGGTGGGCAATGATGGTTCCCGAAGCGGCCGGTAGAGTTCGCGCGGCAATAGGCCGCCATTCGTTTCCCTCTCAGTTGTGAGTGAGATGGCTACTGTGGAGCACAAGGTTTTCTGCGTTCTACACTTCTGGCCACCGAGATCTCCTGATCTCACCCCATGTGACTACTTCTTATGGGGTTATGTTTAGGAAGCTGTTTACGTCCCACCTCTACCAATAACTCTGGACGATCTGGGGAACCGTATCACAGCTGCCGTGCACTCAGTAACAGTAGATACACTTACTCGTGGTGGGACAAGTTCAGCTACCGCATAGATGTTTGCCGTGCAGCAGACGGTGGACACATTGAACAATTACAACGTATTGCAAAAAAAAAAAAAAAAAAAAAAAAAAAAAAACTTTGAAACTTCCACTTTCCATTGGTATAAAGATTATTCATTTTGGATTTGTACTTTAATAAATAGACATCTTTAAAAATGGGTCCATCATTTATAATAACCCTGTACTTATCGAAATGCTGTGTAGGCGCTGTGGTAGACAGAATAATGGTGGTACAGATGACTGATCCATCCTTCAAGAGGTGTGGGGTTATCCAACAGATACTAGTACTGTGACGACGCACCGAGACAACAGCTGCAAGCGTACTTAGTGTGCAGTCATGGGTTGGATCTATGAGCAGTCGTGAGGTCATGTCCAACACAACATACCCTCTAAAGTGTTGACAGGAGCATTGAGATGGGTTGGGGACGTTTTCAACACCTCTTGTAGGATGGATCAGTCATATGTCCCCCATTATTCTGTCGATCACAGCGCCAACACAGCATTTCGATCAGTAATACTCACTTTTGTCTTCATAATCAATCATGGATGTGTCTAGTCTTCAACCCGCTCCACTTCTGTAACGATTGAAAATCGGACACATGTTCATAGAACTCGGTTTATTTTCACATGTAGCATCGCCTCACAAATTATGTGATATTCCTCCTGAATCACCCTGTATATATGTATATGTAGTCTTATATAAAGCCCAACGACCTCATATGTTCCATGAAGAAAAATGAAATGAAATCTTTCAGTTTAACGTCCAACAATTATGCCATTTAGGTTAAGGGAGACGGTTGATTAAGGCAAATGAATGATGACGGAAGGATTGGTACAATGAGAATGTGGAAGAAAATGGGAGAACCCAGTGAAAACCCACGACACGATGTTGTCCACCACAAGTTACTTGTTCGAGAATCGAATCAGGAATCCCACGCACCAGAGATAAGCGTTCTACCACTGAGGCACCGTGCACCATCTCTCCACGTTCCATGAGTATAGTGATGTCAACCAGCTCGGCTCAGCTCGAGCTCCGGCTCGGCTCTGCTCGGTTGCGATGAGCCTTCGGCTCGGTTCGGCTCGGCTCAGGTGAGTCATCGGCTTGAGCCGGCTCGGTTGCGATGAACCATCGGCTCGAGCCGGCTCGGTTGGAGTGAGCCATCGGCTCGGCTCGGTTCGGTGCAAATGAGCCGAGGGCTCGAGCCGGCTCAGTTGGGTGAGCTGTTGGCTCGGCTCACTTCTCGGCTCGGCTCGGTGGTGACTAAGCCGTGAGCCGAGCCGCTCGAGCCGTTGACAACACTACATAAATATATGTGTTGTAAAGTGTTCCATTTTAGCTGTCACCATATAGATGATCATCTAATGAAGCGACTTTAATTTCTTTACAATTCAGGGTTCTGTGAAGTAGTTTTCGAGCTCGGTCTCATGGTTGAAAATGTTGACGAACACTAGGCTAAAGATCTTGTAATCATGGGACGTGAAGCTAAAGGTTAAGATTTCATTTTACTTTATTTTATTCTTGAGTCCTCCCAGCACATGTGTGTGTGGAACTAGCAGCATTTCAAAACATTCAGGAAATGTGTTTGGTGGGAGATTCCTCTGATTACATACACATACATACAAAAAAAGAAAAAAAAGTGGCGTAAAAGTTTAATCACTTGCCATTATACCCTATAAAAGATTACGTCAACGAGATATCTTTTACTTGTGGAATCAATGGACAGCAGCATTGCTCCCCATCGTATATAAAAGATTCAGGAGAGCAATTGTTCCCTTGCATTCCTCTAAATGACACCCTTGTTTATGACATCAACTGTTGAGAAGCGTTAGTGCGAGATCGTATATTAAACGTCTTGAAAACAAATATTTGTTTATAACATTTTATAGTTATTATATATCCCTCTTTAAAAATTCATGTATTATTACTGTTATTTTATTTTAATAAAATTAAGAGAAAGTAAAACAAGAATTTTAGGGATGAATTAAAAAAAAATCATCAAAAGATTGCAATCTTGTCCAATAATTGGTTTTTGGAACAGGGGCCACAAAATTTTTGAACGGCTCCTAAATCGAGTTTATATATATATATATATATATATATATATATATATATATATATATATATATATATATATATATATATATATATATATATATATATGGCATAAGCACATCATACTGAGTTAAGTGATAGTTTGGGTTTGGCTACACTATATATATAAACCCATCGCAGAGTTTGGAACTCTTAAAAGTAGTTTTAAGTGGTAGTATCACAACTCACCGCCCCCCCCCTTTAGAAGTCCGTCCTGGATCCGCCCCTGGACTGAAAAGTAGTATTACAGAAATATCCAAGTTAATAATAGTAATCTACACTGAAGATTTTCGGAGATATAGTCCCGGGGGGTGGGTAATTGTTCTGGGGCTGAATTCCTCTTCCCACAGGTCACCCCCTGAAATCATTACTATAAGAAAAAAAAAATGTTGAAGCAATCTACGTATACTGAAATACAAATTAAACAACGTAATATTTTTGCAATGAAACCCACTCTATTTGCATTTTTTTCTTTCTTTACAAATTGTAATGTCAGTTTATGACGTACTTGATGATGAAATAAGATCTACGAAGTAAAAATTAGATTATCTTATCTTTCACAAGTATGAATCAATCTCTTTTGCATGAACCGGTTCCAACGAAAACACTTCATCAGCGCTTAGACAATTATTATTGTTCCAGCAGTCTCGATTGTTCCAAGTGCTGATGTGTGGAAATTATTTTAGACAGACCATTTTTTTTTTTTTTTTTATGAGTAGTATAGGCAGATAATTTCATCAGTGACGTCATATCCTTTCAAGGGACAAATGTTTGTGACCCTTCTGTACTGGGTTTGTCAATCAACGACCGTTATTTTCCATTTTAGAATACCGCCCACTGATAATAGAAAGCATAATGTCTCATTTTACGAAATTGGTAAGTTTTTGTTTCTGCGCTGCCTTTGCTTGCGCCATGAAACAACACAAGCTATATAACGCCAACTGAAAAGAAGAAGAAGAAGAAGAAGCTAACATTTTGCTGTTTAAGTAGCCACGCCTTTTGAAATAAACTGCATTTTATTACTAATAAAAGTATAAACGTTTTGTCACTCTTGGCAATGTTGTGAAAACATGTTAGTTGCTATACCTATAATAAAATTATTTATATACATGTACGTATCTTGAACAATAAGTACGTGCTCATTGAACTTTCAGTGGCGTAGTGTGATATCTTACCAAGTGTCTTGTCGTGGCTGTTTTCTATAGTTTTTTTTTTCTTTCATTTAATCTACTGCTGATTAACTGTTTTTTTCTTCTCTAATTGACACCATCACTTCAAATTTGACTACGCTTTTTTTTTTAATCTGTCTATGAAATTACTATATCTATTTTCGTACAAAATTACCTTTATTCAAATTCACCAACCAATTACATTTACCGCTTTCGGTGCGAGCGGTCCCGGGTTCCATTCCCGGTGGGGGCACTCGGTCGAAAAAAGTGTAAAAAGCTTTTTTTTTTAGACCAGCCACCCTAAATAAGGTTTACCTCATTCACACCAGTCAAATGCCGGGGTGGTATCTAACTTATAGGTCCCAGGCCGCTTCCTTCCTTTCCCTTTCCCCGGATAGTGTGCTCGCCGAGGGACGTCATCCCTCATAGTTGCTAAATGGCCACAGATGTTGAAACCAGGCCCGTATCCA